>NW_013530779.1:1306669-1349015 GCF_000836235.2 Papilio xuthus | reverse complement strand
TCGTTCTGTCCGTGACTTTCGTTATATTTGCGCGAGCGATGCTCCCGAGGGACGTACTTCTTCCAACTTCGATATTAGTTTAGAAGTGAGCCATTATTTAACTTATGCAATTATCCCCATCGATCGAGGAGCAAGTAAAAGTTTAAAAAGGTTTTCATCAATTTGTTTAATGCTAACTCGTGAAAGTAATAAAGTTTAAAACATTACTCACGCCCTTAAACTAGAGGGGTATGCAAACAATAAACCTCCATTTGGCGCGCTCCTGACAACCTCTCACGCTTCTACATTCATGCATCTCCGCATACATTCGGAAATCTTAATTTCTTGTGTATTTCATGGATCTGGGTGGTAAAAGTCCCTCTGGGGCGGCACAGACCAACACACTACTTACTCTCGCGACATCTTTTGTTAACTTTCCTTTATTCATCCGTAAGAACGGCGGTAAAGTAAGCGGTCCCTTAGTGACTACTAAAAGACTCAGAGTTTGTAATTATAGATAGATTAGAAAAATTGTTCCCAACAGAGTACTAGACTCTCCAGAGAACAAATGAATCGAATCTATAGTACACACTTTAAAAAAACAACTAGTTTGCTTCATATGTAAAACATATCAATGACATTTTTCTAATCACAAACTATATAAATACGGTCCATGTTTGCAGTATTAGCCACGGCTAGGAATTAACTGAATATGTACAAGAAGGATCACTGTTACCAGTATTTAGTACGTAAGCTGATTTATCAATGGGATTAAGTAAAGCTCGGTGTGTTAGTACTGAATCCGTTACGAGAACATTAAGGGCTATCTATTTATCTTATTATCTAATTTATTCATTTATTAACTGTCGCCCTCGACATCGATTGCACGGAATTAAAAAAAAAAACTTTATTAGTAACCTATTGTCTTCCAGAGTATGTTCTACATCCATGTCAAATTCCAAACAAACATTCATCCATCTAAACATTCGCATTTATAATATTTTTAAGATTTCTTTTGAGTGCTAGCTGTCGCTTGAATGTTTGACTATATTGAATTCGAAGATAAGAATTTTCAATTGAAAATGATTTAATTTCGTCGCTTAAAGAGCAACGGACTCGTCATCCGTTTATTCTTATTGAATTAACTTCCGCATGGAGAGATCTGAAGGAGCGAGATTCAATTTAACGTTTACTTTTGGCAGTTCGCATTTCTTATTTGGTTTAATATAAGAAAATAAACATTGCTTTGACATGAAATTGTCAACAAATGTTTTGGCCAATATTTAATTTTAAACTAGCTAATAATATTAGTAAGAAGTAAGATAGACAAGTCTATTCCATCAAACTGTGAAGTCTAGCTTAGATATTTGGGACTAGGTTCAGTGCATCTGCGGGGGTTGCGTCACATCATATTTAAATTTCACCATTACTTAGATAAAGAAATGATTAAACAAAACGAATTATTTCAGACTTTAAATAGCGTGGAAATTGCGACATTTTAAGCAACTAATTAACATGATACATTAGCGTTCAATTAAAGACCCTTTCATTAGAATTTAACCAATATGGAGTCACAAAATGGCGGCCGCTAGCTCATTATGCGAGTGCAAATTATCAAACGTGGCGAACAGCAAGCGATACTGGCGCCAAACCGACGATAATGTGCATTTAAATACAAATTAAAATGCAATAAACCTATTTTAAATTAAGCCCGCTTCGAAACAGTGTTGAATTTGCAATTTCAAATATCTGTTCTCTAATAGATTTTATTTATATAATCATGCAACAACAAATAGGTAAAGTGACGTGATAGAAATAGCTGAAACTAAAAGCATTTAGAAAGTACATACATTTGAGTTTTGATTTGGGCTTTGGACACGTCTCTTACTCGTTGATTTGAGATGCTGCGACTAATTCATTAAATTATTACATATTTCGAATCATGCAATGAGAAGAGTTACATCTCTTAAGATATATCATAGAGATGTAACTTGTTTCGTCGATTTTCTTACTTTTTATAATAATATAAATGTAAATGTTTGTATGGATGGACGGATGAATGGATATTAGAAGGTATCTCCAGAACGCTACATGGATCTCGCTGAAATTTGCCATAGTTTTAGAACATAACCTGGAAGAACACGTAAGCTACATATTAAGTTTTTTTTTTTAACTCCACTCGGGCGAAGTCCCGGGCATCAGACTTTATATAATAATAAAAAAGTATAACTACAATTAATATTAACGTTATTTCTTTTCAGATTATCGGTGAGTGTTTCTACATTTTAACTTGATTAACACCAAAGGTGTCATAAATCTAGCCGGCAAACACTTTTATAGCTCAACCGTAATTCTGACAACTTATGGCCAACGCTAAATGAGTACAGTTAACGTAGTACTCAACGTAATTTACAGAGTGAAGCGCCAATAGCCTAATGATTAAGGGTACGGATTTCCGATCATGAGGTCGGGGGTTCGAATCCCGTCATTGGACTATTGTCGTAAACAATCTTAGCACATGCGTAGAGCTTAGTTGGAATGTTATAAGAAGTATTAGAAAATGTGTAAAAATTTGCTACTATTTAAAAAAAATAGACCTAAGATAATTTGATAATTAATTTTCGAATCCGATTAAATTTAGACTTTAGCGTACCGTTTTGGGACCCCCTGTATGTAGCTTCTCCCAGAGCTTAGGGTACTCTACCTAGTGACCCCTAGCTTAGGGTAGCCTCCGAGCCTGTCAGTGGGGACGTATAGTGAGCTGATGATTATGTACCTTTTCCAGAACTTATCCATATAGGTTTACTCTGAACATAATTATAATATTATAATAATTGTATTTTTAAATGCAGTCCCGTAATTTTAAAAGTTCATTACAAACTTATGACAATACAAATCTTTCTTCTTTACAATAATAAAGTATTATAGATTTTATTAAAGAGCATAAAAAGTAAATCAAAACATCGAAGATACTGCATCAGTGTATAAAGCTATTTAATTAGTTGAACACAATGGCTGGATCTCCATTCATTCGTCGTAAAGTTAAATTAAATTCGGTTCGTCCAATGTCCCCTCCCCTTTCACAGTTAGCGGGAACTTTATCCCAGCTTTATTAAGCGTGGTATAGAAGATGCGCTATAAGTTATAACGTTGCATTATTTAAGAGATATTTTTGGATTTAAAAGTTTGATAGTTATTTTTCCATGATAGTATTTTGTCTCTTGTAGTTTACACTGCCAAAATACTTGTATAAAACAAAATAACGTCTCCCGCGTTCTTCTTGATAAAACAGAAAAGCCAATACTACTGTTTTACTTGTATTTTATCAGTGAAAGTCTATCTTTACAATGGTCTATGGACGGTCTTGATATCCGTCACTATTCGTCAGCAACAACTTAGGGTCCTTTTTCTTACCCTTCATTCCCACGTGCGTTTTTTTGTCGCGCGTTAAAAAAGCGTTGCAGTAAGAATATTTGTTTTATATGCTAAGCATTTCCATGTATCTGGTCTGGTCTGGTATTATAAGGTAGCGCTTTTTAAACGCTTTTTTATCGCGCAGTGTTGCATTTTTAGTGCTGGGCGAATGGAACAAGAGTAATTTTAAAGTGTCGCACGCGACGTGAAATTAGCGCTCGTACAAATGCGGGCTTTAAATTTGGACACACATCTGCAGTTCCTCAAGGGTTCCTGTACACATATACAAAACTTTGTAATAGTGTTAGCTTCATTCAACGTTCAATTGCATGATAATTAAATGACTTATAGGTTATTGACGCAGCCTAGAGCATTAATAGGATTCAAGTAAACAGGTTCATAAGCTGTTTATACTAAGTAAGCAGATTTGTTAATAGAATTAACATAAACCCGTAGTCGTCTTACTGAAGCCTCAATAATCATAACACCTTATTGTCACTCGTCGGTACATATAGGTAAAACAATATGTAAAACGAGCAGTCGCCCGCGACTCCGTCCGCGTGGATATATAAAAAAACTTAATTAGTGTAGACTATGTGTTAATTTCAGACTATGTTCTATACGTATGCCATTTAATCGAGATAAGTTCAGCCGTTCTAGAGATATCTTCAAACACCCATCCATCCATCCACATCACATCCATCTAAACATTCGCATTTATGATATTAGTAAGTTAAATAAAAAGCAGGTCTTCAAGGCATAAATTCGAAAAAAAATGAATAAATAGTATCCTATGTCCGTCTCCTGAATCTATGCTATCTTCTCACCAATTTTCAGCCATATCGGTAAAGCCGTTCTTGAGTTATAAGTAGTGTAACTAACACGACTTTCTTTTATATATATACTCGTAGAAGATTGGAATGTCTGTAAGTGACGTTAAAATGTATATTTCGCGATTTATTAATTAAAGTTTATCTGTCCGCATGTTTGTTTCGGGTAATCTCCGAATCGGGTACACCGATTTTGATATATATATAGGTCTTGCTGTAAGGTAGGTTATGTTTGCGCGAGTAGCTTATTTTTTATTCTGCGTTGACGAAGTCGCGGGCAACCGCTAGTGTTAAATACAAAGCTTTTTTGTCTGTGGTAATGAAAGATAAGCTCATGTTTCTACCAATAATAGATTTAGAGATAAATTCGATATTTAAAAAAATATTTTCTTTTATCAAATAAATGAAACTAAGCCTTTATTTAAAAGTTTTTAAAATGTAATTTTGAACATAAAAGTATTTTTAGTAAAATTTTAAAGTAAGTCACATAAAATCTATCTCGAATTAAAGATTCATAATCAGTTAATTTAAACTCAATCTTCAATCTTCGATTCGTTTTAAAGATTCGAAAATATTTTAAAAGGGTATTATTTTGAGCGATGTAAAACTGAATCGCATAAATCATTCCGACAGTCGCCCTCGAAGCCTTCGTAACGGAAACGGAAGTAGTCACGGCGCCGGATATGACGCAAGCTTGCTGACAGTTAATATCCTGTTATGCATCGCATCTCGCTTGACACGCCATTATGAACCGTATGACTGATGAGATAAGGTGCAATTTTATGAAAAAATTAAATTTGCAAGACTTTCCTCGTAACATCTGAAGTTCGAAAACTTGGTATGTATAGTCCTATTCAATGGAAATGAGGAATTATATGTACACATATCACTGGCTGACAATGTCATTTAGTGTCTATGAAATTTATGTTGAAAAGTTTTTGTGTTTAAAATTGTTTATACTAAAATGTCTGTTTTCAATAAGCAATTATCTTATTAATATTATAAATGTGAATGGTTAGATGGATGCATGTTTGTTAGAAGGTAAGGAAATTTGGCGTAGACGTAGAACATAGTTTGGAAGAACACAAAGACAACTTTTTTTTTTCTCAGTAGTATCGTTATAAAGGTAAATTTTTTAGATAAGTTTCTTATAATTTCTAAAATTGAATCGACTAAATCGTGTAGGTATTTTGAAATCATCGTCTACCAATTACCCGATCGCACATAATTTGCATGGCAAGAAGTCATCTTAACGAATATCGGAACTTCACACCCGATCTAATTCAAGAGAATGATCAAGCGTGGTACAGAATCCAACCATTCATCGAATGACGGGCGAAATTCGAACTTTTATCCTTCCTTTTTTGCCCCACAGGAGATTCATGTGTACGAAACCGTACAGTAAGGTTTGTTTGCTATGTTTCAACTTTGTAGCGTATCTTGTAATAGCATATTATGCATTATACCAGGGGTTCATAAACTTTTTGAATACGATGCCCTTTGGAAAACGAAGTATTTGACGGAACCCTAAACTATAATAAATATTTGTTACGATGTATCTTCAGAACGGCTTCATGGATCTTGGTGAAATTTGGTGTAGATATAGAACATGGTCTGGCAGAACACAGGCTACTTATGATTCCGGAAATGTACACGGTTCGTACGATAAGTTTAATTTAAATAATTAATCGATAACTCCGCAACGGTTCAACATAATATATTGAAATTTGGTACAGATGTAGAACAAAGTATCGAGTAACCCATGAGATATTTTTCACTCTTTTTTTTTAAAGTTAGTACTTGTATATTTACTTATAAAATCTTATATAGAATACATTCGTATGTTGTAAGTGTACTAGTATCTTGCAGCTGTCGATTGCCACATACGCCTCATCGATTTCACTGTAAAAGCATTTCTGTTTATTCAGGCACGGCTTTTACAAAGGAGAGACGGAAAATTCTGTACCAGTTGTTCTGAAAAAACATTTGTCATACATGACTAAGCGTTTCTTATTTTATGTTAAAGAAAATGACAGGAATATGTTTCCGTTTACATGCTTCAGCAATGGAACCCCAACTAATTACTTGCCGTAATTTTAAATATTACTATTTGTTTAAGAAACATGTAAGTAATAAAATTAAGCTTATATTGTATGTAATTGTTCACGTGCAAGATTTTAAAATAAAAAAAAAATTAAGAGCTAGCTGTCGACTGCGAATCCGTCCGAAAACTTATATAGTAGCCTATGTGTTAGATATACCTTCAAACAAACGTCCATCCGTGTAAACATTCGCATGTATAATATTAGTAAGATTAAAGGCCATGTCTTCTTCGCAATTTTTATTTAATAAATTCCATTAATAAACATCTTAATAAAACATAGAGTATAGCTTACCTGTTGAGTAAGGCCGAAAAGAAATTAAGTTTGCTTTTAATAAAAATGATAATTAATTTTGCTGCCAAAATGGCGGGAAACGCCGATGAAGCTTCCAGAACATTCTACGGTAAATGAAAGTGTTGTTTATTCTTTTATCGTTGCTTTTCCTTTTGTGTTCACAAAATTTTGTTGAGACCCTATTTGCATTCTGAATGTTCAAATATTACGTAGATTTTTTTTATGAAGTGCGTCAAACTTTTTATTACTTTGTACCTTTTGTAGTCTTACGATGTGGCGCTGTTGTCGCATTAAAAATACCTAGGCACAAAAATAGAAAACGACAAAACGGCACTTTAGTTCCAGTATTGTGAATAGATCTAGATGAGTTTGTCGCACTCTATAAGAACGTTTTAGTTAATTGTTACTTCTAATCTAACCTAACCTAACCTAACAAGTCTAAAGGAAATTTCATTTTACAAACAAAATGGAAACTTTTTTGGACAATTCTATGTAAACATAGTCGAAGTCCATGTAACGTTCATTATTGATTCCCCTTCATTTGTTTTCAAGAAATTTTATTAATTCCAGCACGCGATTAACTAATTCATCGTTACTTCGGTGGTCAAATGTACTCTGATAATAGAGGGAGCCACTTTACTATACGACGTGGCTTATCCACTATATCTTATAATTATCCTTGTATGTAGACTTATAGCTTTTATATTCTATTAGACAGGGTTGTCACAAGAAAAATATCCTAATGTAATTGTTTTATTTTATTGCGATTGTCGACTGTTTTTCGAAGAGAGTGAAAGGGACGACTATATGCTTTGAAGTGTGCCGTCTGACTCATCAGATCGCATTTAATGTAAAAAAAAATCAATAGTCTTGTAACTTTAATCATAATTTTCTCTGCAATGAAATATTACGGTATCTAATTAATGTAGAAATAAATCTTATTACTTTTGTAGAAAAAATAGTATAATTAAGTAATTAAATACAGGTATTTAACGTAAAATTAATTAGTTAGAAATTGAAATGTTTCATTCATGAATTTAATAAATAAGACTAAGAAGCAAATGAGTTGAAGTGTTAGTAAGGGTCCTTTTCGACGGATTTAATTCTATCGATTTGATGACATACTACAGATGAACGATTAAAAAAACTCAAAAACGACAAGGCGAGAGATATGAGACGGGATCGCACCAAATGAAATCCGTAGTCTCTGCGTACCGCTTTAAACTACGGGTTCTTTTTATAGGAAAAGGGGACAAACAAGCAGCGGGTCGCCTAAAATTATTTCTCGGAAATGAACGCTGCGCCAGAATAACCGCAGATGCGTTGCCGGCTTTTAAGTGAGGTGTACGTTCTTTTTCTTAAAGGTCTGTAAGTTGTAACTTGGAAATACCATTAAGAACAGAGTATTCCACAACGCGGCTGTGCGAGGCGGTTCGATCTGTGTGTGTTAATAAGACGAGACTTTTTGTATTTCTTTTGCTTTCAATGCTCTTAGAACACTTGAAGGATAATTGAAGAGGCTTTGTTAACGCCTCAGCTAATGACGTGGCTTGTCAAGTGCACCTCCTGATTATCCTGCGGACTTTCGCAAGCCGTGACATAGCTGTGAAAATAATAGGGTTGCCACAAAGAATATTTTTATGTACAGTCAATGGATTCCCACGAAGTTGCTTTATGTTGTGGTTATCTTTGCAACGTAAGCGTCAAATGACATTTAACTAAAATAGGAAAGGATTTAGTGACGTATCTACAGCCATATTTGCATTGCCACCCTACCAAGATGCGTCTGTAACATTGTAAGGGTTACTAGTACAACATAGAAATAATCGATATAAAGCAAGAGTCCGTATCCGATTCAATATTTTTCGTAGCATTGATTTTCAGCTATTTGTGACAACCCTGAACAAGCTAATTCCATTGAAATTCCGTTATGCGGCTCGAGTTATTATGGTGCATTGAACTCGACGCGTATGACACTTGTACGGCCTCCAGTAAATAGGGTGTGGCTTGCGGGTTTTTATATACGCACTTCTAGAAACTTCGAGGTGTAATATAATATTATTTTTGTAATTAATAAATGAAGCTTTAATTACCAATTAAAACATAGAATTTTAAAGTTGCATCACGTTGATAAATTTCGTTACATGAAAGAGAAGAAAGATACAATTTAAAATGAATAAGAAAAAGATGAATATATTTTCGTACTCCTTTTTTTATTACACAACTAAGGTAATAGGATAATTGAAATGTATTTCTAAATTGTTAGCACTTTCCTGAAATAGATGGAAAGCTTTCGATAAGGGATACAAGCAATTGTTCAATTACTGGTGATGTCAGTTTTGACGCGAGAGAGTTTCGTAGTGCAGCCCAGTTAAACTAGTTTGACAAGTTTCACCTACCCACATCTAAAGTTACTATTCTATTCTCTTGCTATGTTTGACTGATCAAAGGATCAACATTCACCCCTATAAATCGCAACGGAAGGCAGAAACTATAATTTTTTATAAACTAAAACGTGGAAAACGAATAAGCTATCGTTTGAATTCATTAAAATATCAAAGTCAAAGTTGTTCATAGACATCTGCATTTGCAGATACGTTTACGACAGAGAAGGGGATGCACAGAAATATATTTCACCTTTCTATAAGTGATCTGCCAAATCCACCTCTCTTTCAAAAATAATAAATATTTTGAGTAAATCGCCCTAAAATATAACCATGATTGTCAAATACAACAGACTAATAAATATAATAGAAAATAATTTCGCGTACAAATTTTACTACCCTTGCAAATTTAAGGAGAGTTATCTAGTCTAACTTTCCAAATATTCCAAAAGGATTCATTACCTAAAAGCAATTCGATTTAACAAGATTTTAGTTAAAGATTTCATCGTTCGGTGCGCAAACACAAAGTTAGTTCCAACGATAACGAAATGTGTTCGTGCTACAGCAGCGTTCGGTGGCAGATTTATGACTTACTGCGTTATGTTGTAACATCTGTGTAAAGTTGTCATTTTACAAACATATTTTTCCGATTTGAAATAGAAAAGAATCGACTTTTATGTATTTTAGTGTACATTTCTTTATTCAACGTTTTTAGCTGCATAGAATATTTTATTAACCTCTAAATTCAACACGATATAATTATACTAAACGGTAGAATGTAACACATAATATGTAACATAATACTAATACACTTAATACTGTTAAATTCCGAACATTCTTCTAACAATACACAAAGATGTAGACAGGTCGCCCGGCGAACCCCGAGCCATACATCACGCGGCCATCTGTCATGTTCCCTAAGGGTAATGTCACGCGTGTTTACTCCCGGGAAGGTTTATTAAAAGGACTACGTGTCTGATAGTTTACTAGGTCTATGGTACAAGGAAAATTGTATTCGAAATCGATAAGCGTGTAAACATGTTACGATGGTTATAAAAATTCTTGATTATATTATTGTTTATTCGTTATTATTCGTTATTAGCTGTCGCCCGCGACTCATAAAAAGCATAATTAGTAGTCTATGTGTTCTTCCAGACTACGTTAAAGGAGTAATCTATATGTATGACAAATTTCATAGATATCCATTCAGTCGTTCCAGTGTTTCCTTTAAATAAACATCCATCCATCCATATCTTATATTAGTAAGATGTACGACGAATGAACTATTCTGTTATAAAATATTCAATTTTATCAGAATACTATTGTAAAGTATATTAATTTTGTAGTCATGTGCTGTTTTAACAGACGAAATAAGTCTATAAATGTATTATTAAACAAATAAAAGAAAACTATTTGCAGAATTTCATCAAAATTAAAATATCTATGATATAAAAAGTCTCGAGATTGAAGAACACGGCCGAGGTATTGCGAGATTACGATAGACATTCTCTTTCACTGAACAAAGGCTCGCAATTTAGGACGGGCCTCGTAAAATACCGGTGCGTACAATGAAAGTATCATGGAAAAAATAAACTGGAAATACAATGGAAAAAGTGTGGAAATAAAGTGGAAAACATCCGAATATTACTTGATTAAGGTGTAAAGTTTGAGATGAGTGTAAAGACGGTAAACTCGGTAAGTTACGAAGTGACACGTAGGCGAGGATTAGAGAACACAGTTTGGGAAACGTGCCTAGATTGTTTACTTGTTAATCAAGATAAGTGGAAAAGTTATTTGGAAGATGGATTATATTCTTGCTTTTAGAAGTTGAAGGGAATCATACTTACATGTATAAATTAAGTAAAATCTGGCTAAGTAATTTGTTTTATCATCATCAGCTATATGGTCCCACTGAGGGGCTCGGAGTCTACCCCAAGTTAGGGCTGACTAGGCCATAGTCAAACACCAGAGCGTTAATATGGTTAGAAATAATTATTTCGAAATGTTTCAATTTCACTGTGTTAATTACAATTTTTAATACCCTCAGTCAATGCTACAAAATATATGAGTTCAAAAAAATAACATTTAGGCAAATCATTTTTCGGAAAAATTAGTACGCACTATAAGTACGATACAAAGTGTATCTGTGTAAATTATCCAATACATCGTTGCCTTGGCCAAGTGTATTTGACAACGTGCCAACTAAAGGCAGTGTAACTCGAATTGATGCTAATTCCACACGAAGACAGAACATTAGGACAAAACAGTACTTCTATTGTTTCAAAGCGCATAACGAAACAGAACAAAATTTGCTACCCTCGTGTGAAACTGGAATGATTTATAGCGCAGTCTCGACTCTCGCATTAACGCCCGTTCCATTTACTTTACATATTGTGCGTACGCCCACCACATATCTTACTGATCTTGCCTAGAATGTAAATTACTATAGAATAAACTTGATTTGTGTCATCTGATTTGCTATTCCCTCCTTTGTTCTTATTGAACAAGTATTTTTAATCATACTCCGATTCATATAAAAAGAGGATTTGATTAAAGTTACAATTTATTTTAGGCTGTGACTTTAGTGAATCCAATATACGGTATGTTTTTAATATAGCATAAGTTCGTCCAATAGTAAGTTTCCACTGCCGGATCTTTTTAAACAAGAACGTTTTGTTTTCAGCTGTGATAAAAAATATACAATAGGTTTCAGTACTAGGAATCCATAGTGTTGAAGTTCCTTTTGATTAAATCCATCTATTAATTATTTACGTGTTTTTTTATTGTCATAAGCTAGTTTATAACTGGTGAGATTATTTGAACACTGACACTAATTTTCACAGCATAAGTTGTTTTACTCTATTTATGTTGATGTTTGCGTTTATGTTGAACATAGAGTAAAACATAAAGGAAATTTTACGCACATGATACACAACGCATTGTGTAGGATGCGGTCAGTGCGGTGTGGGAGTAAATGAAACTTCGTTTAAAACATTTAAGTGCTCTCCCGTTATCTATAGTCGTGGCTTAGTTTTAGTAGTTTGCGGTTATGTTGAAAAAGTTGTTGTTAAACGGTTTTATTTAACTTACTTTGTTTATTCGTATTACGAATAAATATGCAGTATTTATTACATCTTTGTCATTTAGGCTATAAATATTTGCTAACAATATTGGTACATAATTGTTATAGTTTCAAATAAAATGTGTTGGTAACATTTAGTTAACGACTTACGAGTGAATACGTGATAATAGCAAGTGCTCCTAGTCCTCGGCTCGGCTTCGGCAGAGCTAAAAGGACATTTTTAAGTTGCTATAAATTTGTTAAAACACGCAAGAAAAAAAAAGTGAAAACTACATATGGAAACCAGATTAATTTATTGAAAATTTCAATTGAAAATAGATCTGTTTATTATACTGTTTCAGTCCGATAAAAATACATTAAAGAAAAAACCGTTATTTTTTTTAATGTAAAAGTATCGTTTATGGACGTTTTAACCTTCAACATTTTTAAGTATCGATTAAATAACTCAGACGATGTTAAGGGGTAATCGATATGTCTGGCCAACAATTCTGTTGAATTTTCAATGTCAGAACTGTATAAAAACAAAAGCAACTCCAAATGTATACAAGCTCGACTCACGCTTATAGAGATGCGCGTACAATAAATAAGGGTTCACGATTCTCGCTTATAATGGGTTAGTTCTCGCTTAAAGAGGTTTTAGAGAGCCGTCAGGACCGGATAGTGACTTTATCATTGAGGTTTCTCACTTATCCAGTTTCGATTGTTGATGTATAATATGATTTTTCTTACAGTATTAATTTAGAATAAGAAAATGATACGGGAAAATGCTCTTTTATTTTTTTTATGATGTTTTTATAACATTTGACATACAAAATTCGTCATATTGTAACTAGTTAAAGCTATAAAATACGTGATATTAATTTCATTAACTTAAAGTATGAAATGATTAAATTATTTTTAGATAAGTTAAAAATTAAAAAAATATTATATTATACTTTATACAGTTTTCCGTTGGGTTAATAATTCTCATTTTGTACTTACTGATAAATCATCATCATCATCAGCCCACTATACGTCCCCACCGAGGGGCTCGGAGCCTATCCTACTGATAAATAAATATTAATATTGTAATTCCCAGAAGATTTGTATGCGTCGTAATGTTGGCATTAAAATATTTCATCGAAATATATTAATACTTTGGAAAAAAAGTTCCGTATCCGTAGATTAATGGTAGGCAACTCATCTGCAATTGTGAATGTCTGGGCAGCGGTCTTTTCGCTATTTTAGCGAATTCAGATGTCCACTTGCTCGTTTACCTTTTGATATTAAAAAAGTCTAGTCTAGTCGTCATTCATTTCTTTTTAGTTTTTTAATGAATTGTGTTATTTTTATTTATGAATAATGTTTATTCTCTAAATCAAAATATAAAAGATACGCAAGTCGACATGATAGCTCTTGAAAAGGTACGTTAGAATTAGCAGAAGCTGTGAGATTGTGCGTGACGTTAAGGGGATGAGGGTATCGTTAACAAATAAAAAGCAAACCTTTTTTTCTCAAAAACACAATCAGTATTTTTTTAAAGAAGGTACGCGATAAAAAAAAATGGAACATAGCCTTTAATATACACTGAAATTGCTTATTCAAAAATTATTATTGAAGTACGACTTCATGCGTAGAAGTCATTGACAGTGTTCAAGACAAAATTGATGTTTATAGCTTTAAAATGAACAAGACGAAACGTATAAAATAATATACAGAGTGAATTTAGTAGTTGCAGAATATTGTATTACATGAACCGGGCTCAAATAACCGTGGCATCGAGCCAGCGGTACTCTGAGGTACAAAAGTATGGTACTGCTCAAATCATTGTACTTTAAAACGTCCTTTATACAGTACAATCGCGACAACAATTATTATAATTATTTATCTCGATGGCTGGCAATCCACAACCGTGCGGTTTGCGCGAAACTTCCTGCCTCGCACAGCAGCGTTGTGGAATGGTCTGTCCTCGGCGGTATTTCCAAACCGCTACGACTTAGGGTCCTTCAAGAAGCGAGCTTATCACCACCTCAAAGGCCGGCAACGCATCTGCGGTTCCTCTGGTATTGCTGATGTCCATGGGCGTCGTTGAACACCTCGGTGTTCCCGCTGCTCGTTTGCCCCTTCTGTTATAAAAAAAAAATATAAGAAGATTAATTCCATGCAAAGCCGTAAGTTAATTTAGTCAATAAGTTGACATTATACAGGGTGTTAAATTTTTCAGTGTGCGAAATCTATTACTATTACCCTTAGTGTTTGTATTTCAAATTAAATAGATTGATACGTGACCTACTTAAGGGGTTAAAATTATCCTAAAATCAGAGTTTTAAAGTAATAAAATCAAGCATAATATAAAATATCCTTTGAAGAAAAATGTTAATAAACTAACCTCAGGAAAAATAACTGGATGAAATAGCCATTCTTGCGGTCGGTGAACATCGTCCGTCTGGCTTTAACTAAGCAAAGAGTTTATTGTGTAATTAAAATGTTGCACTCCCTGTATCTGACGGTTGTATTAGAAATACTCAATTATATATTTGCGTTTTTTTTTTAAATAATACTTTTACAATTTATTATAAAACAATAAACTAACAAAGAATCTAATGAATAGTCTTAAATCTATGATATTATAATAAATAAAATATTAAAAACGATATTTGCGGTTTCTATTTAACTCTAAAATTTTGATATCGGAGGGAATGAATAAGGGGAAGATAAGTAATAGATATGTTAGTAAAAGTGGCTGTTAGAATAAATTGGTTTTAATATTTTGCATTTGGAGACACCTAGTTAATAAATATCCATCCAAACATTCGCATTTATAATAATAACAAGCTGTCGCGTGACTATGTCTCGCGGAATAAAAAAAAAAATCTATAATAAATCTATGCCAAACATCGAGATCCGTTGCTCAGTTTTTGGGATACCTTCTAACAAACATCCATCCATCTATACGTATTTAT
The DNA here is from genome assembly GCF_000836235.2 of Papilio xuthus. Classification (NCBI taxonomy): domain Eukaryota; kingdom Metazoa; phylum Arthropoda; class Insecta; order Lepidoptera; family Papilionidae; genus Papilio; species Papilio xuthus. The sequence continues at coordinate 1,333,988 of NW_013530779.1, read as the reverse complement.
AATATAATAAGTATAATATTAATAAAGTAAGACTACAAGAACCATTAGAAATTGTCGTTTAAATTCTTCGGAGACGTAATTAGTGATATTATACGGAGCTATTGAAGGCAGGCACTTCGCAACGTAGATTTAATTATCCAATGGGATCCTCTTTGGCACACGCTACTTACTCCTTATGTATTTACGCTTTGTGAAAATTCAATATTATTTGAATATGTGTCTTTAATATGTTGAAGGGAAATGTATCGCCTTGGTAATTATATCAGACAAGGTAACACAATTTTTAACTCTGGTTAGACAGATTGAAAAGGTTACTCGATGCCAAATAATGGAAAAGGGTAAATAAAAAACATTACTATATTTCTCCAAAAATCCTACTTCATACTAATATTATAAATGCGAATGTTTAGATGTAAATTTGAAGGTATGTTCAGTACAACTGCATGGATGTTGCTGAAATTTGGCAAAGATATTGAACATACTCTGGAAGATTACATAGGCTATTTATTAAGTTTTTTTTAATTCCGCGCGTATCTATGAAACTGAGAATCGAACGTTAAACTTCCCAGACGTGCCTCCACACAACCATTCGCCATAAAAAAAACATGTGTGATTTTTTTTTACAAAATTTCTCGTCTAGTGCAAACCTTTTAGAAGCTATTCAAAGCCTTGCTAACGTAATTACGTGCGCTATAAAGCTATCCATACAAGTACCGTCTCGTGTTCATTTAATTATAACACGAGTCGCACATTTACATTTGATTAACGCTCAATATCTGCGTCTAATGTTGTGTGAGAATTATTGCAGTGCATAACCAGCTTTATTTTTCATATTGCAATACATATAGAACAAAGTCTGGAAGAACACATAGACTACTAATTATAGTTCTTTTTTAATTGAGTATAGATGCAGTCGAGGGCGATCGTTAGTTTGATATAAAGTTTATTGTACTACTAGCTGTCGCCCACGACTCCGTCTGCACGGACTTAACTTAATAAGTAGCCATTGTTTTCTTCCAGACTGTTGCCGACAGATACGGAAACTTTTTACACGTTTTTTAATCATAATTTTTATATTTTTGTATTTGGAACTTTATATATTTTTTCTTCCTTTTTCTCTATATTTAAAAGTTTCAGTTATATCCTCTAACAGTGCGTGCTTATCTCTACATTTTCATAATTCTATATTATATTTTCATTTTGTCTTTTAATTTTTATAAATTCTAAAATTCATCCTAATTCAACCGCTCTTTCCATCCTCATATTTTCCGTCGTCTTTACAGACTATGTTCTATATGTATGTCAAATTTAATCTAGATCTGTTGAGCTGTTCTGGAGATACCATGTAAACATTCGCATTTATATTATTGGTAAGATTTAAATGCGATGTTCTCTTTTTGAGTTTCGATTACACTTGTATTGACACAGGCCATACCCCAATACAGAATTTAATAATAAAAAATATATATGATATTGCAGCGGTCGCTTCGCCATTTCAGCGAATTCAAGTGCTTGCTCGTTTGCCACCTTACAATATAACAACAAGACTTTCTTGTTTATATTAAGATAAATCGTATGTTTCCATTGCCGGAGTACAAAACACATATATTTGATATCAACTGATTTAATAGTTTTTTTTCGTATGTTTTTAAAGCAATGAAAACTCACCGTATATTAAAAATCGCAATTTCAAAAAATAAAATTGTAAACCAAAATTCGTGTAGTCATATTGTTTTCTTTATACAGGATGTGCAATATTGCAACATAAAATTGTGTTTTGAATAATACATGTGTATACCATAAAATGAAAGGTAATAAAAATGCCTGGAAAGCCTTCCTCTGGCAACACTCCAAAACAAAAGCATCCATCTGATATATTGTACAATGGGTCTTTTTATTAAAAAAAAACAAGGGCTCCATGCATAAAAGTAACACAAAAAATACGATTTCTCAGAAGACCGATTTTATATTACAGATAATAGCATAGTATTATTTCCAATGTTAAAAGTATTCCAATTCTAATTATTTAAATAAAATATAAAAAAATTCAGTTAAAAAAAAACAAAAATGCTTATAATCTGAATTACTATCTTTTGCGTAGGATCTGTGGTATATTATTTTAACCATAATTTTGTCGTTTTTTTAATATTTTTTGTTTTCGAAAGAATACCTATAAACTTAACAAGCGAATAAAAAAAAACAACTCTTTTAATAAGAAATTTATTTATTTCAACAAATACTGAGACTCATTTATAAGTAGATTTAAATTTTCAATGATTTTTATAATGCGTAGAGAGAATATAAAATAACATCTGAAAGAAAATACACAATATTTTATTTTCTATTGAATCATCTAAATTTCGTAAAATATGCAAATGTTTAATCCTTCCCAAATTCTTTTGTATTTTTTAAAAATATCGGGATCTTTTTTTCAAAAAGTTTTTAGTAAATTCCTTTTTTAAAATAATAGATTTATATCCAAAATTAATAAAACCAACCTTCAAATGGGACCAATACTGTCATTGTATCTTCTAAAGTTACATTCCTTAAGTACTTTCCAGTAAATACATCCTATACAAAAAAACGCATTTAAATTAACCAAACAAAAAAAAATATTAATATTAAAAATGCATAAAAAAATCGAAAAAAATACTTAAATACTATAAATATTAATGAAATAAAAAACTTACCATCACGCTGTATCCACCTTCTGATTCCAAACCATAATTACTAGGAGCGAAAGAGACGGTAAAATTACTTTGGTATACGTTGACTAGTGCGAAAGAGAAAGAGTGATACTTGTCGCCTTTCATAGGAAGATGTCGCTTTACCCAAAGAGTTATAAAATATGAAAGCTATAAAAAAAACAAAATAGGCATTTAGTTTATACCGAGTGATTACTAAAATTACAAATTTTAGACACTTTACAGTTAAATTATATTGTATATTACGTTCTAACCCTGGGTTTCTGAGTTTAAAATCTCTATATAAAATATATCGTCAAAACCTTTGATAAAACAGAGAAAACAATCTGTTTTAAACGAAGATTTTAATCTCTGAAACTCACGGTAAGTCATTTAGTTAAAAAAAAGGTATCCATAAAATAGGCAATGCTTATATTTATAAAGTAACATAAAATAGAGAACTTCATTTTTTATTAATCTGACATCTGATGTGTTATTAAAATAATTGAGAGGTATATTTCTACCAATCCAAAGACTTAATTATTCAATAATCACATAAACAAGATAGTGGCTGATCAAAGAATATATGAATTGTGTAAAAAAATAATAAGGGAGTGAATTCAGATACGCTGATATAGATGTAGGAAAAAGAACATACTGTAGCATAGAAAATATAGCAATTTGAAACGACCGCCATGTTTGAGATTTAACATAACTCTGTTTACATTCTTAGGACTTTGAATTGAAACGAAACATTCGTAAACAGGATGATTCCTTAAATTGTTTTAGATTTCTTAATACTAAAGCGCTAATAGCTTAATTGGTACGGATTTCCGAACACTTGGTCGTACGTTCGAATCCCAACATTCGACTATTGTAAACCATACAACAAGTCTAGCTTAGTTAGAATGGTATAAGCAATATTAGTAAATTAACAAATATCTGGTAATATTAAAAAAAATATATATTAGAGTTGCATAGTGCATGTATAGGCAAAGCGTATTCCATCACATTACCTCGCTAACGATCGTCGGCGACATCAAAGCGAGCTATTTCCGTATAATGCCACTCAATGTTCTATCTAACGGATGAAGGTCTGTCTAATAAAGACTAGACTTAATAATTAGCTAAAGCTAATATAATAAGATACATAAAAAATCAACTAAACATTAATGTAACGTGGGTTTATGAGTCTAAAATCTCTGTATAGAACTCGGTATCCTTGTCTTTCATCTTTGACAAAACGGAGATAACAATATATTTCAAATGGGGGTTTTGGTCTAAGAAACTCGGAATGCACACGCGTTTCTCAAACTAAAATTGTTCATCATCAGTTCACTATACGTCCCCACCGAGGGGTCAGAGCCAGAGAGGATAGTCAACCATAGCCCAGTGCGTCTTGACTTCACACATATCTTTGAATTTCTTCTCAGATATGTGCAGCATCACAATGTATTCCTTCGCCGTAACAACATAGGATAAATGTGCGTATGTAAATAGGAAATCGAAAAACACATTGGTACATGGCGGGATTCGAATCCAGGACCTGCAGATTGCAAGTCAAGTGCTTGATCCCTGAGCCACTGACGCTTGTAAAAATTGTTACCTAGTTAATCAATAACCTACCTCGTACGGCTGTGCCATAATACCCAAAGGGTCTTGTCCAATAGCTATAAGATCCATGTTTTGCAGTAAAGACTTCTCGTAATCACTTATCTTGGTCATATCACAACTTAGCAAAAGGGGAGCAGATAACATCGCGTATACTGACATCTGTACTCTACTCTGACCTTCTGTTAGTACATCCGTACCTATAATTAACTAGACAAACAGAAAAACAAGCATTTTATGATTTAACTAATGGACTTCGTCAGCGCAGAAATAAAGTCCTTCCCGTTAAAGTCCCGTCCAAATCGGTCCACGTGTTCCAGAATTAAGCAAAACAAACGCAGCCTTGCGGATAAACATACATACAGACGGACAAATTGTTTTTTTGTTGTCAACTTCGCAAATATATTATGTGTACAAAATATATTTTTTTTTAGAAATGACATACATACTCTCCAATTTTATGTATATTTTGTATAGAGTAAGCAACCGACAAGAGGGTAATGCTTTTCGCGCGTGTTTGTATGTATGTTTGTTCGTTAGGTCCTGAACTTCTAGACGGATATGGATAACATTTGGAACAGATTACAGTGTGGACATCATAAAGGCTAATAATTTTTTTTTAATTCTAATCAGACGAAGTTGAATAAAATAACTCTTACCATATCTGGATCATTCCATCCCCCAGGTCCATGGTACTTAGATAAAGTAGAGTATTCTTGCTTGTAATGCTCCATAATTATTCTCACCGATGCCCAAGATGTTGACACATCGTGATAATTCCGCCATAGATTACAATGAGCTGCTACCTTTGAATAATCTGGCTGGACGAGGTAGAAATAATAGATACTTTAAAAAAAAAACTGATTCCCTCGCAGACGTATATTTCCTATCCGTTCAGTGATATGTCATTTGACCATAACAATGCAATTAAGACGAAAATTTAGCATAGTAACTATATTTAAACCTATATGGGAAGCGAATTTAATTCTTTGACTATACCTCAACATGTGGGGGGAAAATCAAAATAAAGGCCATCAGTCTCATTTAGATTCTATTAAAATGTTCACTTGAGTGTATAAATTACATATACTAAGTTTAAATTTTATTTATAGGACTCAAAAAACTTAAAAACACATAGTAGACATGACCCGTAAATTCACTTAAAAGTTTTGACCACAATTTCTTTTCCCTTCTGAGCAGGGCTGGCGGTAGGTTAGGACGTGTTTGGGCGACCGCCCAGGGCGCTTCACAGAAAGAGCCGCCACTGGTCTATGAATTACAGTCTTACGTAACCCTATTACATCCCCCTAAAGGCATTATAAACAATTGGCCGTTGTATAAATCTCGCCTAGGACGCTAGTATAGCAAAAACCGTAACAATTTCTAAAGTGTTAGATATAATTTAGAAGTTGCTAAAGTTATTTTTCATACAAGTGCTGAACAAATTAAAATAATTTAACATTTAAGTCAATTGCGATCCGACATTATAGTGGGAATTTTAAATGACAGCCGAGAATTAAGTCTAGCGACGACCTCAATTCGATTAGTGTCAGGAATAAATTTAGATATGCCTAAATCTGTTCGCGCCTAAAATGGAATAATGGACAGTTGATTGATAGAAACATTAACACGTTCACTGCCAATACTATTTAAATAAACAGGGACTTACTATAAAAAAAAATTGTTTCAAATACATTTAAGCTTAAACAAAAGTCAACCTTTTTATACTGGCCGACGCTGATTTTCAAGTAATATAGTCCGAAAGTAATATGGTGATACATATTCATGATGAAACATATAACCACTTTGACGTCCATATCCTTCCACTGGTGTTCAAAAGGTTAAACACATGACCATATCTAACTATTCTAGCTGTCGCCCGCAACTTCGTCTGCGCGGAATTAAAAAAAAAAACTGTTGGTCGCAGCGTAATGTTATATAGCCTAAAGTCTTCTTCTATAAATGGACTCTCCAACAAAAAAAGAATTTTTCAAATCGTACCAGTAGTTCCAGAGATTAGCGCGTTACAAACAAACAAACAAACTCTTCCGCTTTATAATATTAGTATAGATTTTTAGAGAAATACAGATACTTTTTAAATCATTCCCCTTGTATATTGAATCTCCCGACAAATAATTACATTACAAATTAAATAAAACGGTACAAATTTTTAATAAAAACCATCGAATTAAGTATTGTGGAAAGGAAGGTGGACTATTAGGCCTCCGTGTCTTGTGCAACTTATATTGCCCGCTCTTTCATTGGCAAAGGGTGTGACAAGGACAGACAGATGATGTGTTATATATTTTGTTTTTGTCTTTAGGATATTCCCAACTTATAAGTACTTACAGTTTTACGATGTATGTATTCAATATAATACGGCCAACTGCATGAGTACACTATGGCCCGTTCAGTCTTGTTCAAATAATGTCCAAGCTTTATATATGCTGGAATGAAACAATAATAGTTAAAATTGAATCATATGAATGTCTAACATAAAAGAAAATAGAAAAAAAACTGTTTCAAAAATGTTTTTTTTTTAATGTTGGCCAAATATCTATAAATGTCGATGCCTACGGCCTGCGATTGCTGTGTTTGACCAAGGGCCCATTTTACACCTTACAATATTTAAAAAAAAAAAAAAATGCCAAGATTATATTTTTTACATTTTTGGTTTTGGATTAAACTAAACTATATAAAAAGAAATATAAAAAAATGTATATATTTAAATTCTACATATCTTACCAGTATTTAAGAAACTTTCCCCCACAAAGCATCCATCAACTTTGATATAATCAACTCCCCACTCTGCAAATGTCATGGCGTCAATTCCAAAATGATTCCTTGAACCAGGAAAGTGCATACATGTTATATTTGCTACATTAGTGTACATGCCGAATTTAAGACCTTTAGAATGAATCTGAAATTAAAAATAAACGGTTGATAATTGGAAAAAATAATTGGTATAATCTGTACATATATTTTAAAGAGAATAAACTATTTAATTGTTTGCTTGCATTGCATATGTTCAGAAAGGTAGGAAGGTGGAAGATTTGAAAAATTTCTTCAACATTAGGAAGCTACACTATCTCCGGATGACATATATATTTAATACAAGATTTTTTTATTCCGAGCAATTAAATCATGGGCAACTGCTATTTAATAATTATTCCTTATACCCTTAAAACTTTACTTGAACAAACACAGCTAAAGCAATATTTTCTAGCAGTTATTTGAAGAAGTCATAGTTACATATTACGTACAGTTAGAATATTGAAACCCAATATATAGTTTCTGCAGTAGGCAGAATTTACTCTACTTATATAAACACAGAAATAAAGATTAAATTATAATTTATAATCATAAAATAACTCACTAACATAATCAGCAATGTATTTCATTCCATTTGGAAACCTATTTTTGTCAGGCACCAGTCTGCCGTCACTGCCTCGTTCACGTTCTGACCAGCAGTCATCGATCACAATGTACTCATAACCAGCTTCTTGATAACCATCATTGTAAAATGAATCTGCTACTGATAGAATTAATTCTTCACTGGAAACATAAATTCAATAAAAAGTATCAATGTTATATCTTATCATTGATTTCTGAGACCAAAATCTAAGTATATAACATTGTTACCCCTCTCATTATCTTTAACAAAACATATACACAATATGTTATTATATAACAAACATCCACCCATCCATCAATACATCCAAATATTCACATTTATAAGTAATCCCTAATGTATGTATTTATAAGTAGCCAATAGGAATTTGTTAAGAAAAGTTGTTTACTTACTCAAGACATTTTTGTGGATTATCCAAACAGTTGTCTCCGCACATATAATACCCCCACGACATCCACCCCATCGGAGGTGTTCTTGCCAATCCATTATCTAAAAGCTTCACCCTATCGAGTAAACAAACGAAAAATACAAAGGTAAACAGAACTTTTAAACTGTTCATATTAGAATAACGTTTCACGATCACTCAAATTACTATCTAGATTTGAAATTTTGGATAAAATAAACATGAAAGTCACACGTTTTTAAATGAACACACGAATAAAGCCTTATAATTAACTTTTGGAAAGAAACAGTAATTTAATGTTTACATTTTCCTCGGTTTACGGTTCGATTGTCAGCTGTCAATTCAATTCAAAGAAGTCAATTGACATTTTCATAATTCATCTGTCATAATTGTTAGTATTATTTTTTTAATTTAAAAGAAAACTAAAACTTTGAAATGAAATTAAAAAACGTCTTCTGTATAATATTGAAGGCAATTTTTAAGTTATGGATTAAAATATCCAAACATTGATCAATATTGTACCTAGTACCATGACTATCTCGTTACAAAGTCAAAAAGTGTCCAAATGAGTACAAATGCTCAAAAATGGTTAAACTAGCGGTTGATCGTTTCTTCTTTTGCACAAATTAAAAAAATTGCTTAATTTTAGCCGTTTCGAAATTTACCTGGAACAAACATGGCTTCATAGACAAACAAAAAATGGTTTTATGTTCAAACAATACTAAGACATCTTGTTCATGAAATATGTTTTTTTTATATTACATACAGACAATCCATTTTTATAAGATGTATGGATTGAAACATTAAACCATACCAATACTGCCGTATTGGTATCTCTAAGTAACTTTTAGAAGTAAGAAAATGTTTCATTTGCGTCAAATCTCGCTTGAATTCTCTAGAATTTCGTTTGAAACGTTAAGGTTAGATCTGAGTCACATCAAATGCAAGACGTCGCGTATTCTGTACAAGCAAATAAAAGTTATTAAGGTTGGCAGTATATTTCGATATTTTAAATAATATTTTATTGTTAAAATTTTCTAATTAATATTGAAGTAATAAAGGATATGACTCGTCAAAATATGCTTTCGGGGTTCTTATAATTTAAGTCGAGATGAGATAAATTTCTATCACGTGCCAACCCTAGCGTAAATCGATCCAGACGATTTAAGACGAAGGGTCGGCAAAACGGCGTCATGGCCTTCGTAGTTACAAAGAAAATCGGAGGGAATAAGACTAGGGTTATGTGAATGTCTTAGCTACCTAAGGTTCTTTTCTGAATTAAATCAGCTCTCTTTTATTGTACCTCTGTAACTGATTGCTTGTTCGGGATTTATAATATTATCTAGAGAACGGATAGCTTTATTATAGATCTATTGGTGTCAAAATTCTTTAAAAAAAACTTTGATAACTGTCATTGTTTAATGAGTTAATCGATAAAAGTGAGAGGAGAAATTTATTCTTCATTATGCGAGTTGGTTAGTTGATTGGATGAGTAACCCTTTGAATGCTGTAAGCATTACGTGGAAAGGAAAGATAAAAAATGTTTTTACATATTTAATTTCAAATATGAAAGTGAGTATAACACGATTATAACAAGAAGCAAATATCTAAAAGCAAAATTTACAAATTCTTCAAACAGAATCGAATAGCTTGCGAAGAAACGTGAACGTGCTTTGGATTGAAGGCACACGACTACAGCTTACCTGCAATTGAGTTATACAACTACGCTTTTGAATAACATTTTCAATTCTGTTTGGATTTGTGTAAGCGATTTTTTATTGATTTCTTTCTTAATGTAATGTTAAGTAAAATAAACTTAGGAGCACATGACTTCTTCTATTATAATGAGACAGTTTTTTTTTTCCGAAAAAAGCCAGTATATGTGGGTATTTATAAGAGAGGCTTAGGGGTTCCTATCGATTACATTAAGCAGTTTTATTCTATATAGTTATGATTATAAATATAAAGTGCCACTGTCTCTTAGCGAGTAAACTTGGTGCGGCATTGAACGTGTTAATAATGTTATCGTTGTTGTTTCCAGAGTGTACGCCAGCTCGAGTATGGGCGGAGATGGCATGGCGTAGTGTTGCGATGGCCGCACCGCTCGCCGCGCCGCTCTCCGCGTCGCTCTCCGCGTCGCTCGCTGCGCCGCTTGCCACGCCGCTCGTCGCGTTCGCCGCGCTGCTGGCGTCGGTAGCTTGCCGCGTACCGACGCTCGAGCCGGTGCGTTTCGAGGCAGCTTTCCAAGGTAAGAATACATCATTCTCCTTATTTACTAATCAAATATGAATCATGCTTCAGTCCATAGTCCCCGTTATCCACTTTACGATACTGGGTGGACAGCTTTATGCAACATATGGCAAGAGAGAAAGTTCAGAAGGTCGCGATTCCCAGGAATTAGGAACGATTTATAGAAGTCAACTTGTACTTCAGTTATTAAATATAACAGTTATATAATTACGAATTATCATCTCTTCTATTCATTGATTACTCTTGAAGAATGACTAATTCTGAATTTTTCTTACAAAATTGTAACATATTTCTCAACACGTATCAAACTTTCTTATGTTATTTATTACTGTTACGATTATAATTTATCTGAATACATACTTTTAGCACTACAAGTAGTTGAGTATTCTATCATAATTGAATAGGAACTTAGGAATTACAATCGCTTATCGAATCGATTCTCTAAATCCGTGAATATCGATAGTACTCGAAGGCGATGAAATACGACCATCTCAGAATCGTTCCGACGATAACAACAGTCCACTTCGATCTATCGTAAATGTTTACCGTCCCCGCCTACCATATCTTACCATGGCTCCTATGTATATGGTTACAACTCGATTTTTGCGCAAAATTACTTTTTAAACTTATCGAACTCTGCACATGGAAAAATATTTCTTAAATCAACATTAGAATAACTTGTTTATTAGCAATATTCAATCTCGAACCGTTTTTGGCTTATTCGCGATAAATTGTAATGAAAGTTTATAATTAATTCACTTTGGATTTCACCAATATAAAGATCTGACTAGTATTAGAAAAATATTATTATATATTTTTGTTACTACTTTTAAAAAAGTAATTAAAATAATTTTTGTATCGACAACACGATTTGAATATATTTCGCCCGTAAAGTGATTTTAAATGCAATGTAATCTGAATACGCATTTAATGGAATATCACTTCTAAAAAATCAGTTTTTTGTATTACAACATTTTACATAGGAGCCGTCGTTTTATTAGCTATATGAAGGAACTTTATTTCCTTTGCGAAGCGAAATTGCTCGTTATTCTCGTAGTGATTCGATTATGTAGCTTACATTACGGCCAAGCTATAATATTGTGTTGACGAAATATTGATAGCTGTTTTATTTGATTATACGGACAAGGTTTTATAGCTCTGATAGACATTATTTAGACTTATAATACCGATATGACATTGTTTTTTTTTTTAAATACATTATGTAAATTTACTAATATTTCTTTAACCATTCCAAATAAGCTGTAAGCTTGTGCTATGATATGGTTTACGACAATAGTCAAATGGTGGGATTCGAACCCCCGACCTCGTGATCGGAAATCCGTACCCTATTAGGCTATAGACGCTTTAGGCTTTGGCACTTATTACATTAATTTAAACAAGCTCTCGTCCGCGACTCCGTCCCCGCGGAATTGAGAAAAAACTTAATTGATAGTCCGAGCCCTGGAAATGGAATGTATTACATTTAGCTATTTAAAATTTAGTATTTTATTGTGGAAGTCTCGAATTTTCTTTATCACTTACGTCTTCAATATTAAAAATACGTAAACAAACTTTTATAACGTTCTTAAAATATTTCTTATTTTTTTTTGCGAATGTTTCAAACAAAATGAAACATTAAGTTATATAAAAGAAGGTTTATCAGCTACTATATTATATGTTCACTTACTATATTATATCAAGTTTACTTACTTACTTTACTTACTTAGCTGCTAAGTAATTTTCAATATTTCCATACTTAAGTTGCATGAATTATGTAAGGTTTATGAACCGTGAACGACGCAGCTGGTTTCATACGAACTTACTACGAAGTTACTTAACTTAGTAAGTTAGTGAATTGGCCATTACTCATAACTTAGTTAAGTATAGGTAGAAGAGAAATTACTTAACTGTTTAAAGACTATTAATGTCTAGACGAGAACATGTATGTCTATCGTGTATAATAAAAATAAAACTGTCTCTATTAATTGAAAAAATAGCTATCGCCGCCGACTTTGTAGGCGAGGATTTTAAAAATAAAATAAGTCGTAGCCTATGCGCTATTTCAGGCTGTAAACTATTCAAATTTTAGCCTGATTCGTTTACTCGTTTTGGTTTAACAAACCTCCATCCATCCATACAATCGTATTTATAATTAGTAAAATTACAATAGTTAATAACATTTTGAAATTTGTAATGCTCAGAATCATTAGTATATAAATTAATCTTACTAATATTATAAATGCGATGGATGGTTTGTTAGAAGGTATTTACAGAACGGCTGCATGGATCTCGCTGAAATTTGGCATAGAAGTAAAACATAGTGTGGAAGAGCACATAGGCTACATATTAAGTTTTTTTTATTACACGCGGACGGAGTCACGGACGACAGCTAGTTTAATTATAAAATATAAGAAAATAAGTTAGTTTTATTCTAACAAAAGTTAAGTTAAAGTCCACTAATAAAATCGTTACGATAAATTTTCGTAACAAAAGTTAGCGAGTAACAATTTGTAAAGACGGGACTGTTGTAATGTGTCTTCTTTTCCTTAACGGCCGCCTTTGCCGCCAAAAGCTGTGGAAATTCCCGCGTTATTGCTACCCCAATGTACTAATAGAGCATCCTTTGTTGACGCCGTGTCACATTAGTTTTTATTAGTAAAAGTAAGGTGAAGCAAAGTTTTAATAAAATAGAGCAATAGGTAGGATTTTGGGTACTTCTATTCGTTTGAACACAAAAATAGTTTTGATGATGAAACTATTTTTGTGTTCAAACGAATAGAAGGCGCTCTACCCTAAGTTAGAGGTGACTAGGCCATAGTTAAGCACACTGGTTTACTGCAGGTTGATTCCACACATATCATTGAATCTATTTTCAGATATGTGCAGATTGCACCACGATCTTTTCTTTCACCCTAAGAATATTGGATAAAAGGTACATATGTAATTCTAAAATCGAAAAACACATTGATTGGTACATGACCAGATTCGAAACTTGGACCTGTAGATAACAAATCCAGTGTTTAATCCCTTAGCCACTGACCCTAAGACACCGATCACAAAGATATTTGAAGTATTATAAATATAGAATTTTGAAAATACTAATTGAGTCGAGAGTAAATTTAGATACGACGTCTGTGTAGAATCCAATAATTTGTATGTAAAATTAAAAAGAAACACGTTTGTGTAAAATGTACGTTCTGTCAAGCTTAATAGATTGTTATCCTGACTATGTCTAGACTTAAAAACAAATAAAACTCGATATTTTATATTAATCTCCATAAAATAACAAAGATCGCGTCAACATGAATATCCCACCTGTATTCATAACAAAACAATGAACAAAAAGTATCTTCCCCTGCCTACCTCCTATTGTAAAGAACAATAAAGCTATTATCTACCCAAAATTGAATGAATTCATTTATATATTTCTTTGTTGCTTTGAGTATAACGTCCTGGATGTTTTCTACATTTATTTATGCTTTATAACATTGTTAAACTATTCGTCTGATAATCGATGGCTACTATGCAAATAATTGTAATTTACAATTTTCTCATTTGCAACAAGTTCTATGATTAAAAAAAAATACTTACTCCGATGAGGTATCAACCCAAAGTGGGTCTTGGCCTCCGTCACAAGAGATCTCCTCTCTTTCATCGGTTTCTTAACAATTGGTTTTTTCCGTGGGCGAGTTGTCAGCCCGCCGCACAACCCCTATTGCTGGAGGACCACACCCTACTTTAGTTAGCGACCCCGGGCTTACTATCCGCCATCCGGAGGACGCTCCCCATACGCCGTGGTAGCCAGAGCGGTAAAATAAAAGTAACTTTAAAAAAATAACTGTAGATTTTAGTTGTCTATTATGTGTTCATGTTTAAAGTGTTGTAAATGTTTTGTTTTGCATATGATAATTAAGATAGGAGATATCGATAACCTTTTTGTTATCTTTTCTATTCATAGGCATGTACAGTCGAGGACATTTATTTCCTACCCGTTTAGAATATTGCTCAGAACGCAATTAAGTCGAAAATTATAGCAATATACATCCGTGCTAAATAATAATTCTTATTAGTAAGTTTATTTTAAATTCTATCCTAGGTGGGGAGGTAATTTAAGTATCTAACTATATCTACAAGATTTGCAAAACTACATTGAAGTATTCAGAGTCTAAATAAGTTTATTTTGTAAGATGAATTTCTAATCATATTATTACAGCAAATTATCTCAAATACGTGCAAACATAGTTTATCTATAAAATCTATAGCTTCCAATGATTTGTGAACACTTCTAAATTGACTAATTGTCTGGTAGGAAAGGGGCCCGAATTAAATCTATTCCAAGCTTTGAACTGATTAATAGAGCGTTCAATTCAAAGGTGATGTAATGAAGCTAAGAATAATTTACATTGAACGATTTATAGTTACAATAAAACAAGGTATAAGGAAGCTTACATTTACAAGATTTTTAAACCACTTAATTTTCGCGCGCGGAATTAAAAAAAATCCCTAGTAGCCTATGTGTTCTTCTAGACTATAAGTATTCTATAAGTGTTTCAAATTTCATTGAAATCCGTTCTGCCGTTCTTATGATATCTTCAAACATCCATCCATCCGCATACAATATTCCTCAAACATTCGCATTTACAATATTAGTAAGATAGAAAGAATGTTACCTTTAGAATATATGGGCTGATTATATTATTATTTTTGCTTAGTAATTAAGACATGTATCAACCGACCTTAAAGGTACGCGTACCGGCCCGCGCCGGACGCACGGTCGCACGCAACGGATTGCTTGTTGATAAATCGTCTTACGATGCGGGCGGCGAGGATGATGGACGCAGCCCTATGTAAAATCATAAAGCAAACTAAAAGCCGCAGCGCGCGTGTGCGTACGACGCGGACCAATGAACGCCTACCTTAAGGCTCCTGATATGACCTAGACAATCAATCAGAAACTTCTATAAGCTTATTCGTTTCTTTAAAAGACTGGAACCCTTTTGTAAAGCAATGTAAGCATTTGACAGACAATTTTCGAATTTAGAACGATATTTCTTTTTTATTACTTTCGCGTTCCGATCCATCATGATAAATTGGAAGTGGAGTAAAGTTTTCGAATTGTTTTCGAAATACTAAAGGAGAAAATGTTATGTCAATCTGTTTGTGTAGTTGTATTTTGTTATAAATAAATTTATAAAATAATCGACTAAAATCTTACAAATATTAATGCGAATATTTGGATGGATGGATGTTTGTTTGAAGGTACTTCGAGAACGGCTGTATGGATCTGCCACAGATGGAAATGAGGCATAGATGTAGAACATAGTCTGGAACAACAAACAGGCTACTTACGTCTTTTTTAACAACGCGCGGATGGAGTCGTGGACCCAACTAGTGAAATAAGTATATAGACGGGCAATTATGAGACATGTGACATTTGTTGCATTGAAAACCCAATGTATTATATAACTGTAGACAATACAGACAGGGATGAATAAAAATTCCGTTCTATGCATATTTGAATTCATATTCTACGCTCTCATACGCGTTCATTCGTAGTCCAAAGTGCTCTTATGAATCTCAATATACTCCAATTTCAATACTTAAATCTATATCAGACAACGTAGATTATAGATGCTTTGTACAGTCGTATACATTGGAAATTTTACTCTTACTAATATTATAAATGCGAATGTTTGGATGGATGTATGTTAGAAGGTATCACAAGAATGGCTACATAGATCTCGCTGAAATTTCTTATGATCTGATGTTGAACTGACGCGCGACAATCACGTGATTTATCGAAAGTCAGTTCCATACATTTTTGAAGTTCTCTATGGAATCGCTTCGAAGCGAATGCTCTTTGTCTAACCCCCTTGCATTTACATATACGTTCCCTACCTTTAATCAATAGAGGGGACACATAGAAAGAGGCTGTTATTTTCTTTTAATTTGAATTTTTATTGAAGACATTTAACGTAACTTTTAAGTCTCACTTCCTCCAGCATTTATAAAGCTGGTAGTTCATTCAAAGAAGTCGTCTCTCAGCGGAGATTCGCTTTTAATTTTACTCGCGCTGACCTCAATAAGGTTGCCTTAGTTTCTTAAAGAGAAATTAAAAATACGACTTTTAGTGGTTATTTTTAACACGTAGTAGAAGTTTAAAATAAGTTTTCTGAGTGGAATTGAGTAGTTTTTCTATTTTTAAATATGTCGGTTAATTATTTGCGTTTTTTAAATTTCTATAACAGTGTCGTATCGGTTGTTTTTTCAAAGATTATCAGATTTACTTACCTATCTAATCTATGATTGTCTAGTTTTTATTTTCTGTATTTACTTAAGTAAAATTAACAGTATATATAACTATAAGCATTCCTATATATAAGTTTCAAGTATTCGTTTTTAGATTTAAAAAGATTTTTCTATAAATGTCATAATAAATTTACAAATGTTTTCCAAAATAGTTTTTTTTTTTTAAATATTAGCAGATTTTTTGTAAATTCACTAATATTTCTTTTACCATTTCCAACTAAGCTCTAGGCTTTTGCTAGGATATGGTTTACGACAACGACGAAATACCACGACCACACAGAAGACAGGCTTGAAGTGGAAGCAATTCCGCGTTTCGTCTGATGAGTGTACGTCCCGGAGGCCTAATTTAGTCCTCTTTCCTTTCCCATCCTTTTCTTTATAAGGAAAGGATGGGAAGTGGAACTGGACTTTCCGGATGAGAGGATGTAAGGAAAGGGAAGATATTTTCTTTCTGTGCATCCTCTACTCCGTCGATTAAAGGTAGGCAACGCATATGCGATTGCGTATGTCTATGGGCAGCAGTCACTTCGCTATTTCAGCGATTTCGTTTGCCACCTTATCATATAAAAAAAAACTAGTCATATGGCGGGATTCGAACCCCCGATCGTGATCGGAAAATCCGTACCCTAAGCCATTAGGCTATTGGGGCTTTTTCTTTTGCCACAAACATATCAACTAAAGACATAACGAAGTGTTTTTGCCGTTTTTTTATCGCTAAAATATAATAATAGAATAAGATCCTACATCATTTATATCAATCATCTGTTACTACATAAAAATGTAATGAATTCATATTAGAACAATATTCATAGTTGCTACAGCTTCACCTCAGAGGAATATCTCCACCATTAATCATTTCAGCACAAGACAAGATATTGTAAAGGTACTATCATATTTCTTCATTACTCTGTTCTCGGTAACACAGTGGTTAAACACTGGTTTTGTAATCTACAGCCCTAGGTTCGAATCTCACCATTTCTTTATGTATTTTTCAATTTTCAAAGGATTCAGTCGATTGTATATGTAACATTCTTACACAGTAGTAGCCGCCCGCGACTCCGTCCGCGCGGTATAAAAAAAAACTTAATTAGTAGTCTATATGTTCTTCCAGACTACGTTGTATACTCTGCCGAATATTAGCGAAATCAATGCAGCCATTTTGGCGATAACTTCTAGCAAATATCCATCCAAACATTCGCGTTTGTAATATACTAGCTGTCGCCTGTGACTACGTCCGTGCGGAATTAAAAAAAAAACCTTAATTAGTCGCCTGTGTGTTCTTCCAGACTATGTTCTACACCTATGTTAAATTTCATCAACATCTGTTGAGCACTTCCGAGGATACTTCCAAATAAACATCCATCTATCTTAACATTCGCATTTATAATATTAGTAAGTTTTTCACGGTGAAGAAAATATTCGTGCAAGGCCCAATGGTCAATACGGCCATTCATATCCGCGGAAATCATTATCCTTCCTTAAAGTAAATAAAAAAATAAACTTTTATAGTATCAAATAAACTAAGTACTCTTTTGTGTTATAATAAATGGAACGTTAGAATTGTTCAGAATTGCTAAGTCACTATTTTAAATTGAGAATTCCTTTATACTTGGCTTACAAAGCGGTCTCGTGTCAACGACTCGCGGATAAATTGTACTTTGATACACTGGCTACATTTGTTAAAGCGTTCGCGTGATACCGAGCTTTTAGTTAAGAAAGCTCTGTTCTGTATAATGTAAGAATTTTCAAGCTTTCTCAATATACAATCTTGAATATCACTGAATAAAGATTATAAATACTAGCAGTTGCTCTCGACTCCGTCTGCTCGGTGATATAAAAAATCTTAATTAGTAACCTATTCAAATTTCAAACTAATAAAAAATTTCAAATCAAATTTCAAAAACATACATCCATCTTAACATTCACATTTATAATATTACAGATATTTGTGAAAAGGATAGTAAATATCTTTTTCTTGACTTACAGGAGTTTTTCGTGGATAGGTTTGGTTGAACCGATTTTGACAAGTCAGTAGGGGTTAAGGCTTTTTTTACAAATAATATTATTTAGCAAATACAAAATAACTATGAATATATAATAATTTAATTGATTTTCCCGAATTCTTGTCATTCAGTGAAATAATTCAACCCTTAAGTCCTTTATTAAATATGTAAGCAAATAATTCCGATGTCCTACTTACGATCAAATTCCTAAGGCAAAGGGGAAGGAAGGGGTTGGGGAGAGAGGATTCTTCGCAACCAGGTCAAATTCCAGACGAAGGGGCGATATTAAACAATGATAAAACTCTGTCTCATTCGACGCTTTTTTCTTAGTAACACACTTTCGCGAACTGTAGCATTGTAGATGTCAAATATATTTATTTGGTGCTGATTGCAGTGATGTGCCTTTCAATTGTTTTTCATTGTAATCATGGATGTCCTCTGCTGAGATTTCCAAACAATCGAACTTTTTATTTGACCTTGAAATTCAGAGGTTAAGGAAGTATTATAGTATGTTAGGTTACTGTCGCCCGCGAAACCGTTCGTTCAAAATTAAAAAAAAAACCTGGTAGCTTATGTGTTTTTCCAGACTATTTTCTACATGTACACCAAATTTCAGCGAGATCTATATAGTGCTAGAGATACCTTCCAACAAATATCTATTCATCCATCCATACATCTAAACATTCGCATTTATATTAGTGAGAATTATTTTTAAACATTTAATACTTTAATTTACTTTTTCATTTTACAATCCTAAGTAGCCTTGATCAATGGGGTATTCGAATTCATGATCACATGATCCGTAAGTCTTACCTAACCATTGGGTTATTGGCGTTTCTAATACTTGAACGATTCCACTGATCATAAAATAGACATTTATTAAATGCAAAGACTAAAAGGTGAACCCATCAAAGTGAAGTTTATGCGATTCAGTTTTTGAACGAATTATATTTAAGCCGCTTAGTAGGAAGGAATTTTCCACCTCGCGGACTACCTTTTAAATGCATCTCGACGTTTCAATTTGTTTTAGCGACTCTTGCACAAGTTTCTGTCTACTGTCTCAGCAGAATATAAATTAACTAGTTGTGGCCCGTGACTCCGTTCGCACGGAATTAAAGAAAAAACTTAATAAGTAGCTTAAGTTGTGCTCTTCCAGACTATGTTCTACATCTGTGCCAAATATCAACAAGATCTGTTGAGCAGTCCCGGTGATAACAAACATCCGACATTCATCCATCCATCCAAACATTCGCATTTATTATATTAGTAAGATTTTACTGCTTACTAAGATAATAAATGCGATTGTTTGGGTGTATCTCCAGAACGTGATACTCAAACTTTCGTGAGACATTATTATAAACTGATATAAAAACGGCTAAACACTCACGTATATTCGTCCGGTGGCGGCACCGACTAGTTTCGAGCCCATCGGGGGCCCTTCATCAGGCTGTTTGTGTCAGCTTCATGGAGCGACCGCGAAATAATACAAGTCCCACTCACCCTGAGTTAACATCGATTACGTTGAAATTTGCCTTAGTTGGAGAGCGTAGCCTGAAAGAACGCGTAAGCTACAAATTAAGCTTTTTTTTAATTCCGTACAAGCTAGTTATTGGTAGAATATAGCTCTTAAAATAATTAGAAGAATATAAAGTATGTTTGTCTTACGTCAAATACGTCTTTTCTATCAACCAGATATCATTAAGTTTGAATGACGTTACATCAACGTAATTACTTTATTGGCGCGAGACGCTAACGAACGTCTTTGACCGAACTCCAATGGAGTTTAATTAAAGGAATTGTGAATAAGAGGTAAGATCGTTCGTTACCGAAATTAGACGAACGTAAGTTCTTTGAAACATTTTTTTCTAGTTTGTAAGAAAACCTCTTATGTTTTAGTTTAATTAGGGATAAACATTTCTTTTACTTGATTGATTTATCGTTGGTTTCTTAAACCAAATTCCAAAAACACATACAGTATGTTTCTGTTTTTTATAGATAATGATAAAAAGGTGACGGTCTTAAAAACCAACGATTAGAAGAAGACAGGTATATTTCTCACGTTTTATCCGTACTATTGGCTAAATAAAATCTAGCGAAAATTATACGAAAAGTTTGATCCAAATTTAATTCACTTTTGTGCTATAACCGTATTACGTAACCAAGGTAACGTAAATGTAGAAAATAATATTGTATCCTTACGTCGCGATACGCGCCCTCCGTACACACAGCGTTGATCGTCGACGCAAGTATTTGGTCAGTACAGACATGGCGACTAGTCAACTGTATAGATTTGCTCTATCATCTTGAAATGTGCTGCAACTTTTTACACGAAGATCTTGAGAAACAGGTTGTGCGCGACTGGCTTTGCCCATGACAGAAAGGTCGGCAACGCGCGATTTGCGATTGCGACGCGGCTATACAATATTAGTTTCGACGAATTAGATTGCCATGTGTTTGAAGGGCCTTACTGAATGTAGTAAAAGGATAAGAAATTCAATATTAGACACAATATTTCATCTGTCTTGTTGTACGTCGTATTACTATCAATAACTGTCGTTCCCCCAACGTTATTCCTAATAAAAGTCTTTCCTAGAAATTTAATAAATTCTTTTTTCAAAGAAATTCAAAACAAAAGACTGTAATTCTTTTTAAAAATGTATCCATTAAAGGTATAAATGGAGGTGAAATTTTGAATCTGGAAATATGTTTCACAGTTAAAATACAAGGCATAAAATATATAATATTTTACATAGAGGACAACACTTAGAATGGATTTTTCCAATCCATTTCCTGAAGAAATAAAGTATGGGATAAAAGTCGGAATCGAAAAATATATATATCTATGACTAAAACACTGCAATACAACAAATAAATAACCTATTTCAGGTTTTTTTAATTTATCATCTACGGGCGCCATCTAGCGTACATAAATGGAAACTTTATTATAGAAGCAGTCAGTAATTAGAAGTTTTACAATTAATTATATGTAAGTTAATTATTCACATGACTTCGTGTTTGCGGAGTTACGAAACTTTGAACACCAATTCATTGCTAACCATTTAAATACATTAACAGTGGTAGTGCCCGCTTTAACATCTTCGCACGAATTGTACCGGCTCGCCCGGTGAAATACAACGACAACACAGAAGACAGACGTCAAGTGGAAGCTATTCCGCGTTTCCTCTGATGAGTGTGCATCCCAGAGGCCTTATTTAGTCCTCATTCCCTTCATACCCTATTTCTTATAAGGAAAGGACGTGAAGTGGAAGTAGACTTTCTGGAAGAGAGGATGCATGGAAATGTTTTCTTTCTGTGCATCCTCTCCTCCGTCGATTAAAGGTAGGCAACGCTAAGATCCCTCACAAATTGTATGTTTATATGACATACTTAAAATATAGTTCTAACAATAAAGGTATAATACTCGGGTTAAGCTAACGTCACCTGGTCGACAACATCCCTAAAGAGCGCCCGTCAATTAACCTAAACTCTCCCAAGCCTTGTTAAAACGCCCACACTTTCATCATTATTGTAGACAAAGTTAATTGTTAGTTGTTTTAGATTTCTAAATGCAAAAGAACACACTTGAAGCGTCAATATCCTAATGGTTAAGAGCACGGACATGCGATCACGTGGTTGTGTGTTCGAATCGATTCGACTATTGTTAATAGCAAGCTTTGGCAAATAGTGGAATAAGTGGAATAGTGATTGCATTTATCGTAATTTTTACGTCTATCGTATCGATACATAACACTGTATTTGTTAAATCAAGAAAATATAACTATAAGGTGGTATAAATTACCAAAAAGCGCTTTTTCGAAGAATGCAACATTTTCAAAGTATGGACTAGTAACTTTAGCTTTCATTTGGTTAAAGTTAACAGAATAAAGGACGCAGATCTCTCTCGTTTTTTTAGATTAAACTTTACAGTTATTTAAAAAAAATTACAAGAAAATGACGCGAAGAAAATAAAAGTTCAGGATTTTAGTTTGATTTTTTTAACAGATCGGTATCTATCTGTACGCAATTTTTATGTTCAACAATTATTAAGTTACCAACTACTTCTCTTATCTAATCATATGGAAAATATATGCCCTAAAAGAAAAAAAATAATAATTACTAAACTGCATAAACTTTATTCCTACGAAATCTCTCAGTAAGATTTCAAGGAAGGGTAATAAGTTGCAGATGTTTTATGCACACGTGATTTTACTTAACGCAACTTGTGTACACTCGAGTTAACTTAAGTAAGCATTCTAAGCAAGAACTCTGCTTCATACTTGACTAAATTCCGAGCCGGTTCATGTTGGTCTTTGTGGAATTATCTTGCGCAAACTATATTCTAATTTAAGTTCGGTCTATACAGAAATCTGTATGCGCCTCATGACTTCTCCTTAAACTAAGATTTTACTATTTTGTTTATCCGTCGTCACTTGAATTTATTTTTACATTTATTTTATTGAATAATCTATTTTAATGCTGAATATTATTAAAATTAATTAACTTACAAATCATCCTGTATAGTAAAATATTTTCTGTTTATGACCATGAACCTGTATTAAAAAGTCATAATATTGCTATCTCTGTTTTTTTGAAAAAAAATGAAAGGGATGGAAGATGAATTTTATACGTCCCGAGGAAACCCGCAACTAATATCTGTCGCCTGCGACTTTTAGAACTTAGTAACCTATCATATTTCTGATGATTCTAATAAACATCCGTCCATACAAACATCCGTCCACACAAACATTTGCATTTATAACATTAGTAAGATTTATTAACTTTTTAGAACAAAAATTACATAAAGCAATACGGTCACTTTTCATTAATTTTCTTCGCATCAACTTTGTGTTAAAGAACTCCTTTCAAAGAACCTCATTTAAGTTTTTCTTCAATTTTTATTTTCTAAAGAAACGACAAAATGACGGCAGCGTAAGTAACCTATATAGTTCCTTGCCAAACAATATTAAACCTTATTCCTTTAGGATATCGGTGAAATTTGCTGTGAAGTCAAAGTTACGCATTAGTGACTGTTCATACTTTGAAGTAGAAATCCTTGTTTTCTCTTCTAATTGACCAAAAAAGTCTTTATTTGGCAACCCTAGATTTATTATCGATTAACAATATCTATCCCGGCAAAGTTATATAAAATCTTTATATAAAAATGTAGTCCTAAAGAAAAACATATTGCCATAAATATTTTCTTTCAGTTAACCATAAATCCTTTCAAACACTTGTTATTGTAAGTCAAGCAAGCAAAAGGTACAGTCAGCGTCATATAGATCGTCACAGACAAGATATGCAAATATATAGGTACATCAACAGTAATCAATTATATCGGTACAACAAAAGTCCTCAAAATAATAGATACATTCACCCTGCTCAAAAACATCGGTACATACACAGTGTCAAATATATGAGTACATGCAAGATGCTCATAAATATCGTAGCAGCCACAGCGTCATAAGTAACGAAGCAGTCAAGGTGCGCAAAAATATCGGTACATTTGACAAAATTGAACTCTATCTCTATATACTTGTGATACAATTTGGAATAAACTACTTCTGTTACATTCATTTGACACTTTGCATCAAACCATTTTTCAAAATTTACTAAAAGTGTTCGACGCGGATGACAGATATTATGTAGATAAAACCAACATCAAATTTAAGTTTGTCATCATATATGCTAGTTTGGTCTCGTGGCCTTACCGTTCGCCGCCGTTGGTACGTAAGGTCGGCGGTTCAAATCCCAAGCCACTACTTTTTTTTTGATATTTAAACTTTTTAATTTTAATATCGAAGCACATGTAATTAAACTCTATCGCCGTAGTTATTAGGTACTTTTTGATATTGCCTTGGACTAATGAGTTTGACCGTTAAAGTACTTTTCTATTTCAAACAAAAATGAAGGAGATAAATGCTATTCGCATGTAATTTGTTTATTACTCATGTTTGTTAAACTTGTACCGGTAAAAATAACACTTTTACTTTTACCTTTTACTGATACTGATTATATTTAAGAAACAAAGAAAAAAAAACTGAATGTCAATATCCAAACTACATCAAATTTTTGGTCGATTGCAATAAACATTCCAGTGTGCGTGGGCGCGCACACATATGTAGATAACACTTGTACGTATAGTTTCCGCGCATACCATTCTTAAAACCCGCAAAAACAATCCACGCTCCGACCACTCACTTCACCCGCGATGGTCTAACCTAATTGTTGTTAACTTTATTACCCGACAGCGAAAATTATAAAAAAAATTGTCGAGCAAAATTTTACATTACCAAATTTTTACTAGTTATGAATAAATAACCCCGTGATTGATAAAATGATAAAAAAAGAAGCCTGAGATTCGAACCGGTAAACTTACATATTACGGCAAACATACTAGAACACTGCGCCAAACTAGTATATATTGTGACAAGGCAAAATTTGATATTAGTTATTACGTATCTGTCATATTCGGCGTGACAAACTTTTATAATATATTTAAGCGTTATGACAGGAGAAGAAAAATATTGGGTTGCCCAGTAAATTCGTGCCGCTTTATAAGGAAAATTGAAACCCTGTTCTCTTAAATTTTTGGAAATGTTTTTTAATTATATTGGTACGACTCTATACCTAAAACGTCTTTTATTTTTGGCTAAAATTTTAAAAATTAGTTTTTATCTCAACCAATGAAATGAAATTATTCACAACATAGAAATTTTTGTGACGTTTGATAATGGTGGAAATCCGAAAATGAATCCACTTCAGCTACAGTCTATTTTAAGCTTCCTATCGAAAATCGGAACGAACTTTCCGGACAACCTATAATGTTAATACAAAGTGTCAAATGAATGTAACAGAAGTAGTTTATTCCAAATTGTATCACAAGTATATAGAGATAGAGTTCAATTTTGTCAAATGTACCGATATTTTTGCGCACCTTGACTGCTTCGTTACTTATGACGCTGTGGCTGCTACGATATTTATGAGCATCTTGCATGTACTCATATATTTGACGCTGTGTATGTACCGATGTTTTTGAGCAGGGTGAATGTATCTATTATTTTGAAGACTTTTGTTGTACCGATATAATTGATTACTTTTGATGTACCTATATATTTGCATATCTTGTCTGTGACGATCTATATGACGCTGACTGTACTATAATAGGTCTGTGCAAATGTCAGCACGTTATAGGGGTGTGCGTCATCAACAAATATTTGCACCACCAATTAGGATAGCGAAGTTTGTATTAAGGGTTGCTCGATCTTTATTAGTTTAGGCTCGCGATAAATTTCTTTCATAGTTAACATATCTATATTAAGAAATCATTTATTTCTACTTTAAGATACTCAAATATAATGAAATCATTAAGACATTTCGTACACAAGGCAACTTAAAGCTCAAAAACTCTGCGACTTTAGTCATTAAAAGACTTACGCTATACTTTTTTTTACATTATAAGATGGCAAACGAGCGAACGGTCACCTGAAATCGCTAAAATAGCGAAGCGACCGCTGCCCATAGACATACGCAATTGCATATGCGTTGCCTACCTTTAATCGACGGAGGAGAGGATGCACAGAAAGAAAATATTTTCCCTTCCTATGCATCCTCTCATCCGGAAAGTCCACTTCCACTTCCCATCCTTTCCTTATAAGAAAAAGTGTGGAAAGTGAAAGAGAACTAAATTAGGCCTCCGGGACGCACACTCATCAGACGAAACGCGGAATTGCTTCCACTTCACGCCTGTCTTCTGCGTGGTCGTGGTATTTCACCGGGCGAGCCGGGCCAATTCGTGCGAAGATGTTAAAGCGGGCTCTACCACTGTTAAAATATACTCTATACTGTCATAGAGGTTCGTAGACAGCGCGCGTCGTCGCCGACATTTGTCATCGTAAAAGACATTCCCTGAGAAAGGTCGATACAATTTTCAATATGTCGGAGGAAATCTATACGTTGACATACCTATATAGACCACTGAACTGAATAGACCACTTGCGTCGACGATTCAACGTTGTGTATACATAGCGCGCGCAACGCGATTCTCGCGACGCAACTCACTATATTAGTTTTAACAATTTACTTTGCCTTACGCACGAAAAGCCTTATTCCTCAATTAAATTTACATACTATAGAATATCTACTCAAGCATATCATTATCACCTCACTATAAGTCCCCATCGAGGGGCTCGGAGCCTACCCTAAGTTAGGGATGACTAGGCCATAGTCAACCACGCTGGCCTAGTGCTGGTTGACTTCACACATATCATTGAATTTCTCTTCTCCTATGCAGAGTAAGAACGTCGAATAAATGCACATATGTAAATCGGAAATCGAAAAACACATTGGTACATGACGGGATTCGAACCCAAGACCTGTTGATTATAATTGGTTTATCAGGGGTTTAGGTACCGCTGCGGCATTCGCTAACGCAACATTACGTTTGGGTAGCTCCGTGCTTTTTAATTATTTGAGTTAGTTTAAAACGAAGTTTAAGGTGTAAAAGTTACATGGTCATGTGTATAGTGTAACGTTCTTTAAATTGGTGCTTAAATTACAAAAATCGAGCTGGTATTTTGGAAGTTACAAATAAAAACATTTTGATTAACGTGTCGACTTCAATAACGAACTATCGCTCGGACGCTCGCAC
>NW_013530779.1:1299288-1306322 GCF_000836235.2 Papilio xuthus | reverse complement strand
TTATCAAGTTAAAAATCTTTCATAAAGTAAAACTTGGTTCATTTAAACATTTCTTTTTTCAATTAAAAGAAATAAAGCGCAGCTAATAAAAAGCTCTACAGATATAAAAACTCTTTTGTGATGTATCTTAAAGTTATTCTTGTCTGATACTGGTCGGTTAATTGGTCGAGAAATGCAAGAGGATTTATTATTTTTAAAAATAGAATTTTTATTTACATGTCTACTCATTACATGTTCCAAAGTCCACACCAGTAATACTCTTGTATCATTCAACACAAGAAGACAAAGATGTATCTTTCTCGCAAACACAACCACGACCATTATAACCAAATAGGAAAATATCCTATTGGATTATTGTACTTTCTCCATATAATCTACTAGCTAGCTACTTTACAAGCTCAAAGTACTTTTTATATAATTGATTACTTTAGGAGTACCTGTATCTTTTCAAATCTTATCTGCTACAGTATTTTTGCAGCTGACTGTACGTAGTCTTCATGATATTGTTGCAGGGCGGTGTGGCGAGGGCAGCCCGTGCGAGCAGTTGTGCCGAGAGCTGCACGACGGCACGTATGAATGTGGCTGCGGTCCCGGCTACGTTCTTCACGTTGACGGATATGGATGTCTTGGTGAGTAGACGATATTGTAACTACTACAGACTTATGTACATCAACTACAGTCTGTACCTTTAGAGATCCTGGGAATCAAGGTTTCTAGTATGACACGGGGCCGGTTTCATCATAAAGCTCTTAGGGAACACTACAGGCGCCTCTTTATATCCGACTCTCGCGCCTACGGTCGCCTCACCGCTTTTTACTTAAACGAGGCTACTGGTAGGATAACAGAGTTATATTAAACTTGACTCCAATCCAAGGAGCTGAAGATAATCCCGGGATCGGACCAGGGAACTCAGTAGACTGAAACTTTAGTACGTTCTTAAAACTGTTCTAGTCCTCGGTACGTGAAGCAGTTGGCTTAGACCTTAGAGACCAGATTATTTTATATACGACGAGAAATAAAACCATAAACATCTGTAAAAACAAAGGAAAAGTAGATACACTACTGGTTTAGATTCTTCTCCTTTTTGAACCAAATTGTTATCTGTACCATTAATTATTGCCTCTTTGAAATTACTTTTCCCTTTTCTATTTCCGCAAATGTAATTGTCAAGGAAATTGAAACGAAAATATATTAAAAGAAATTGAATAACATTTTCAAGAACCCCATTATATTTAATGGAAAGCAATAATCGTCAGAATCAACTCGATTCGTAAAATACTTGAAGCTTTTTAGCGTAAAAGTTTTTCAGTGTTGATGTTAACCCATTAATTGGATAGTCGGAATGGGTTATCAATCAGTTTGGATCCGCGATAAATTGGAAAAACGTCGGACTCGCGTGAGCTCGGTGGAATTATGATTAATTAGACCAGATGGTGTCGGAGATTAAGTGTTTGTAGATTCGAACATAAATCGATTTATTTTTTTCTATTTTACTAATCGTGTCCTATAAGTCCAATGTTGTTTAGTTCGATTAGATGCAGTTTGACTACAGATATATTGTATGAGAAACCAAAGTTTTTCTTCTTCGCATACATGCCTTTACGGATGCGTCAACTAGCCTCTACGCCTTCTTGTCGTCGGCTTGTCTTAGGGCAGTCGTGATATCAAGTCCCAATATAGCCTGCACTTGACCAGCGGATAGGTTATCGGCCTCGTGACCTTTTACCCTCTATCTTTCCAACCACAACTAATTTGTCCAGGTTTTTAGGGTGTCTCCGGCTACAATTAGTCAACGTTTGTTGCATTTCCTTTGAGATTCTACTGTACTACATTTCTGGTGTCTCTATCAGCTGTCATATCTAAATTCACTCCATACTTTTGCATAAAATACAATGAGGCAATCTTTTCAAGCATATATCAGGACCGTATTTGTTGTCGCTTCTAGCTGTATAAAAATTGTGGCCAGTTTAAAATATAAATCAAATTTATCACAAAGAGTTATCAATTGGACGGCGAGCATCGAAATAGAATCATTTCTAAAGCCAGTGCAAAATTTATTTCCGCAGTCGCTGGACGAGATTTTATGAACCCGGCCAAAGATAAGAATATAAAACCAATTCAGGAATTGTAGCGAAAAATCTTTTTAGTGTCAAATAAGAGATATAATATTTGTAAAGGATTTAGATAATGTACAGTAAATACTTTTACTAGTTACAATGAGATTTATGTGATAGGTAACAAGTTCAAATAGTATTTTAATTATCGGCAAAATAAAGTATAAAAACGTAATAATTACAACGCTCTCATCATCGCCCTCATCATCATTGTCTTAAAGAAACAGAGAAAAAAACACAGAAATGAAACTAATTTCTTTGCGCACTTTTAAAGTGTAACAAAGATGCTGAATCGGTAAAGATTTTTGTATTCTTGATTAGGCTATATATCTTATCTTAACTAATATTATAAATGCAAATGTTTAGATTGTATGTTTGTTAGAAGGTATTTCCAGAACGGCTGAACGGATCTTAATAACATTTGGCATACATATAAAGCATAGTCTGGGAGAACACACAGGCTACTAATTATGTTTTATTTTTAATTTCGCGCATACTGAGTTGAGGGCGACCGCTATTATTATATACAAGTAATTAATCCAGCAAAAAGTGATGATTAATTTCTAAAATTAATATTATATATATAAACTAGTGGACCCGACAGACGTTGTCCTGTCTACACGTCTTTAATTTGAATAAATGAAAGACGTGTAGACAGTTTAATATGAAGTTAATATTTGATGAAAATTGTAAATCTAAACCATTCCCAGATCCCCTTGAACACACACAAAAAATTTCATCAAAATCGGTGCAGTTGTTTGAGAGAAGTTCAGTGACATACACACTCACAGAAGAATTATATATATATATATATATAAAGATGTATATTTGTTACAGAATTAAACGCAACAAAATCAACGGAATCTACGGGTACAAAAGAGGATGTTCTATATCAGAAAGATGTATCATTTTCAGCAGAACTAGAAATAGCCCCGTCCAATAGAATTAATAAAACTGTTGTTAGCGAAAAACATTCCGAGGAGAAAATATTAACAACATCACCGACAATACAGTATGATATAAAAGAATCAAATTATACTTATACTGGAGAAATATCTAAACAAATCGATGGATTTAAAAGTTTGATAGAAGATGGAGTCAGTAAAACTGATATAAATATAATTTCCGAGGACAAATTAAAAGAAGCCAATCTTGATAATGTTAAAGTAACAACACTCGGTCCGAGTTTGGAACAAAAGGTAAGTTATTATGTAATACATAGAAATTTTTTTTTACGAGAAGGGAGTAAATAAGCAGACTTGAAGAATTGTGACGTCATCGATGTCAGTTTCGTTCAAATCAATTATATCAAAATGAAATTGGAAACGAAATAACTATGAGTTTGAGATACAGCATGTTTAATTTTTTACAAACAGAATACTTGGATATCTATCACAGTAATGAAAAATCTGTAGTCATGGGTTTCTGATACCAATATGTTGTTATATCTGTTTTATTAAATGTCAGGGAGGACGATATGTTTTATACCAAAATATAGTATCAGAAACCTATGGTAGATCGATTCTTTTACGAGTTTAGTATACATTTCGGCAGACTCACAAGGAGACAGTCAGACTCTGTAGTTATTCTTTGATATGTTTGTTAGGTGCCAGGTGCGACAGTGGCGCCGCCGTGGACAGCTGCGGTCGAAAGCTGTGACTGCGATTCCTGTAATGGCGCACGATGCTCCTGCCCACTCAGTAACAAATGTAAATCAGGTCAGTGTAGTAAGAAGGAAAACTTAACAGTCAGGAGAATGCAGGAACCTAGTGTATTACTTTGTTTACTGCCAAGGATTTTTGTTTAACTAATGGCCTAGCAGGAAAATTTCCACCTTCGTAACGTAATCGATAAAATGTGTCATTTGTATGAGAAAACTTAATACTTTTGTTGGTGACGTTACGAGAACGTTCTCACAAAAATTCTTAGTAGGTCCTCAGTCTTTAGGGATAAAGATAAGTGGGAACTTACGTAGGGTTGATGTACCAGTTTTCGTCCATTGGATCAATCAATCGCTATTTCAGTCATCACTCCCATTTTTATCAACTTTCACTCAATCCATTCATCTTTTCTTAGTATATAATAGCGAAGTGACCGTTACCCATAGACATACGCAATTACATATGCGTTGCCTACCTTTAATAGACGGAGGAGAGGATGCACAGAAAGAAAATAGAAATTTCTTATTCTAAGCTCTAAGCTTGTGCCTTATATAGTTTACGACATTAGTCGAATGAGAGCATTCGAACTCTCAACCACGTGATAGGAAATCCGTACCATTAGGCGCTTTAAAAATCTCAAAAATACATTTTAAAAACATTTTGTTTTTTAATTTAACACCAAAATTGATACGATAGTGACGAAATACGATAAAAAATTGTTCGCAATTTAACTAGCTGTATATATCCTCAATACCCTCTATAAGCCTTTAGTTTGGAATGAATTCAGTGTGAATTTTGTGTGTAGATTTTTTGTCGGCCCGAAACTTCACCGTTCTACACAACTGTCAACGCCAGTTGTACGCTTTTTGTATTGGAGAACATTTTATTGTACACTCACGTATAAAAGTGTTAATTGTATTTTAATATCAACTTTTCGCTGTTGGATCATTTATTGTACATTCGCGTGCGAAAATGTAAATATTATTTACGAAAGTATCAATATAGTGATCGCCTTCGACTACGCATAATTAAAAAAGTAGCCTTTAATATGCCCGCGTGGCATCATCTTATCTTCCCGTCAAAAACGGTCCACCCGTTCCGAATATTACCCGGAACACATGCGGGCGGACAAACATACAGACAGACAGAGATTTGTTAAAAGCAACGCAAATATTTCTTGTGTAAAATATGTTTTTTTAATGTACATGGAGACACTTCAGAATTTATTACTTATAGATATCCTAGCTGTCGGCCGCGACTCCGCCCGCTCAGAATTTTAAAGTCGCCTATGTATTCTTCCAGACTATGTTCTACATCTGTACCAAGTTTAATAAAAATCTATTGAGCCGTTCCTGAGATACCTTCAAACAAATATCCGTCCAAACATTCGCATTTATAATATTAGTAAGATATAATAAATTAGGTTATTACCTTTATTTGTCAATGGAATATTTTCACAAACTTGTTCAAGGTTACTCCATTTGAATGACAACTCCCTTTAAATAATTTTCGTCGTTTCTCAGTTATACTAAGTTTAGACAAGATGTCCGATTGGCCGAAACTTTATTCGCGCGGCCGCAAATAATTGCCTTTGCCGTTTCAACTTTTATCGATATTCCGCTGGAAGGTTCGAATCCATTAAGTTAATGGAACCTTTATTGGTACTGAAGGGTAAATGAGTCGACCATTTCCACGAATTGTTGTATGAAAATTACCTAATCTTTTCGCATTATGCGGTTTTGCAATTGTACGAATTATTTTGATGTTGTACTTTAAGATCTATCGCTAAACTCATAGTAATTTAGTAAACCCTAAGTGAGACACATAGTGATAATTAAGAGAAATATAGATAACTTATCTTCTAATAGCAGAAGTATAAAGATAACATGTAACTTGGCACGTGAAAAACAAGTGTATGCCAATGCCAGACGTGCCAACTCTACCATGGACATTATGAATAAAACAAAATTGCAACTTTCTAAAACTATTTTAAAACCCCAATCACATCTTCATTCAGGAATCTTCCCAATGGAGGAATAGATCAACGAACTCTCCGCATTCGACTTATATAATACCAACGTTCTGGGATTCGAAAGTCGATTGGATCTTATTTTAACTCGTTATTTCAACTCTATTTCCTTTGATTTATTTTTAATGTATCGAAATCAGCTTTCTAATATTTTGTGCCAGTTGCAGCAAAGATAAAGTTCTAAATAAAATTATAAATAAATCCTTTTTAATCTTCCAAGGGATGGTCCAAATCTTGTTATGTTTACCCCAATCTCCTAAAGGACTCCATAGATTTTAAAACCAAGTTTTGACGTGAACCAAGATATCCCCGTACCTCTACACACATTGGGTTAATGCACCAGTTCTCGTCCATCAGATTATACTGTTCGTCATTTCATTCGTTACTCTCTTATTGATCATGTCTACTTTAATGCAATCCATTCATCTCTTCTTCATATCTTAAATAAGAAGACCAAAAATTCTAACCGTAGGTTTCTAAGACCAAAATCTCATATTAAATCGTATTGTTATTTCTATTTTGTTAAATATAACCAGGGATGGCGATATGTTTTGACAGTAACTCAGGATTCCAAATGCAAATTCATACAAACTTACTGCATATTTACACTTGATCATGATTTACACTTCGTGAACCTTTTTTTTTAAGAGGGGGAATGCCTTACGCATACCGGGTGCCTCGAAGAAAGCCACTCCGGTTATGTGGGACTCTCTCCACATACCTAAAGGGACACGGGGCCTACCCCCTTTTTTTCCAGAGAGGAATGCTTTATGCACACGCCGCGCCCCGGGGGGGGGGACGCGGTAGTTATGTGGGATTCTCCTCCATAGCGGAGGCATACCCACTAAACCTCTCTGTTCCTCCAACGCATCGGGACGAGACCACGGGCACACTTTCGCTCTCGTCGTCCGTGGCCCTGTCTGCGCCAGCTGCCGATGCAGCTCCTTGTCGGAAGGAGGCAGCCCAGTGATGGACTCCGCCGTGTCCATCACCAGAGGGCAACGGAGCCTACCCACTAAACCCCCTCTGGTTCCCTCGACTCACTGTTTACCGTGGTGTGGGCACATGTTAATCTTCGCACACAACACTTAGTGAACCTAGACTACTCTTTAGTGTCATGGGAATTAGACGTTATCTTTTTACTAAAACCTATACTATCTACTAACTATTCTATCATAGATATACACAACTTTTTGATTGTATTGAATCAATATTCTTAGAACTGATGTT
>NW_013530779.1:1237055-1297806 GCF_000836235.2 Papilio xuthus | reverse complement strand
TTATAAATGCAAATGTTTAGATGGATGTTTGTTAGAAGGTATTTCCAGAACGGCTGAACGGATCTTAATGAAATTTGGCATACATATAAAGCATAGTCTGGGAGAACACACAGGCTACTAATAATGTTTTATTTTTAATTTCGCGCGTACTGAGTTGAGGGCGATCGCTATTATTTTATACAAGTAATTAAGCCAGCAAAAAGTGATGATTAATTTCTAAAATTAATATAATAAATTTATATTTGTTACAGAATTAAACGCAACAAAATCAACGGAATCTACGGGTACAAAAGAGGATGTTCTATATCAGAAAGACGTATCATTTTCAGCAGAACTAGAAATAGCCCCGTCCAATAGAATTAATAAAACTATTGTTAGCGAAAAACATTCCGAGGAGAACATATTAACAACATCACCGACAATACAGTATGATATAAAAGAAACAAATTATACTTATACTGGAGAAATATCTAAACAAATCGATGGATTTAAAAGTTTGATAGAAGATGGAGTCAGCAAAACTGATATAAATATAATTTCCGAGGACAAATTAAAAGAAGCCAATCTTGATAATGTTAAAGTAACAACACTCGGTCCGAGTTTGGAACAAAAGGTAAGTTATTATGTAATACATAGGAATTTCTTTTTACGAGAAGGGAGTAAATAAGCAGACTTGAAGAATTGTGACGTCATCGATGTCAGTTTCGTTCAAATTAGTTATATCAAAATGAAATGGTTAACAAAATAACTAGGAGTGGACATAAAGCATGTTTAGTTTTTAACAAGGGGAATACTTGGATATCTATCACCCTTAGACGTTATATTTCAAGGGAAATAGATGAGATAACCTGATTGGTTGTATCTTGGAACGATCACTTATAAGTTGCAGTAATGAAAAATCTCTAATCGTAAGTTTCTGAGACCAAAATGTTGTTATCTCTGTTTTATTAAATGTCAGGGAGGGCGATATGTTTTATTCCAAAAATATGGTATCAGAAACCGACGGTAGATCGATTCTTTTACGAGTTTTAAGAATGATGAGACAGTCAGACTCTGTAGTTATTCTTTGATATGTTTGTTAGGTGCCAGGTGCGACAGTGGCGCCGCCGTGGACTGCTGCGGTCGAAAGCTGTGACTGCGATTCCTGTAATGGCGCACGATGCTCCTGCCCACTCAGTAACAAATGTAAATCAGGTCAGTGTAGTAAGAAGGAAAACTTAACAGTCAGGAGAATGCAGGAACCTAGTGTATTACTTTGTTTACTGCCAAGGATTTTTGTTTAACTAATGGCCTAGCAGGAAAATTTCCACCTTCGTAAAGTAATTGATAAAATGTGTCATTTGTTTGAGAAAACTTAATACTTTTGTTGGTGACGTTACGAGAACCTTCTCACGAATATTCTTACTAGGTCCTCAGTCTTTAGGGATAAAGATAAGTGGGAACTTACGCAGGGTTGGTGTACCAGTTTTCGTCCATTGGATCAATCATCATTGGTAACACGAAGAGCAAATCCGCAAAATTATTGACATTATTCACCATGAGAAAGATAATTTGCATAACCAATTAATTTTTCCTCTCTCAATGTTTATATTTAAACGAATTGCCTGCATTTTTATCTAAAATATTAGCAGGTTTTTGTTAATTTAACTAATTCCTTGTACCATTGCTTCTAACCTCTAAGCTTATGCCTTATATAGTTTACGACAGTAGTCGAATGACGGCATTCGAACTCTCAACCACGTGATAGGAAATCCGTACCATTAGGCGCTTTAAAAATCTCAAAAATATATTTAAATTTTTTTTTTTTAATTTAACACCAAAATTCACAAGATAGTGACGGAATACAAAAAAAATTGTTCGCAATTTAACTAGCTGTATATTTCCTCAATATCCTCTATAAGCCTTTAGTTTGGAATGAATTCCGTGTGAATTTTGTGTGTAGATTTTTTGTCGGCCCGAAACTTTACCGTTCTACACAACTGTCAACGCCAGTTGTACGCTTTTTGTATTGGAGAACATTTTATTGTACACTCACGTATAAAAGTGTTAATTGTATTTTAATATCAACTTTTCACTGTTGGATCATTTATTGTACATTCGCGTGCGAAAATGTAAATATTATTTACGAAAGTATATAGTGATCGCCTTCGACTTCGCATAATTAAAAAAGTAGCCTTTAATGTGCCCGCGTGCATCATCTATCTTCCCGTCAAAAACGATCCACCTGTTCCGAATATTACCCGGAACACATGCGGGCGGACAAACATACAGACAGACAGAGATTTGTTAAAAGCAACGCAAATATTTCTTGTGTACATTATGTTTTTTTTTAATGTACATGCAGACACTTCAGAATTTATTACTTACAGATATCCTAGCTGTCGGCCGCGACTCCGCCCGCGCAGAATTTTAAAAAGTCGCCTATGTATTCTTCCAGACTATGTTCTACATCTGTACCAAGTTTAATAAAAATCTATTGAGCCGTTCCTGAGATACCTTCAAACAAATATCCGTCCAAACATTCGCATTTATAATATTAGTAAGATATAATAAATTAGGTTATTACCTTTATTTGTCAATGGAATATTTTCACAAACTTGTTCAAGGTTACTCCATTTGAATGACAACTCCCTTTAAATAATTTTCGTCGTTTCTCAGTTATACTAAGTTTAGACAAGATGTCCGATTGGCCGAAACTTTATTCGCGCGGCCGCAAATAATTGCCTTTGCCGTTTCAACTTTTATCGATATTCCGCTGGAAGGTTCGAATCCATTAAGTTAATGGAACCTTTATTGGTACTGAAGGGTAAATGAGTCGACCATTTCCACGAATTGTTGTATGAAAATTACCTAATCTTTTCGCATTATGCGGTTTTGCAATTGTACGAATTATTTTGATGTTATACTTCAAGATTTATCACTAAACTCATAGTCATTTAGTAAACCCTAAGTGAGACACATAGTGATAATTTAGAGAAATATAGATGACTTATCTTCTAATAGCAGAAGTATAAAGATAACATGTAACTTGGCACGTGAAAAACAAGTGTATGCCAATGCCAGACGTGCCAACTCTACCATGGATATTATGAATAAAACAAAATTGCAACTTTCTAAAACTATTTTAAAACCCCAATCACATCTTCATTCAGGAATCTTCCCAATGGAGAAATAGATCAACGAACTCTCCGCATTCGACTTATATAATACCAACGTTCTGGGATTAGAAAGTCGATTGGATCTTATTTTAACTCGTTATTTCAACTCTATTTCCTTTGATTTATTTTTAATGTATCGAAATCAGCTTTCTAATATTTTGTGCCAGTTGCAGCAAAGATAAAGTTGTAAATAAAATTATAAATAAATCCTTTTTAATCTTCCAAAGAATGGTCCAAATCTGTTATGTTTACCCCAATCTCCTAAAGGACTCCACAGATTTTATAACAATGTCATAACGTGAACAAAGATCTCCCTGTATCTCTACATACATGGAGTTAATGCACCAGTTTTCGTCCATCAGTTTAATCTTTCCGTCATTTCATTCGTTACTCTCTTCTTGATCATGTCTACTTTAATGCAATCCTTTCATCTTTTCCTAGAATTACAGCTTCATATGTTAACTAAGAAGACACAAAATTCTAACCGTCGGTTTCTAAAACCAAAATCTCCTATTAAATCGTATTGTTATTTCTATTTTGTTAAATATAACCAGGGATGGCGATATGTTTTGACTGTAACTCAGGATTTCAAATGCAAATTCATACAAACTTACTGCATATTTAGACTTCATCTCATGATTTACACTTTGTGAACCTTTTTTTTAAGAGGGGGAATGCGTTACGCATACCGGGTGCCTCGGAGAAAGCCGCTCCGGCTATGTGGGACTCTCTCCACATCCATCACACATCCACAAAGGGGTCATGGGAATTCGAAGTTATGTTTTTACTGAAAACTATACTATCTACTAACTATTCTATATAGATATACACAACTTTTTGATTGTATTGAATCAATATTCTTAGAACTGATGTTATATAAAATGCACGAACGCCGTTTGAATTTATTCGAAGGCGAACATTCTATCGCTTTCGATATTTCATTGAAACTAGTTCTTGGTAACATTTTTGTTGAATTCAGAACTATGTAAGAGATACGTGCACGATTTTATAAATGTAAATACACTTTGTTTGACTTTTAGAACCTTCGTTCTTGCTATAACAATAACTTAATTTGGATTTTTTGGTTGATTCAACACTGCAGGAATAAATTAACTTTGATTTAAAAACCCCGACTGACTGAGGATAGCGCCATCTATTGGTTGGTTCCAAAACATTATTTAAACTTAAAAAAAGTTTATACCTTACTAATATTATAAATGCGAACGTTTAGATGTATTAAGGGATAGATATTTGTAAGAAGGTATCTTCAGAGCGGCGTGATGGACTTCGCTGAAATTTAGCATGGTTGTAGAGCATAGGCTGAAAGAACACATAGGCTATTTATTAAGTTTTTTTTTTATTCTGCGCGGAAGGATCAGCGGGCGGTAGCTAGTTCTAGATAAAATACTAAATTGTTTAGATTATACTCGAACAAAATCTAAATATTAATTTAGCCTTACAGTAAGATTCGTTTAAGCCTTAATTAACGTAGATACACATTACACTAAGGAATTACCTTAAAGGTACGAATCCTTAGGCCCGCGCTGGAAACACCGCATTCACGGCCCGCAATGGATTGCTTGTTGATAAATGCCATCTTTCGATGTGGGCGGCGCGGATGATGGACGGATCACTATGTAAAATTATACAAAGCAAATTAAAATCCGTAGCGGGCCGTGCGTGTGCGGCCGGTGTAGGCCAATGGACGCATAGCTTTAAATGTCAAAGGAGTAGTAAGACGCAATTGTAATTAATAAAGGTTTTGTTCACAATATTCCCAATCTCAATATTAATTTTAATATTAAAGAGGGAATCAAAGTGAGCGACAAGATGCTGCGGACAAAGGAGAACCCAATAAATAACAAATAAGTACGACATTTAACTTTCTCTTTGATATTAAATATCGTGCATTGTACGAAGATTCAGAAACCGACGAGGTATTATCAAAATCAACCTTATTTAGTACGTCTTAAGGAGTATTTTTGTAGTGACTTTTCACAGACGAAATATTCGTTTGAAATAGACTTATCTCAGTCGGTAAGGAAAATGAGAGTTTGAATTTTTCGTCACATGATTTACAAGGAGCCCACCCAAAGTTAGGGGGGATTAAGCCATAGTTAACCACGCTGACCCAGTGCCGCCTGACCTATGCATATCTTTGAATTTCTTCCTAGATAAATGCAGGTCACAAGATCCTTCACCGTAAGAATGTCCGATAATTGTACATCAATAAATCAAAAATTGAAAAACGCATTGGTACATGGCGGGATTCGCACCCAGGACCTCCAGATTACAAGTCAAGTGCCAAATCCAGGAATGGAGCAGTTTACAATAATGACATGTATCCTGTCAGTAAAAAAGGCATTCAAAATGATGTCAAAATGCTCGTTTATTCTATTGAGTCATTTTCTGGCGTGGTTTTGTTCCCTTTACGTTTGAAGCAACTCGCTAGAGTAGGACGAGTGATGCTTAGCAATTGTACAAATGACTGGATTGTTCTCGAAATGCTGCATTACTACCATTAGGATTCTGTATGAAATTTTGAACTTTAGTGCTTAAGTTTTAAGGTTCAAAATGAAAATTATCTGTGTACGATTTGTTACATTAAAATAAGCTTTAGTTATAATATTAAAGGCATTCTGTTAAATGGTAAATTAAATCAAAATTTGAATAAAAAAAATTGATGCATTCATCATCATCATCAGCTCACTATATATCCCCACCGAAGGGCTCGGAGCCTACCCTAAGTTAGGGGTGATTAGGTCATAGTCAACCACGCTGGCCAAGTGCGGGTTGACTTCACAGATATCTTTGAATTTCTTCTCAGATATGTGCAGGTTGCATCCCGATGTTTTCGTCCACCGTAAGAAAAATCAAAAAATTTGATGCATTCAAATCTTACTAATATAAACGCGAATGTTTGGATAGATGGATTTCGCTGAAATTTTAGCATAGATGTAGAACAGTCTGGAAGAATACATCGGTTACTAATTAAGTTTAATTTTAATTCCGCGCTGAGTTATGGGTAAGAGCTTGTTAATTATAAATTTACCACAAATATTGTGAATAAATATCAAAATTCTGTGAACATATTTCCGATATAATCTTCCTAACATAATAGGTAACTAAAACTTTCCATAATAGCCTATTTAAGGTCGTTGCTAAGCGACTGAGCTATGACAATTTCGAAACTAATTGGTAAATTAATATGTGGTATTATTGGAACATTCACTGATGTGGAACATACTGTTTAGCGTAGTTTTCTACAATCTTACTAATATTATAAATGCGAATGTTTAGATGTTTGTTTGAAGGTATCTCCAGAACGGCTCAACGGATCTCGTTTAAATTTGATACAGATGTAGAACATAATCTGGAGAAACACATAAACTATTTATAAAGTTTATTTATAATTCCATACGGACGGAGTCGAGGGCGACAACTAGTATGAACTAAAAGTGCTTGATATTTTTAAATTGTGTTCTATCATATTTAAAATGCAACCTTATAATAATTTACACTAACTAAAACTTTATAAGAACGTATTGTTATCTCTATTTTTTTCAAAGAGAATAAGAGGGATAGCACACAGACAGTGAAAACACACACTATTCATTTTTGACAGCAAACCTTTCAAGTGGCAGTGAACGATCCCCTTTCCTTTGTCTATGTTTTTTGTACAAGTCCAGTCGATTCAAACTCATTGTTTCCCCGCAGATTTTCCAACTCAAATACGAAATAACACACGTCGAAGACACTAGAAAAGTCTTTGAAGTGATCCTTGCCAATTAGAGAGATGGGTTTTGTTCTGTAAAAGTAACATATTAAATACCTTATTGTAATTGTTTAGAGTTCATATTTCATTGGCTGTAAGCCGAAATTTTAACGATACTGTAAAAAGTTGTTGCTTGTTAATAGTTTTCATGGAAATATGTTTTCGTTAAAAATAAAATCTTGCAATCATTCCCTCTCTTTCTATCTCTCTATTTAGGTTTTCAGTCTGTCTCTGTCTATTTAAAATATCTTGAACTTCCATTGATTACTACAAAAGTATTCCGCTTTCTAGTTTAATTTCCTATATTAAATGTGATTTTCTTTTAAAATATGGCTACAGTTCAATAGTACTTCGTTATCGTTTATTGAAATTTATTCCAAACCGATTTCACCTCAACTTTGTCGTACTGGAAAGTTTTCAAAGCGATGCAATTTCAATTCGCCTACAGGGACCTTTAGAACGACAAACTTTTAAAGTGTTGTGGACTATAAAGAAGTTTTTGTCTTTTTTATTCTAAAACCATTTAAAAAACAATACATTGATAAAAACAACATGTTGCATTTGAAATACTGATCCTACGTAAAATGTCCTAACTCGTTTTTTCGAAAAAATATTTGTGATTTTTTATCCTACATCGTGATGCTGCACGTATATGAAAAGAAATTCATAGATATGTGTAAAGTTAACCGGCTCTGGTCAATCGTTACTGACTATACTTTAGTCACCTAGTAGTTGACGACGACGAAAGATCGCATTTTTTACGTAACAAATTATGCGTAAGACCGTTTTACTTCGAATTAAAAGTAAATCTTACTAATATTATACATACGAATGTTTAGATAGATGGAAGGATGTTTGTTTGAAGCTATTCATTTGGCTGAACGGACCTCGCTGAAATTTGGCATAGATGTAGAGCATAGTCTGGAAGAACACATTGGCTATGGTACGTTTTTTTTTAATTCCTCACGTACGGAGTCTCGGGCAACAGCTAATACGTTATAATTCCCTTTTCATGACATTAGACACGTCCTCATTCAGGACTTCTCAACACCCTATTATTGTATACGAATCGAAATGTAAGGAAATGTCGTAATTGGAGGACCATTATAAATTGAAACGTGTGTTAAGTGTTGCATCATTACAGAGTAACACACTAATGACTTTGTTGACGACCCTTTCGGATTAAAGTCACTCTATCTTGTCTATATTTTGAAGAACAGAGAAATTATTCTTAGGTTTTCACGCTCGAAAGTACTAACAACTATAGTCATTTTATTGTCAAAATTTCAACTTATTTTTTTTTTTAAATAAAGGGCATCAGTTTTAATAAAATCTTTTTAGACGTTCAAAATAAGCTACTAAGTTTCGTAACGTAGGTATGTAGGTAAAAATTGGTAACTGGACAGTTTTACTGCTATTCAAAATATTGCTTACAGACGTAAGTTTAAACTGTGCTGTTGGAATTGAAGGCGCGTAATTTGTTTTAAATTTTACATGTCAACAATAAATCAACCAAGTTTTAACCCTCATTGCTTTGTCAAAATAGTATAAACGTCTTCCAAATGTATGCCTTCTAGTGCCTTTACATAAACATTTAGTTATCTTCGTTTTTACAAAGATAAACAGAGACGGAGAATAAGTTTTTAATTGTAGTTGTGTCCAGTATCAAGGTGTGAGTGTGTGGCAAATAAGGTTAGAAGTAAATTGCACCTCTAAAACATTATTCACTGAGTTTCCTTCCCCTCTTTTATTACGGCTTATAGATCAATGTCTCAATGTAATACAATTGATTCCTGCGTGCTTAGATATTTGTTAGGGCTGTCAAAAAATATGAAGTAAAAATCAAGTCTTGAAAATTAATTTTAACCGCCTAAATACGGTGAATTTATAATGTAATTTTTAATCTATATTTGAAAATATTTTTTTAATTTCATTTCGCTGTTTAATTGTTGAATTAGCGGTTCGTTCATAATTGTTGTGGCCCTAAATCTACACTAGAGAGACTAAGGACCATTTAATGACCCTGAATGTGATGGCAATTGTCAATTTTCAGGAAATATGTTATTACTAAAGAGTGTTGGCATCAGTTTTAAATTAGAATTTTATTTGTTTAAAATATTAAACATTGAAATGTTTTAAAGAACATTGTTTTATATTGTTGTAAAAACATGACCATATAAATTCCTTTATACAATTCCGGATCGTGTCCTTTGGGTGTTTTCAATCAGGAACCCTTCGATTCGCTTAACACAATACAAGTGCCTTACGTTCCCATCTACCTGATTCTACCTATAATTAGGGTTGACAATAAATTGTTTCTAGTAAATTATTTTTCTTTTAGTAAATTTAATTTCATTGAAACCTCTATGAAATTATAGTCGAAAAATCACCGCATTAGCGATGGGTAGGTTGCGTAAATAAACAAAAAAAAATGTATTTTAGAATAAATACGAGTTTTGTCTACAATATTTCAGCTTACGAATTATGAAAACGCAATTTACGGTACCGCGAATAAGGAGATTTTGACAAAACTTACTAAAACACATTAGTCATACTTCTTACTAATATTATAAATGCATATGTTTAGATGGATGTTTGTTTGAAAGTATCTCTAGAACGGCTCTATGGATCTCGCTGAAATTTGGCATAGATGTAGAGATATAGAGTATAGTCTTAAAGAACTCATAGGATACTTATGAAGTTTTTTTTTATTTCCGCGCGGAAGGTATCGCGTGCGACAGCTAGTATATTAATAAATACATTCCAATGAACATATATTCCTATCGTTTCGGTATATCAAATATAATGAGGTGATAAAGCTTTACATATTATGTAACACGTCCCGCAAACTTCGTCTTACTGACGACGTGATTCGCATAACTATTTATACAATATAT
This sequence comes from Papilio xuthus, assembly GCF_000836235.2. Classification (NCBI taxonomy): domain Eukaryota; kingdom Metazoa; phylum Arthropoda; class Insecta; order Lepidoptera; family Papilionidae; genus Papilio; species Papilio xuthus. Next base: position 1,287,976 of record NW_013530779.1, on the reverse strand, counting down.
AAAGGCTTTTATGTATAATACATGTTCTAAATTAATTTACATAACATATTTGTTTTAGATAGAAATATATAATACATAGAACTCAAATAATCTAAATATATTTTGTTTTAAACGTATTGTTACTAAGACACCTAATATTATAAATGCTTATGGAAGTTTGTGACTACGTAAGTCTAAAACGACTTTACGGATCTAAATGTATAATTTGGATCAAAGATTACAGCATGATTACTCCGTTTTTTTTTTTTATTTTACAAACCCGAAGTCATTGATAGCTTGTTTAATATTAATTTGAAACAAACCTATAAAAGGCTTAAAAAAATTTACAAGTCAATTAAATCATTCTCGTTTGTAATCTGACATTTATCTTAACGACGCAAACTTTGTCGTTTAACTTGAATACAATTTGTAACACATACGTTACGTAACTTGAATCACAACTTGTGTTTACTTAGCCGCTTAAGTAAACATTCTCGTGACAAAACCGAGTGGCGAATGAACGATTTACTAATTACATACAACCTATTTCTGTGTTTCTGTTTAATATTTTCAAAGGATTACGTTTGACATGTATTTCAAAGGATTATCCTAGATAAATCGTCAACTATGTAAATGTTACTTGACTTAGAATTAAGGAATTTTGTTGTAGTAAGGAATGTGTTATGTCTAAGTAAAATATAAGAGAAATTATTGTATTCTACAATTTAGAGTGTCGATGGCTCATAGGTTAAGCATTTGAAATGTAATCTAAAAGTCCTGGGTTCTAATTCCTGCATATATTATGTTTTTTGATTTATTTACATCTTTATGTACATTAACCGAGGTTGATGCAACCTGCACATATCAGCAAAAATAAATTCAAACGCTGCTCGCCACTCGTCATGTTCCGTGAATGGCGAAAAGTGGATTGCGGGGTTTTGTTTCGCCAAATGAAGCTCCGTGGTTTCTGTCTATCAGGGTTTTCCATAAAATTACCTTAACACATTAACAAGGTCAATTCTAAAACATATTGTTAGGAAGAAAATCCGAAAACGTGGCAGTATATTGACCCAAAACTAGCTTTACTAAAATGTTGACGTTTGTGTCCCCTCACTTTTCATTCTGACACTTGACTTTGTAACGACAGCACGTCATTCGCGCCAAAGGTATCTTACTAATAATGTCAAAAAATATGTTTATTTATTTCTTAATATTTCAAGGAAACTGTACTCCAAGATATCACAAACGACTATATACTACTGATCTATGTACATTTGCTTTCCTTTTTGTGAAACTCCATCAGTTCGCTTCCCGCCGCTGCCGTAGCGAAGACCTCTCGATCTCACTTAACATAATTCAAGTACATTGCATTCTTACAGAACTCGATTTAGGGCTGCGACGATTTATAGTAAGCCCTCCTGCGTAAATAAGTAACCACTTTCATTTCGTACCAATTCAATTAGAAAACAACATTAGTCAATCGATTTTAGTATTCTATTTGTTTTTTTTTATTTTAGTTTAACTTTGAAGTTTTAGCATTTTTCTTTATTTTTCGATCACAAAATATCACTCATTTATAATATTTTAGTTAAAATACTTTGTAGACAATGGCAGTCAATCTTTTATACGTATATTTTCGTACCAAATTTTATTTGTATTGGTATTTTTTATAAGTAGTGACAACCCTAAGCTTTGAAACGGCAATAGAAAAGCCGCGGCAACTTTCCGTAGAGGCCTCTAGAGGCTCACTGCGATAGTTCCGTGTCTACGAACTTACAAGTTTAGGGTTATCATACAAAGGCAATAGTAATTTTGTACCAAATAGAAACGTTAACGTAAACTTTTATTGTTATAGTTTATAATGAATATTTTGTTACAGAGATAGTAGTTTAATTTTAATTGTATGTAAGGAATCTACGCTAACGCAATAAAGAAAAGTTTAAAAATTAGTAAATTTTTATCAAGACTAATGTTGTAGTATTGTTGGTTTCACTATCGCTTAAAGAATAGCGCAAGTGTGAATAGGACAGATGCGTAAGAGACGTCCGTGTACTTGCGCAGTCAAATAACGACTGACAAAAAAGAAGGCAATCTGTTTATTATTGTAAGAGTAAACTAATATTAAGAACTCTTTGTCATTGAGTAAAGAAGATTACATATATTTGTACTTTTCTATCTATTAAACCAAAGAAAACAAGGACAACAAATTTTAAAAAGTACGTAACTGTCGACCACGACAGCGTCTATGCGAAATAAAAAAAAAATAGTAGTCTGTGGTCTAAACTATGTTCATTTGAGATTATTTCAACCATTCTGGAGATATATTCAAACAAACATCTTATCCATCGAAACATTCCCATTTAAAATACTAGTAACATAGTACTACAGGCTTTAATATTAAAACTGCTATTTGAATGACATTGAATCGTTTAGTTTCCACAAAACCATTTACTCAGTTAACTTTAAACAATCTCGATTGTTAATATTAAGTGATATTATACTGATATTAATCCATTAAGAAGCATAGCTTACTGTCTCAGCTATTGCTACGTGCGATGTAATTACAAATCCACCGTACGTCATTTGTCTTCTTAATCCTTCGAATAACAAATTACACGACGACATCCCACTCGATAAATCCACATCAAATATGCTAGGTGTATACAAAGTGAGTTTTCGCTGCATAACATCTGTTAAAATGCCCTGTTTTTTAGTAAGTTTATTTTTTATTATACAAAAACTTTACTTAACAAATATATCGATTAGAAAGCAGTACTTAAAACCCACAGGATTTAAGTGTACTTACTGTTCACTAAGTGATAATCATTGTTTTAGATTTTCTTAAAAAAATAGCTTTCTCTTCGGATCTGTCTATACGTATTCATACTCTGTGTAAAATAAATTTTCTTCCGGTTATTTCTCTGTGCGGGAGCGTCGGTGGCTCAGTGGTCAAGCACTCGACTTGCAATCTGCAGGTCCTGGGTTCGAATCCCGCCATGTACCAATGTGTTTTTCGATTTCCTATTTACATAAGTACATTTATCCGACGTTCTTACGGTGAAGGAAAACATTGTGATGCAACCTGCACATATCTGAGAAGAAATTCAAAGATATGTGTGAAGTCAACCAACTCGCACTTGGCCAGCGTGGTTGACTATGGCCTAATCACCCTTAACTTAGGGTAGGCTCCGAGCCCCTCGGTGGGGACGTATAGTGAGCTGATGATGATGATTTCTCTGTGGTGATTGCGTAAAATTATGCGTAATGCAAGAGTTAAACCAAAAAATGTATTCCTTGATATTGACCATTCCAAAATCTGATTTACTTTTAATTAATTTCAAAAGGGTACGTTTGCATAGGTCCGTTCCTGGCTGACTGATTTTGATTTTTTTTAAGGTAAAAAGTAGTAGTAGTAAGTAGTACTCGTCATATTTTTTCCCATTTTGAATTCAAAACTTACAAGTAATGTATTTTATCCTCAGAATCAAACAGATTTATTTTTGTATATATTACAAGTTGAAAAGACTTTTGTTCTTCAAAATACAGAGCACGCCATCTAGTGGTTATAAATGTACTAGTATTAACACTAACGGTTTATTCCAGACATAAAAATCTCAACGCCTCGTTTCTCCGGCACATCGTGGGTGGCGCTGCACGCGCTGCGAGGCGCGTACAAACGCGTGCGATTACGTTTACGCGTGCGGCCTGAGCGCGCGCGCGGAATACTACTTCTCACCGGCGAACATGACGACCTCTCGGGGGACTATTTGGCACTACTACTAAGAAACGGACATTTGGAATTAAGGTAACTATGTTAATAATACATCCATATCGTCTTATTCACTCCCTTCTTGCATAGAATCCATCCATACTTTCTTTGATCTTCTATCTTTGTAATGGTAGGAACAAAATCCGACACTGTGCTGGTGTACTGGCGCAACACTAGCCTTACTAAAATATCGACGTTTATGTCCCCACACTAATTATTCTGACACTTGACTTTGTAATGAAAGCGCGCCATTCGCGCCAAAGGATTGTGATTAATAATGTCTAAAAGTACACACACATCAAATCTTATTACTTTCTTGTTTATGTTTTCATCTTTCCTTAAAATTATGTCCAAAATGAGTTAATCTCTTACTTATCATGTTCCGCATATGTCGAAAGCACCTTACTTACGTTCTTTGAAATTTTAAATTATCCTCTCTCTCTCTCTCTCTCTCTCCCTAGCTTGTATCCCACAAGGTGGTGGGGTCAACTTTCCCAATCCGTCTCTTCCACCTCGCTCTTGACATTTTAAATTAACCGTAGTACGATAATTATCATCCGATATTAAAAAGAGTTCTTTCATTTACGTGACATTATTTGCGATGTCAATTTTTATTAACAAATAATAAAATAAATATAAAGTCCTGACTTGAGAGCTGACTTGAGAGTACTCCGCATTCCGTGCTTGCTTCCCTTTGTGTAATGCAATTTGCGAGACAGCCTGCAGACAAATCTTTGCTTTTCTTTTTAATATGTTCTTACGACGGCGTTTAGTATTGAAGAGAGGACAAACTTTACAATGATTAAAAAAGAAACCGACGTATTATTATGAAATAAAAACTATTTAATAGCAATTCGTTAAAATATAATATTATACATGATTTTAAAGTTTGCAAAAGTATTGCGCAATTTGACTGTTGGTTAACGTAATTTTACTTAATTCGTGAAAAAAATCTATATTTAATAATGTTATTGGCGCTTTTTATTGCAATCAAGGACTCATTTGTATGACACTAGCTACCGTCCCTAGCGATTACGTGCGCGGGGAATTAAAAAAAACTTAACTAGTAGCCGATATGTTCATCTCTAGACTATGCCTCCACATTTTACATTTATGCCAAATTGCAGCGAGATCCATATAGCCGTTTTGGAGATATCTTCTAACAAACCTCCATCCATCCAAACATTCACATTTATAATATTGGTAAGATTTAACATTATATAAGGAAATAAGGTGGAATATATTATACAAAATATTTCAAACAAAATAAAACATTCCAGAGCAAAGGGAGCTCGTTTGAATTGCACAAAGCGACACTTACGCTGGCAAATAAAAGCAATCGGAGCCATCTAGTGAACGTTTATTTGTCAAAACAAACGTTATCTAACGAAACAAAACTCCATTGTTCATTTTTTTAATGTACGACAGTTTGTAATAAAGTAAAATATCAAATAACAATACGTCCTGAATTTACATTAATTACGAATTTATTTCTTTTCTATTTTATTTTGTGTCTACATTCTTACACTTTTATCTTTCCTAGTGTTTATAAATTGTTTTTTTTAAATTCATTTCTATGTTTTCAAGTTATATAAGTCTCTCATAATATATTTATAATGTAATTTTAAAGTACATTTTGGTTTAGCTTATCTTCCGCCCGCACAGCGCCTGCACTAATTAACTAGCAACAATAAGCTCCCACTGGCTTTGCAGTGATTAAATATAAGGCACATACTGTTATCTATATTCCATATAAGTGCAATTATTATTTATCCGAGAGACAAATTTTGCGTGTCTCTATGTTTTTATGTATGTCTGTTTGTATGAATGTAATTGTAAAGACCTAGAGCCTAAATGGCTGAACTAATTTTGACAAGTGATATGACATATTCGTCGTCTTCCTTCGAGTGTAATAGTATACAAAAAATTGTGAAAAAAAAGAATCCAAATCTCATTCATCATAAATTTCATTTTTAAATCTACTTTTTTTGTTATTCTCGAGTATATCCTTTTTGATCTTTTACCAGGCGCTTTGAAAGAAAAGTTCAAGGCATAAAGCATCCAAATGCTTTCAACAAAGAAATTTCTTTATAGAGACAGAATTCCTATAACTAGCCACAGCCTAATTAGTAACTTAGTACTAAATCTAGTAACCTTCTAGTATCCTCCTTGACATAATTCTATAAAGGGCTTAATATTAAATGGCTAGGAATATTTTGCAGTATTAAATCCCTCTACACTCTAGTACAAGTACTTGTCTATTGCAGAATTAATTAACTATTCGACGTAGGCTCAGCACTTAGGGTTGTCAATTGCAAGCCAACGTAAATTAAAATGTTAAATCCCGTTTATCGAATGACATCATTATCATTGTTCCTAGGTAAACTATTTAATTTTATTCTCAATTAAAACGAGAACTATATAATAAATCGATAGCTTTGCCTTGATGTTTAAAGAATGTAAATAAATTTCATTTGCCTGATTTAAAGTCTGAAATTTAAACCGTGATTTCCCTTCATTAAATTTATGTATTTTGTTTAGTAATGAAGTTCCGCACAATTTATTTAAAAAATATTTCGTGTGACAGCCCTATCTTTTACCATGCATCCTGTAATTTAACAGCATACTTGAGTTATTATGCGCAATAGAACTCTTCAATTTTAATATTAACAACAAATTTTGATATTAAAATTTAATAAAATGGAGTGTCTGTATGTAACATTGTATTTCTTCAATATTATTTATATTGGACAAAGAAATACCAATATTCTAAATTTATGTCTATCTGTCTATGTGTCTGTCTGCAAGACCGAGCTTAAGGAGTAATCTTCAAAACGACTGGACCGATTTCGGAACTTTGCCGAGAAGGTTTGATGCACGCGAACATACAGGTTACGTTTTTTAATTCTGCACTAACGAAGCGGGCGATCGCTGGTTAATTAATAAATTGTTTTGTTTTAAATTTAACATGTTTAATGGAGGATCGTATTAACGAGAACAATTTTACATTTACATTTAAAATGAACGTTAAAATCATTCAATTATAAGAACATTTAAATTGTTGTACTCGTTAAATATTCATTAACGCATCACCGGCAACGTTTAATGCAGTAAATAAATTAAGTTACGGGCAATCCTTTTAAGATTAATTTTAACGTTTACATCGTTACCTCTCTGTATTACGGGCTTGAGTAGTGTTATTACATCGATGTAATATTACAGATTTGACTGCGGCAGCGGCGCTGGAATCCTTCGCTCACCGGAGCCAATACGTCTGGGAAGATGGAACACGGTGTCCGTGTACCGGCATCGCTGGGACGCCTGGCTTAGACTAAATAACGGCAAACGAGTCCGTGGACGATCTAAGGTTAGCTTAAACTTAAGGATAGATTAAGCTAAGGTTAGTTATAGCAATTATTAGATATTGTAAACAGTCGAAGACGTGACATTTCGATGAGTCGCTTTACGTACAGAATGCAATCAGCCTCCTTAATAAAGTGCATTCGTTTCGAAATTCAAAAGTGGAAGTTCAAGAACTTACAATAATATTTGATAAGTCACGTAATTGTCACGTCAATTCCATTTTTTATTGAACTTCGTTATGGAAAAGCTTCGGAGCGAATGCACTTTGTCTATGGAGGCAGATCGAAAACTTGACATAGCATATGTCAAAACATGATCGATCGTGAATATGAAGCGAATTTAATTCCTTTGCTGTACGACCAATGTTATTATCATCAAGGAAAATATCGTGATAAAATCTCCATAAATCTGTAAAGAAATTGATAATCAAGCAAGCCGTTCTAGGCCAGCATGATTGTTTAAGACCTAGTCTCCGTAGATTAGAGTAGGCTCTAGCTCTTTGGGAATAATATCAATGCTATAAAAAGCTATAAAAGTTGTATAAAATTTTATGTATAAGAATAAAATTAAACAAAAATTCTACGTCACTTTTTCGTTCGCGTCGTCAAAGTTTTCACCTGTAATATTACCGCTTCCCTCGTGAATTATACATTTCCTTGCCTAATTAAATTTTAATTGGCCCCCGATCCTTGCCGTTTCAAAACGTTTCACAAATTACGTTATACGTTCGCACAATTACAAAAGATGAGATGTTTTCTTTGTGTATTTTACTTGGATTTACATTTATTAATCTTACTCTCATTATAAAGTAGCTGTCGCCCGAGACTCCTTCCGCGTGGATATATAAAAAAACTTTTTTAGCCTATGTGTTCTTTTAGAACACAGTGTTCTATACGTATGCCAAATTTAATCGAGATCCGTTCAGCCGTTCTAGAGATATCTTCAAACACTCGTCCATCTAAACATTCGCATTTATAATATTAGTAAGTTAAATAAAAAGCAGCTCTTCAAGGCATAAATTCTAAAAAAAAAAGAATAAATAGTATCCTATGTCCGCCTCCTGGCTCTAAGCTACCTTCTCACCAATTTTCAGCCATATCGGTAAAGCCGTTCTTGAGTTATAAATAGTGTAACTAACACGACTTTCTTTTATATATAGATAAGATGCGAATATTTGGATGGATGTTTGTTAGAAGGTATCTCCAGAACGGCTGCACGGATCTCGCTGAAATTTGATGTAGAACATAGTGTGGAAGAACACATAATTACGTTCTTTTTTAATTCCACGCCGATGGAGTCAGTCTTAGGTTATCGAGTTAAAAGATTAAAAAAAAGCAAAAAACAGAAATCATTGGTATAAATGTATACGAACATTTCAAGTACATTTATATTTTTTCTACCAAAAAAATCCATCCAAATTATTTGAAGTGATCCTTAATAAAATAAAAAGAATAAAAGGAAAGGCGTGAAAATATACCTTTTTGTGTAATTCCCAAAGAAAACCAGTTTTGTTTTACGTTTAAGTGAGGCTCGTTCATTAAAGGAGTTACGTCTAAAAGGGTAACTAATGAGCCGTTTTTAACTACGGCACAAGACAAAGGCTGTAGCGGAAGCGAGAGCGATTTCAATACTAAACCTCTTGTTTACGATGACAATGAAATTTTAACGTGAAAAATTACCTATTTAATTATGACAAAATTAGCTGTCGCCCTTGACCCCGTCTGCACGGAATTAAAAAAAGACTTAATTAGTAGCCTATATGTTCTTCCGTACTATGTTCTACATCTATACCAAATTTCAGCGAGATCTGTTGAGCCGTTCTGAAGATACCTCCAAATATTCCCATCTATAATAAATATTAGTAAGATTGCAATTGACATTAAACAAATGATATTAAAATAATTTTATCAAAGTTAAGGAAAAGAAAATGCGACTTACAATCTTTACTAAACAGCACTATTTCTTCACAAAGGAATAAACCAACATTTCTTGGCCTCTCCTTTCTGTTACTTCCATCAAAATTGTCTAATGGAAATTGAACTGTATTTTATGTTCTTAGGGTCTATTCTCCCGGATGACGTTCCGTGAACCAGTATGGGTCGGCGGCGCTGGCAACACAACTGGGCTTCAGAACAAACTGAGTCTTTCAGAAGGTCTGCTCGGCTGTGTAGACTTTCTGAGAATAAATGGCGACACATACAGATTAATGAAAGACGCAATCTCCACACAAGATATTGGTGAGTAACTACACTAACGCGACACTTAACCATGGTTTCTGAGACCAAAATATCTGTATAAAACATATTGTCATCCCTGTCATTGTCTGACAAAATAGAGAACAATATGCTTTAAACGGGGATATTGGTCTCAGAAACTCACTGCTTGACATTAAGTCACTAACCGTGGGTTCCCGAGACCTAAATTTCTATGTAAAACATATTACATACAATCATAAATAAAAATTCATCTTAGCAATTATTCTGTTTACCATATTTTTTTTTCGACATTGATTTAAAAAACGTAGGAAATTCATACGATTAGTTTTATGAAGTTAAAAAGAAGTAATTAAAAATAACATACGCTTTTTATTACTTAATAAAATTTAATTTGAACTTCTTATGAAAATTATACTTCTAGATATTTTTTATTACAAAATTTAACGTAACATTTCTCTTAAAAGCTGTACTTAAAATAAAGTTACAAAATTATTTTCACACCATAAAACCTTCATTTAGTGGGACTAAAGTTATATATAGCTTAGGCCAATTTTTGATAATATGATATACAAAATTCATAGTCTAATAAGATAGCAAATGGTCCGGTCGGTCATTGCCTTAACGATGGGTCTTTTACGAAAAATTGCGCGACTCAACCAAAACCGCGCGGGTGGTCCAATTTATAAGCGAAGCGATATTTATATAAACTACATAGCGTGGATGTAAATTCGTCTGTCTATTACATGTTAAAGAATAAACGACTAACCATTTTTTTCTGAGACTAACATCTCTGTATAAACATCGTCATCCCTATCTTTCATCTCTGACAAAACAGAGATAACAATATGAGAGATGGCAATTGTTGTCTTGGAAACTCACGGGTAAAAGATTATGATATAATTTGAGTAAAACTGGTAAAACTTCGAGATAAAATCTTGTACTACACAGTGTGCGTGTAGATAGAATAATGTTTGGAAGACGTCAAAGGAATTAATTGGAATGAAAGTGACACAACAATTCATTATGCAATTATTTTAAAACCACATACGTGCTGTCAATCCAAACGACGTTTCACAAATTTATATCTCTATTTAAATTTATTGACCTTTCCATCTGGGTGTTAGATTTACAATCAGCTAGTTCTAACAGAAAAATAGTGTTAGAATTTCCAATACTTACGTCTAACGTAGACGTAAGTATTTTCTAGCACAAAGCGTCTAAAACGATTCCAATCATTTTATAGAGAACTTGTGAAGCTTGCGATTGAGTTTAAAACGTTCCATTTTATTCTACGAACACTTTCGACTTGTACGTCAAAATTTACGCGAGAAATGTATTTTTTAATATTTTAAAATTTCTTGCTATACTATATCAAATGTTTAAATTACTTGATTGGCTAGCAAATATTATATGCTTTTAGATTTATTTCCATATTCAATGATTTGAGTAAACATGTTATACCATTTTCCATTTCATTTGAAATGCACACAAACCATTTCAATTTCCATTTGTAAATAAAATCATTAATCAAATAGTCTAATATCAAGCACCTAACAGTATGTGCTGAAATTCAACATAAATATATTTATATAATTATTTATGAATAGGAAATTATTAAATAACTTTTATGGTCGTGTAGAGGCGAGGTAAATAAAACAACCCTAAGCACCTGAGACGGTACTAAAGGCGGGCAGCAACTCTCTCTAAATTAAGATTTACAGCCCACGTTAGCGAGTAATAAGTTTTTTAACCTTCGTCTAAGCAGCATTTCATAGCAATGGAATTTTAATACATATACTTGCTCATTAAAATGCCACCTAATTTCCTAATAAAGTCTTGTATGTAGTAGTGACTTGACGAATAACCATAGCAATTAAAAAAATCAAATCGACTGATGTCAAGCTCAATGAATGATACTTCTGCATTCGAAATTGGTTAAGCCGTTCATCTAATCTACGCGTTTAATCGAAAAACTTATATCAAATACCATAATACTAACACTTCAAATGACACCCTTATCAGCTCAACAAATATATCTCATATTTTTTGGTTTATTTGATTTTTGTTGAATCAAAAAGAAATAATATTATTTATGCACAAATTGATGCATTTTAAGTTAATACCAAGCGCAATGAATCAAACGTTCAGTCCAGACATCTTTGCAGTAAATCAACGAAAAACTTTAGCTTCATTCGGATTCAGAACGTTGCATTCGGCAAACAATGTGACGGGCGCCATGTTTGCGCGGGAAATGCATTGTCAAACGACGAGGCGTGGCAATCGAGGGCGACGACATTTAAAAAAATTGCATTCTATCAACAAACCCTATTTTCCAATTCTATGCGTTTGTATGCGAGGACTTTTTACAATTATAGCGAATAAAATGCTGTCCCATAATAATTCTTACAAGCTAAACAAATTAATAAAAACAGAACGGAGAGATTTGTAATTTATGGCTGCATGACAAGTAACAATGTTGTATCCATTTAAATATTTGTTAAATTGCTAGAAGCTTTTATTTCTTTAGAATTTCCAAACAATCTATGAGGAGGAACCGATAACAGCCAAGTAAGGATAATTCATGTCTCAAAGGAGGCATTACCCGTATTAAATCTCAAAGAGTAAACGTGTTCCGAAGTAGTTTCAGCCCCTCCGAAAAAATTTTCTTACATTTGTAAAAAATCTTATTCCATAGTACCTCTTTCATTGTTGCATTTAAAACCTCCGTGGTGATTGACCAGAAGATTCAAAAGTAAAACGGTTTTAAAACCGTAGAACATTTTGAAAACTCTTATAACGATCCGTTTGATGTTGCCAACATGAAGAATATAACACAATGAGAGAAGTAGCGCAATAAACGCGCTCAAAGCACTGAATATTCCAGCGTTGTGTTCTCTGAATCACACAAAAGTAAACTGAAAGCGACACATTTCTGGAATATAATATCACCGTGAAGTATTTTACAATTTACAATATTTAACTGTTAATATAAATGTATATTTTATGAACGAAGTTTTATACCCTTTAAGTAAGTTTTAAATTTTTAGTCCAATCGATTTTGAACACTGTCATTTGATTCTTTTCCTTGAGGATGTGATAGATGATATTGAAGGCTTATTGTTCTTTTTGTTGATTACTAGCTGTCGCCCGCAACACCGTCAGCGGGGAAATTAAAAAAAACTGGTGGTGGTGTTCTTCCAGACTATGTTCTACATCTATGCCAAATTTCAACGAGATCCATACAGCCGTTCTGGAGACACATTCAAACAAACATCCTTCCATTCATCTGAACTTTCACATTTATAATATTAGTAAGATTATAGTCTCCTTTTGTGATGAATTATTTAACATTGTCTGATAACTAGTTCATTCCTTATAGAGTAACAAATGACCACTAATTCCGACGCTTCTACAATCTTGTGACGTATTCCGCTCACGTTTTCAACAAATGAAGAGAAATGTGAGAATTTCTGCGTGGTCTAACTGATGATAGTGTTTCATAAGTAAATCTCTGCGAATTATAATTATTATTCACCTTAGTTGATTATATAGAGTAAAAATAATTTTGTATTTTCAATATACAAAATTAATTCAAATCATTACATTTATTACATTATACCCCCCCCCCTCCCCTTCCCCCCCCGCCTAAATATCAGTCAAGCCATTTATGAAAAAAGAACGTACACAATAGTTCTACAAATCCTTAAAAACATTACCAATCCAACTTTATCTATCCTTTATATGCTTTGACAATTTCTTTTTCATGACATTTTGTTTACAAAAAAATATGTGAATTACCAATCGTAATAAATTACTAACAAGTAACAAGTGACAAAGAGATAGTTGCATTTTTGAAATATGTAGTTTCAAGTAAATTCGCTTATAACTTGGACCATACGCAAACGTTGAAATATGTTGGTATAAATCAGATGTGGCCGAGTTAGGGAACGCCGGACGCATATATAACACTTTTGTTGTGTAAATATAAAAATTTCCATGGACAGACATATCTATATATATTCACTATGATGAATGAAAGAGACGGCTATATGTTTTTAAACCAGTAATCAGACATTAGAAACCCACGGTAATGATAGTAAGGAATAAATTAGTCCCTATCTAATGCAATAAACGAAATTAAATATCTGAACCAACATCAACTCACTATACGGCCCCACTGAGGGGCTCTGTGCCTAGCCTAAGTTACGGGTGACTAGGCCATAGTCAACCGCGCTAGCCTAGTGCGAGAAAAATACACATTGTTACACAGTGGGATTCGAACCCAGGACCTGCCAGCCACCGACAGTGGTAGAGCCCGCTTTAACATCTTCGGACGAATCGGCTCGGCTCGCCCGGTAAAATACCACGACCACAAAGAAGACAGGCGTGAAGTGGAAGCTATTCCGCGTTTCGTCTGATGAGTATGCGTCCCGGAGATCCTCTTTCCCTTCCCACCCTTTTCTCAAAGGATGGGAAGTGGAGGTGGACTTTCCGGATGAGAGGATGCATGGAAGGGGAAAATATTTTCTTTCCGTGCATCCTCTCCTCCGTCGATTAAAGGTAGGAAACGCATATGCAATTGCGTATGTCTATGGGCAACGATTACTTCGCTATTTCAGCGATTTCAAGTGGCCGCTCGCTCGTTTGCCACCTTATGATATAAAAAAAACCGACACTCCCTATATCTCAATCGTTATTTCTTCTCAACAGCGGAATGCGCACCAACTTTAGCACCTTGGAAACCGTACAAAGAAGAGACTACAAGTGAAATTGTACATCACAAGCATTCAGATAACCACGCAATATATGATATCAATGATATTGTACATTTTGAAGACAACGATATTGTTATGAGAGACGCAAAAACAACAGACGAAGAAAACAAAATGGACAACTCACTTGATATGTTCAAACATTACGATTATAAAAAAGTGAACATTCTTGATGTTGATAATGATTCGAAAGATGTTAAAGTTAACGGTGATGAAGTTAAAAATGATGAAGTAAAAGGTGAAGAGAAATGTGAATGTGAACATGGCGGTGGCTGCGTAGGTGGAGTGTGTTTATGTCCTTTAGGATACGCCGGTGTTAAATGTGAAATAACATTAGATCTAAAGGTATGTACATTTCTAGACATCATAATTTCCTATATTTTAAAATAGCTTTAACCCGAAACTCCGTCCTTGCGGACTTAAAAATAACTTAATTTGTAGCCTACACGTTCCTCCAGACTATGTTCTACATCTATGCCAAATTTCAACTAGATTTGTTGAGTCGTTCCGGAGATACCTTTAAAGAAACATCCATCCAACTATATAATCACATTTAACTCAATGTAGCTAATCTTTTTAACCTTAACCTTTTTTTAACGTTATATGTCTATCTATGTTATCTATTTGATATTTTACTATTGTATATTGCAGGTTCCTCGCTTCAATGGCTCGTCCTACCTTCGTCTGCCGAGTCTTGGTAACTCTGCGCAGTCATGGCTCGATATACAGGTATTTTATTTTGTCTTCTTTATTTTTATTCATCGTTAAAAAAAAACTTCGTACATATACCTAACTTATGTTCTAAATATAATTGTTAAACTCTTCAGTTGTAATTACTTAATTTCAAAAATGTGCATTATTTTGTCATTCGCATAAACAATCTTAGTAATTCCTGTTTCCCGTTGAGCCGATCAACCCGTACGCCGATTGGTCCAACGGGAAATAACTTTTCTATTTGATTGGCAATTAAAATAAACCGTAAAAGGGTCGTTGACCAAATTCCTTAGCAGGTTGAGGTAAATTTCCACAATTAGGTCAATCGATATAACGCCCTTTGTATGTAAATGTAGAGCTGAAAGATATGCTTACCTTTGATAACTTCATTATGGTCTTACAAATGTGTCAATGGTACACTCATAGTAACTAAGGGACTCCCTAAGTGTAGATTATTATTACTACTGATATAGCAATTAGTAATACTTTACTAAAATAAAAGATAGTATTTAATATAATTGTTTATGTTTGACACAGAGTCATTAAATGGTCACTGAGTGTGTGTTTCTGATACCAAAAACTCCCATTTAAAAAATAAATCATTAACAAAAGAAAGATAGCATTTAAATATATTATCTCTCTTGTTAAAGATAATGACAGGGATGACGATATTTATATCGAGATTTCGGTCTCAGAATTCAACGGTAAATCCCTTAGTACAGATATACTGACGTAGTTTGGAAGTTATTCAGGAAAATCTAACACTAAGCAACTAATAACTATTTAAATTAAACATAAAATGAAATTAAAATAAGGTATAGATTATTTTTCTATTACACTAATATTATAAAGAAAGAAAGATTTGTAGTTTTATATGTAACGAATAAACTTAAAATGTGCTGGACATATACATATAATATCGTTAAAAGATTGTTATCTTTGTTACTTTCAATAAGATATATAAGTAATTCAAAATTACGAGTTAATTTTCCGACAAATACGCGGAGAAACTTTGTTCCCGTTTCAAAGTTCACATCTTGGAATCGATTAAGATAGGATGAAATTAAACATATCATCATCAACCTGCCCTTATCCCTATCGAGGGTCGGCACAGTATGTACTCCTCCATACATCTCTACCAGCCGTTATATCCGAGTCTGCCCCCTTCTTACGCATATCCTCTTTCACACAGTCATTCCATACTTTTTTTTACCCTACCCTTGTAGCCATCCACATTCAATCTCATTACATTTTTGCTTTTATCATCATGAAATTAAAAATATGTTCTATTATATTTAATATGATTTGCGCTCAGAATCATCTAATATAATGAAGCAGACATTCAGTGTTGATTTGTTATACTAAATCTATACTTAGAGACAACCTTGATGATCATCTTTAATCTATTTGGTTTAAAACCGATCTAGATTGTTATAGCAATGGAAATGCTTCATCTATAAAGGATGATCGAATTTCTACACCTTTCTACGAAAAAAAATAATTAATACAATTTTTCGAGCTATGTCAAAAACGAATATAATTTACGGCAGTATATTTCTAAATTCTTGAAATTTACGTAATTCTAAACTAATTATTAATGGCTATACCAACGTATTGTCGTGCTGTCACTAGATTTAGTATGTATAGAGCTTTTCAATGTATTCGGTGGCTCAAGGTCAAGTGTGCGTTGCGCGTTCCTCTCCCCCCGCATGCGTTTACTATCCGCTACACCTAGCATTGTGTTCTGTGCAGCGACTCGATGGAACTTCCGAGCCGAGAAGATATTTGAATAACATAATACATTCATGTAATTTTTTAATTGTTGTCGTAACGTATAATATTTCTACTTCCAGATAACATTAAAGCCGACAAGTGGAGATGGTTTAGTGCTATACGACTCACAGCGGCAGAGCGGCGACGGAGATTTCTTCTCGTTGCATCTCAGAGATTATTTCGTTGAGTTTGCATTTGATCTGGGATCGGGGATAGCACTTGTCAGGTAATAATCATACTCGTATTTTAATTATGAATTACATTTTACAACGTACAAAAAGGTACGTTACAAAGAGAAGCACTAAATGAAATATTTTTGTAAGTATGATGACGAAAAGATAAAAATTATTTTCAATTTAGTTTATACATAGGATGTTTTGTTTTCCGAACTATATTTTTGTTTATTTAACTTGTTAATACTGCTTACTTAAGATTTTGATTATGACATGTTACAAAGTGTATCCATACAAATTCCAGATCAGCGTATCCATTAGAAGGCAACGCGTGGCACAAGATATCCGTCAGTCGGTCGGGACGTCGCGCGTCACTGCGCGTGCGGCCCACCGACATGACGCCGCGCCTGGTGTCGGGGCCGACAGCGCGCCAGGTGACGGACACGACGCGCTCGGTGACGTCACACGGCGCGGCGCGGCGACTGACACTGACGCAGCCGATGTTGTTGGGAGGCGCGCCGCATCCGTTGCCGCCGAGGTTGGCGCTCAAGTCATCTTTCAGTGGTTGCGTCGCACAGGTATTTTATTTCAGCTATTCTAACTAATGGTTGCTCATTATACTAAATTCTACTATAATTCATATTTTAATAAATGTAACTAATATTATAAATAGGAATATTTAGATGGATAAGTGGATATCTGTTTAAAGGTATATTGACCAGAATTGCTTAACAGATCTCGATGAAATTTGGAATATGGCAAGATGGTGCCGAGGGCAACCGCTATATAAAACTTTACACACTCCTTCTCTGCTTCTCCGCGTATTAATATGATTTTTGTTTTGTTTCCAGCTGGTAATCAACGATGAAGAGTTATCTGTGGTATCTTCAGCTCTCGGTGGAGTCAACGTCGACAACTGCGACGATCCGAAGAATAATTCTTGCTTGTAAGTTACAATGTAACTTTATTCTCTATACGAATAGCAGATATAATTTACAAAGTTTTTTTTTTTTTGGTGGCAGTAGCGTCATTAAAATTGGATGCTTGACGAACCCTTTGCTATTGATTTGGTAAGATAAATCTGAACAAACAGACTATTTAATCTAAATCATATAAAAATCTTTTCCAGAGACAAGAACCTATGCAAAGAATCAATACAACCATTCCATTATTTGAATATATCCGAAAACGAGATCCATCACTCCATAGTCGCGAAGAAAGGATTCAAATTAAAATATCACAAAGTAAAATCGAAGAAACATCATCATGCTGAGAAATACAAGAAATATTTAGCTAAAAACCAGTATATTCAGAACGATGAGCCGGTAGACAATGTACCAACAGACGGGCCTTACGATGGTCAGACGTACATGCAAGTTAAATATTTAAATGGTAACGAAATTAATTGGGGAGATACAAATTCATATCCAAGTTTCACCGGCATAGATAGTTTCATACATATTGATGATGAAGAAACTATGAAAAGGTAAGTTTACAATATATTACTAGTAATAAATAAAATATTAATTTATGTGTGTGTGATTTTGAACATCCTGTAGTTACATTAAGAATAATTGGTGACTTTTCTCCTCTTGAACATCAAAACCTGTATCTGTCTCTCTCACACTCATCCACTCCTACTCTTTCTATATCTTTCATTCTTTTAGTGTTTGTATAATGCTATCTCTTTCAGACTGGTGAGCTACAGTCTGGACATCAACGTGCGGTTCCGCGCGCAGACACCGCACGGCCTGCTCGTGTGGACTGGCCGCGCCCGCACGCGTGACCCCACTGAACCCAGTGACCCACGTGACCCACGTGACCCCAGTGACACACATCACAACGGAGACTTCCTCTCCCTAGCCATAGAGAACTCCGTGCTAGTGTTCAGGTATATTAATTAAATGACTAAATAAAAAATCAAATAATGTTTGAAATTTTAATGTAGCATATATTCAAAGAAAATATATTTAAGCCACCTCAATCTTTTAATTATTTTTACTAATATTGTTATAACATATATCCAGAACAGATAAACAGATCTCGCTGAAATTAAATAAACGCATAGGTTACTTAATTTTTTTTATTCTTCGCGAATGAAAGCTACTAATATAAAAATGTAATTTTGCAGATACGATTTGGGCAGCGGAGAAGTGGTAATTATAGCAAATCATACAAAAGTGGACGACGGCTTGTGGCACCGGGCACGCGCTACAAGGTCAGCTCTATACATTTTTTAATTGACCGCTCCTACGCATACTGTCATAACCCAAAAAAAAACGTTTTTTTCATGAAGCCATTGCATCGAGTCTCTGTTAATAACATAAAAGTGTTTCTAAGTTAAAACTGTCCATTTAATATCATATGACTTAAGCAAAATATTAAAATTTTGATTTTAAGAATATGAACATTTTTACCAATGTTTGTTCAAAAACCATAAAGTCATTATACTGTAAAAGGTGTAGAATGAATATACGTTCAAATTTCATAATGTATAAATGATTAAGAATTATTTTAAATAACTTTTTGACCAGGAACCGTCAAGCGGGTGTGCTAGAAGTGGACGGACTGGGTTCCGTCGGTAAGATATCGCCCGGGAAACTCAAACAGCTTAACACTGAGAATGGACTCTATATAGGTGAGGTTTTACCCAACACACAGGAGGGCAATGTTCTTGGCTTTAATTTTTTCATTATGATTTCACATCGACATATTTCCTTTTAAAATTAACGATTACTTTTTTAAATAAACATCTTTGTAGCACTTAATGAGCAGTGAATGCAAGAATTTGACACTAAACATCTATGAAATGTAAATAAATCAATGTTAAAACTTAACAGACAATTTACATCTTATATTTAGTATTAAAATAATTACGAACATTCATTTTTTATTTCAGGAGGGTTGCCATCAATAGAATTGAACACGATGGGAAAATATAAAAGTGGTTTAATAGGATGCGTGTCGCAAATATCATTGAGTGGAGATTTTGATATACCACTATCATTGTCAAAACTTCCTCACACAATCACAAACAACGTGGGGAGATGCGTTCCATAGTAAAAGATGATTTAAATGAACACGAGTTCATTTAAATAATCCAAAATAAGTTCATTTTATACGAGCAAAGTTCATTTATTTTATCTATGAAATGTAGAATTTGTGTGCAAATGTTAGATTGTATTTAATTTCTAAGTGCATTTAATTTTTATACGAAAAATAATTTAAATTTAAAGAGTTTTGTAACTCTAATAACATATCAAATTAACATCGGTGGCAATAACACTACAATATGTCATTTGATAAATGGTGTTGCCATAAAAATGAACTACCAATACCTAGTCAATTTAGATTATAAGTAATATTAACAGTCCTTATGTCCTTTCTGTAATTTTTACGATTTCCTTCAATATCTTTTTTTTTGTTATCTTTTTTCCATGAGAATGGATAAAGTTTTCGAAGTGCTTTACTATCTAGTAAATATGAAAAGAACTAATTGTAATGTTATACTAAAATATAGTTGTACAAGTACGTTTGCACGCGTAATCATTTCAGGCCAGGGTCGGATTAGAAAAATACAAAAAAATGTCTTATGAATGTATAAATCGTTTTATGACTCGAATTTAATTCTTACCTAAATGAATTAGTTAAAAAACAAAGACTAAAATTAAATAACACAATTATATCAAAAATTGGTCAAAGTAAAATATGTAATTGCTAACTTTTGAGAATCCTTCTGGGACGCCAATTTAATCTATTGATACTACGTTGCTGTATAAAATTATTTATATGTACTATGAAGTTCATAATCCGGCCCTGCATACTAAATTAGTTAATGGAATAGATGCAATTTGTTACAAGAGTGTTTATAAATATAATTAATGTATACTTAGCGTTTGTATATGAGAATGTTTTCATATGGACGTGGTTTAGAGTTACGTAATTAGATACTGATACAATAGTATTTGTGTATTGAATTGAGCTTTTATATTAAGGTTCAAAGTGTTGCCAGGTGAATACAAAAGTATAATTTGTTGAATTTATCTTCTAGTCTCTGTCTTAAAGAAGCTGTAAAACCGTAAAGTTTTATTTATATGTACATAATTTATGTACTAAACCGGTATATACGTATATGAAAAATAAAAAATTAAGACAAAAATATTTCAGGGAGCAGAAATGCACTTTACTTTTTACAATTTTCAAACCCTTTTTTATTCATAATCAATTTAAAGTATGTATTTACTAGAATTTAAACGCAAAAAGCTAACTTTTTAAAATTATTCTTTAAACTAAATTGCCATTTAAATCTTACAGAATCACCTGGCAACACAGGCCGTCACATTTTTATTATTTCTCTGCCGACCGCTGATTTGCATTGCTTGAAGTTTCCAACACAAACGTTTGAGCACGGCGTAGTCATTGTTATAGAGTATATTTATCCAGTAGAATAATGAAATGCTTAAAATCATGTGAAATGAGCAAAAACAACTTTAAGTTTTACCAAAGAGTACCAATCTTATCGACTTTGTAAGTTTTTTTGAAAAATTCTCCAAATTATTCCAATTCCCTATTAGATTTATTCTAAAATTCTTTTATATTGCTGTATATAAACAAAAAAAAAAGTATTTTCTTTACAAATTGTCGTGATAACAATTTAATACTCGTAAATATTTTTTTCCTTTTTTGTTTTTCGTCCTATGCTTTAATAATATCATATTTGAATCTTCTCATACTTTGAATAAAAAATTGGACCAAGGTCGATATTTTACTTTTTACTTCAAAATTAAATTGTTTATATTTAATTTTTTACTATCTTTTTAAATACTATCGTTCTAATCGTTTTACAAATAGCTTCGTATTTGAATAGCCTACAGCTTCCCTATTTATTACAATACAGCCCATGTATGTAATATTATTAAATGGGTACCTACGCATAACGTTGTAACTTTTTTTAAACAAAATTATATGATATTCGACCTTTTCTATCTTTAATAGAATATCTTATCGAAATACATTGCTAAATTGGTCTTTTTGAAAAATTGAATTTTTTGAGTTACGACGCTACGCGTAGGAGCCTTTTGTCTAAGTATGAATCCCTTCCATTGGGTTTTCATTTACAATTCCACACCAATCATTTCTGTCAATTAAATGTTTCACAGGGTTTTAAATTATTTATTATAATTATAATAAAACATATCTATAATGATTTTTTTCTACAAAATATTTCTTAACACAATTTATAAATTTACATTTTGTCAATGCCTATCGATCATTTGACCTTTGTGTTGCCATACTGTTATTTAACAAAATAACCTAGAAAATGTTATATACAAAAAAATGCTTTTGTATATTAATTTAAGTTGACTATATTAATTATAACAAGGTAATAATTTGCATTTAAACCTTTTCCTGTAATTTTAAGCACCTTTTTTACTTTTCATTGATTACGGCGTTAAAAAAATATAAGCTCTCAAATTACAAAACAGACGACAAAAACAACGATTTGTATAATGAACCAATTTACTATATCCGTAGCTACATTATATGTATTTTATTTACTTGATTTTGACTCAGCAAATATATTTATATACATAGGAAGGCTCTTACAAACAATATCTTGTTATTATATCTTATTCTTTTTCTAATCAGAGTTTTTCGACTGCCAAATTGTATAATAATATTTGCGTGTTTTAGCCGTGATAAAAAATAGCTACTAAACTTATAAACAATGATATGTAATTAACCTAAGATTAATTTTATAATGCAAAGAATGTGATATTTTATATTTGCCTGAATTTTCTATAGTTCGTGTTGCCTTTAGATGTAAAATTACATTTACGACGGTTTTGTAAAAACAATTCTCTTTCACTTTGCAAGAAAAAAAGATAAGATTTTCTTTGTAGAGGTTAGTCGGCAGTTGCCTTTAAATATGTGTCTGAACTGCTTTTTGCTTTTTTCAACAATAGGTTTGCATTTTGCCTAGTCATATACGACTTTGTTTTATAATAAGAGCCTTTCTATATAAAAGTTATAGATTTTTTTCATTAAATATACTTACATAGATCTACAAATAGCTTGATCTAGCGTTAGTTTTGTATGTGAAACCTGTCCGATGTATTATACGCCGTTATTTGTACAAAATTATAACAATAAAAAAAAATAATGCATTTTATTATTAAAACCTTTGTAAAATCGTATAAAAGATAACGTTGTCTCTGTTTTTTTAAGCATGTATGTATTTTAGATTTCACTGTATTATTTTGCCAGCAATCTCCAATTGTATGAGTTAATAACTTCAGGCAAAAAGCGAAAACACTTAAAACGATTACTTGTGTCAAAAGCGCCTTTCCATTGTGTTGTTGCAATTTTACGAAACGTTATAATCATAGGAGCTACAAATTGAAAATATTTAAATGACGTTCTTTAAGAAATTAAAAGGAGGAGGTAAAGTTTACATTATTATTCTATTTTATTATTAATAAGTTATAAACATTTATTAAATTCAATGAGTCACAAGATAATTAATATTGTAAATAAAAATGTCCGGCGTACTTCCCGCGTAAAACCCCTCAGAGACCGCAATATTTGTCACACTATGACTTCATGTTGCCATTTAAGAAAATTATATATTACAATAATTAATGCTAAATTTTAGCTATTTTCAAGAGTTTTAAAGTTAAACCTTTGATAAACATAATTGAACAATTTCTATCCTTAATTTTTTCTACGTATTCATCAAATTTTCGCATGTGCTATACAAATGTCTTGCAATTATTATGAAAACATCGACACATAAATTCTCTTGCTCACAGGAAATTTCTGCATAATGGCAACTCACGAACAATCTGGAATTTATTTTTAAGACGGGCGTCATTTTCTCTCTGCTACGTCACAGCTTTAAAGAGACAAAGCTTTTCTATTATTTTTTGGGAAAACAAGCATTTTATCCAAATCATCATCCACCTTAATGGATACATGGTTGATTTGTTTTGGTATTAATATATTAAAATTGTGTTTCATAAAATAATAAAAACCTTTTGCATAAAAAATAAAAATATCGCGGTTTCATTCACAATAATCTTTATTACTGAAATTTGGTTATAAAAGTATATTTTTTAAAATAAAATTTATTAAAAAAGAAAATTTTTAGTTGTTGTTTAAAAATGGAATATTCGCCACAATGAATATAATTTGGTCAACCTACGAAACTTTTGCATAGCACTTCCTCTCGGTGTTAACGTTTTAGGTCCCCCACGGACGTAACGATCGGAACGAATTCAAAAATCGTTACTTTCTATGTAGTCATTTTTTTTAAATGTACCTAGTGGTAAAATAAATGCAAAGTAATTCGAATATTGATAAACTCTAGAGCAGACATTCCCAAATATTTTTCAAAATTTCACTGTTTTGGTTGAATTTCCAGCTTTTGACACAAAACACAATCAACTTTTGGCTTTATTTACCTCTATCTTATGCCGTGTCTTCTGAGAACCCTTAGGAGTCACCAGTACTACTTTGGGAATCACCGCTATGGAACAAATCATAAAACTTTTTTTATTAAATCTGAGATTAAATAAAATCGTACCGTATGTGGGGAACTTAATTCTGAGTCACCGCTTGCCTGATTGGCTGTTTCGCACGACGCTAGTTTGTCTTTGGTTTCTTCGCGCTACTTTAGTTGTGGTTTATAATTCAAAGAGGACGGTGTGTCATGGCAGCTTAAAAATTAATTCCGGAGTTTGACAAACTTTCTAACATTTAAAAAGTTTATAAAAAATTATTTTCGTGAATAGAAAATCGGTATAAAATATACTTTTATGTTGATATTTTAATTGTCTTATTTTCTGTGGTATTTTAATTTACATTCCAATTGTGTCGTGTGAAAAGTTTGTTTTTAAGAATTGTTTTGAATTGTGTTTAGAAACTTACACACGTTGTATTGGATTTGAGAACTACTACGCCCGTTAAACCGGTTTTTGGTAAGTACACTACAAGTAATAGCAATCTACAACAGAGCCGTATAAATGTGAACTCGAAGCCATTTTTAATTTTTATTTCCAATAAGATTTATAGGTCATTGTAACAATCTATTTAATCATTATTAACTTTATTTAAATATTTACAAAAATCTAGACTTTGAAAACTAAAATTAAAACGTAAAATTAACTGTTACATCGACCTTTTTTACTAACCTGTTCATATTTTTGCTGCAAAAGCAATTATTGTGAAAGTATGCCATTGAATAGTGATAAACCTTCAAATTAATTCAAACAAATCTTTTAAATGAGGATAATAAAAGTTACATTAAAATTGTCTAGAATGAAAATTGTTTACCGACAACCTGTTAGTCAGAGTTACTGCGAATTTTAAAAACAAACTAAATGATAACTCTATTTGTCATCGATATCATATTGTGGTACTGAGATGGTTTTTCATTGTCGAAATACTTGTATAAAAACATATTGTCACCTTTTACATTCCTTTTAAAATAAAAGAGACAACAATATCTCTTAATACAACGATGTAGGCGAATTTCACAGATAAGTCGAAGTTTGTGACAACAGGAAAATCTTGCTAAAAAATAAATGCCCTCCATGGCTTCCTCTTCCGTTATATTGTTGCACACCTTGTTTTTACAAAAAACTTACGTTCGTTGTTTTCTTTATAGTTAAATCGTAGATTACGATTCATTCATAACAAACTTTTTGATTGACCGTCGCAAAAAGGTTAATTATATGAATTTTGTTCTGTAAATAAATTAAAGTAAAACGGTTTTCAAACTGGCCACATTGAAAGGACGCCATGTAAATCTCATTTTATTTTCCTGCGAGTTTTCACCTAACGAATCTTTTAGTTTTCTTTGTTGTTTTTAAAATGAAAGGGATAACTATATTTTTTACCAGTATTTCTATTTCGGTCATACGCGTTTTCTCGGAAATAACGAGTCTAGTATTTTATATTTGTTGTGCAATCACGGTATTGCCCAAGAGATACTGAGACGATGTGGACAATTATTAATTTACGTTCTACCAATTAATTTTTTCGTTATCAACGACCTACTTTAATTGACGATAGAAGGGGATATCACCAAGTTTAGCAGTGATTTAAAAAAGAAACTTATTGGCCATCCCAAAAGTCATAAAATAAAAAGCTAAAATGATATTCTATTTTCAAAAAGGGGTAGTTTGAGATTTGGGTAAATTGATTAGACGACACGATAGCCGTTGTCGAAAAACGAATTTTTGAACAAAAAACATTTCCTTATTTTATTCTTCAATTCAGGCAGTATTTTTAATACATCTTATTCTCACATAAAAAGATATAAAAGTAGCTAGTAAAGTAAAATACTAAAACGAATCACTTTAGCAGTCTCGATTTGATTTTTTTTCTATTTAACTGGACAGACAAAAACCTAAAGTCGATAGTAAAGCATGAAGGTCTTGGTTGTCAAGGATTTCGCGCGCCAACGCTAGTTGACACGTCACTGACACTGTTTTTGGCGGGAACAATGGCGGCGGAGTTAAATAGTTTCTTATGTATCTTAGAATTAAAAAGTTTAATAGGATTTTTAATGATTTCTATTACTTCTCCGCGATATAATTATTATATACGTTCAAACTGTTAAGACAAATTTAGATATGACGATAAAATTGGTAAATTCCTTACTTTTTTGACGGTATAACAAAATATCTTTATTTTACAATATCATTTATTATGTTGGTTTTTCAGACAAAAATCCCTGTACAAAACAAATTGTTATCTCTCTTGTCGATATGTTGTCGTAATTATACGGGATTTTAAACACAAATTGACCTGTAGGATTTGTATATTTCTATATTCGTCTTGTTTATTCTTGCTAAATAGCTATCTGAAAAACGATATAACAGCAATTTGAATGAGAAATTAAATTACGTGAATATAATTTGTGCTAACAAGTTTCTACGGATAATAGATCTCATTGCAATTTGATACACTGAAGAATATACTGAGGATACATTTTATAGGTTAGGAACAATACATTCAGGAAACCTAAGATAGACTGACTGTACCTATTCTCTGATACAATATCCACATCCATTTAATATCTCCCATTTATAATACTTTAAGTTATGTTAGGAAGAAAAACCGACACTGCCGGTATATCGGCGACACACTAGCCTTATTAAAATGTCAACATGTCCCCTCACTAATCGATCTGACACTTGACTTGGTAACACTTGATTCTAACTAATATTGTCTAAAAGAAGTAAGATTTATTGCATCTTTAATTAAGTAACCAATAACTTTTCAACGGCAGTGTACAAAATGAGTTTTTTTTGTTCCTAATATGACCAATTCATTACAAGACCTCTAATTGAACAATTAGCCCAAAATCCTTGGTTTGTAAATACTAAACTGAGATAAACAGTCCTCAGTTCCCTGGTGATATCATCAAGGTGTCGATGACACCGCGCCATTGTTGTGCGTTACGGTACTTGAATGTACACTTCTGCACGAAAATGTCATGTAAACAAATAAAAAATAACATAAATTTTAATGATTGTACTTTACGATTGTTCTTAAAAGATTGAAGCGAATGAATTAAACTACGCTGCTGTTTTAACTTAAAAATGTCTTAAAATTGATTTTTATACAACTCATAAGAAACAGTAAAATGGTCGGGTCGACAAACTTTTTTATACTAATCGGTGACAAATTTATAGAAATCTTAAAAAAAAATTAAAAACAAAAAGAAATCGCAACGCTACTTCTTTACACACTTAAATTGTCAACATAAAAATATTGTTAACACTTTTGTACATGACTGTACTTTATTAGTAGAGACCTTCATTTCGATTCGTTCAACACGCGGTTTTCCCCATACATCACGGCTGAGAGCGTTCTATAATTATGATATGTGAATTACGCGGGAAATTCTTTTCTCAGTATATTATTACAACAACAAAAGGTCAGTGACTTTTTTATAAATAGACAATCGGTCAACTAATTAATCTAAAACATACTAATAACAATCTAAATTTCTACCAAAAGGTTTTTCTTTACTTTAAATAGCGTTTTACAGCATTTAATTCTGATATCTACAGCATAAAAGTGTTATTCCACAGATTAAAAAAGTAATTTTTTGTAGTTTAAACAGGTACAAGGATTTTCGTGATTTTCTTTGTTGAAGTGATTTTTTGTAAAAATAGATATCTAGAGAAAGTAGGTACAGTCAGGGCCCTTTGCGGTGTTCTATTTACAGAAAAATTGCCATATTCCTTGAAACGAGAGAAACTCTGCCCCTTTTTACAAAATAACCAATTAGGTAGCAGTGTGTTGTGCAAAAGATATCGTTATTCTAAAAACAATTACCGTTTGTTCTAAGACCGAAATCTATGTATAACACATACACACAACCCCGTCTTTATCTTTAAAAAACAGAGGTAACAACATATTTCAAAGAGGGATTTTGATCTTAGAAACCCATTTTTTTTCCATCGCCGCGCTCGTCGCTAAATTTGTGTCCGTTGCCATGTTTAAATATAAAACTACGTTATATTTTAATTATTTACATAAGTTTAACAATAACAAAGGTATAAGTTATTCTCAAGTTATAAAAACACATTCCTGTATGAAGATCTTGAATGATTTAAGTCGTGGGAGAGAATTGTTATCGTATTAAACAAAAGATCGTACGGAAGTTTTATAGTTAAATATACCCGTGCGAAATAATGAAAAAAAAATGTATATAACGTTTTGCCTTAAAGGTAGTATGACTCATAAAAGGTATGAAAATTCGTTACAAATATTTTCGTCTCATGATCAATTTGTTCGTTACTATAAACAAAATATTTAATTCTATTTATCACTGCTGGAATCATTTTTACTCTCATAACTTTTTATAACCGCTTATCCGTTTTAAGAAACATATCGTTAGCTCATTTTCTTCAATGAGAATGAAAGGGATGAGAATATACTTAATACGAGAGTTTCCGAGAGTTAAATTCAACCAAATATACATCCACATTCATAAAAGTTCCAAAAGATAAAACTTAAAGGGTGTTTCTTTTTTTCAAACGGATCTGCATTGTATAAAATTGTGTCGTAATAGTATTACAAAAACGGATTAATCAGTATGATTCAGGTGATAAATCCCATCTAATTTATCCATTGTTCTAAAACAATTGAATTGTATGAAAACCACTATTAAGAGTATCGGCATTATATAAGTATTTTGTCTCTTATTCCCCATGTACATTTAAAGTTAAATTCTTTTTTCTCTTAGAACATAAGTTGTTGATTTTTTAAATATAAAATTGACCTCACGAGTTTGTCAACAGTACTGATAATTTAAATAGAACAGTCAGATCGAATATGACGTTCTTCTTTGAACACAATCGAAGAGCTTCATTGACACGAGAAACTAGAACTTGTTGTTAAAAATTACAAGGCAATTTTACATCATCAACCTGGCCTTATCCCTATGGAGGGTCGGCACTGTGTACATACAGTCCTCCATACATCTCTATCAGCCGTCATATCTGAATCTATCCTCTTTCTACACATATCCTCTTTCACACAGTCATTCCAAACTTTTTTTGGTCTTCCTCTACCTTTGTAGCCATCATTCAATCTCATTACTTTTTACTTATATAGTCGTCATCCCTTAATTACAAGTAAATTTTACATACTAAAGGGATCTAGATAAATGTTGAATAAAACTGTTCTGCGGTACTCAAGAATACTGCCAGCAATAAAAAACCCATTCACAAAGATCGAACCTTGAACTTCAAGGTGGACGGGTCTAAGCGGCCATTATTACGTCGCATTGTGCCCACAACGTAATTATGTATAAAAAAAAAACCTTTAATGGTTGACAATGACAATATTCTAAACGCAATGGAATTTAGAGGTAACTTTTTTAAAAGCAATAGAATAGCAAATTTACAAAATTTTTCTTATATTATAAATGCGAATATATGGATGGATTGATGGATGGATATTTATTATAAGGTATCTCTAGATCGGCTCTGGATCTCGCAGAAATTTATCATAGATGTAGAACACATAGGTTAAATACGTTTTGTTTTTAATTCTCTGCGGACGGAGTCTCAGGCAACAGCTAGTGAGTGAGTGAGTGATACATTTTTTTTATCATGAGGTGGCAAACGAGCGAGCGGCAACCTGAAATCGCTGAAATAGCGAGGTGACCGTTGCCCATAGACCTTGCCTAACTTTAATCGACGGAGGAAAG
Source organism: Papilio xuthus (assembly GCF_000836235.2). Lineage (NCBI taxonomy): Eukaryota > Metazoa > Arthropoda > Insecta > Lepidoptera > Papilionidae > Papilio > Papilio xuthus. The sequence continues at coordinate 1,257,983 of NW_013530779.1, read as the reverse complement.
GATGCACAGAAAGAAAATATTTCCATCTATCCTCTCATCCGGAAAGTCCATTTCCACTTCCCATCCTCTTCTTATAAGAAAAAGGGTGGGAAGGGAAAGATGACTAAATTAGGCCTCCGGGACGCACACTCATCAGACGAAACGCAGAATTGCTTCCACTTGACGCCTGTCTTCTGTGTGGTCGTGGTATTTCACCGGGCGAGCCGGGACAATTCGTGCGAAGATGTTAAAGCGGGCTCTACCACTGTTAAATACATGTGTTACGGCAATGGATTGTCATGGAAATAGTGTTAGTATTACAACTAGCATACACGTAAATATGCGTGTAGTTGTGAAGAAATGTTAGCCGTGCGAGTAGTACGCATTGCAATCTGTAGCCTTGTACTTTCTCCTCGAATTGTTTATGCAAATGCTTGAATGCTTTGCGTAATGTTGACGTTGTTTGGACAACGGAACAACAAACAGTTGAAAATATAATCTACTGATCTGATATGGTAAATCAGATTTAATAATCTGACGCTATATAGCTAAAAGGGAAACTAAAGTACATATAGTACCACGACTCCTACGACGTAGAATATTTTTCATATCGTCTCACCTGTCTGTTTTAACGCCCTGTATTTAAGTTTATAGGAAATACTACCTGTCGCCTGCGACTCCGTCCTCGCGAATTTAAAAAAAAATGTTATATGTGTGAGAAATTTACTCAGAATCTGTTTAGCCTTTCCGGAGATATCTTCAAACAAACATCCCTCCATCCGTTCATGTAAACATTTTTATTAGTAAGATTAATTTAAAATTCAGCTTTCTTTTCAATCAATACCGTAACTGAGAAAAGGTTTAATAGGAACATTTCAAAAAGAAAAAGTCGCGAGTACAAGTTTTATACACCCTGTATCGACTTAATTATTTATTGTGAATTTTCTAGTATATCCTCTGTTATAATGAATGCTTTAACATCGCGTGTATTTCGAAGAAACATTTCTATTTTGTAATTAATGTATGTACCCCAATTCAGGTCAGGCCAATGGTAACGGTAACTAAAACAACCCTTAAATAATCTTAGATCGTTTTATAAAGGGCGACTTACTTTAGTTTCGGTGTTAAATATATTTCTTTTGCACGCCATACTCATAAACCTTAAGAGCTAACGAAATAGGTTGGATTTAAAGAGGTTATATGTGTCTGTTCTATTGCGATTTAAATGGCTTTTTTTTTAGAATAAATAGCTTTTAAAAATTGGCCAGTATGATATTTTGACAACCTACTAATTTTGTTTTTAAAAACAAGAGATAACAATGTGTTTTTGTGCCACGATTTATTATTTTCCTTTCAATCCTATATTTACACAACCTTCGAATTATTTGTAGATTTTTCTTGCACAGAATTGGTAATGTTTTTACAAACATATAAATCTACTAAAAAAACTCGTAGGTTTTCTATTACATAGTTAAATGTAAAAGTGAAAGGAAAACAGATTTCAAAGTAAATACAACTTTCCAAAGGCTGTCTACAAACGGAAATTTTGTCTTTGATGATTTGTGATGTACAGATAATAATAGACAGGAGATTATAAACCAAACATCAGCTCAAAAAAATCTGCTCCTTGTTGAATTTAGGTAGTTTAGTTTGCCACTTGTAACCTATAGCAGTTCTTCAGAACTATTTGACCCGGTGGGCGTAAGTCAAACTAAATTATAACAGCTCACTAACGCCCCTCTGTGAACGTCAAAAATTGTCACAAGCTTTTCGTACTGTAGTCATGTTTTATTTTTCTTTTATGCCATCTTGTATATCCAAGTCAGTTTTACCTATTTCATGACGGAACTTACCTCGAGAGCAGCACTTTGTATTAGCCCAGATAAGCTTATGACTATGAGTGTTATTGCTTAAAATATTGAAAGGAAAGTGCTTCTAATGTCCTCTCTATAACTCTTAAATTACATCAAATTTCGTTAAGAATTGAAAAAAATTGGTAAACGAGCAATTAAGCGCTTATTTACGTTCTTAAGAATCTTTACCATGGAAGTATTTATTTATATTACCTCATACAAATAATATAGGTCGTCGAACTATGAATAAAATTGGCAAAACTTTATTTTTTTACAAAATTTTCCTTGTAGTGTTTTCCTCATATATTGCGGCGATTTATTATCTACTATCAATTCCCGTTAATCGCGCGGAATTAAAAAAAAACTAGTACTAAATATAGCCTGTCACCCGTGGATAGTGTAGCTTGTGGACAATGAACTGTTTTTTCGATTCTGTTCAGTAGTTTCGCAGCCTATTCAATGTAAATAAAGAAACAAACAATCCAATCTTTCCCCTTTATAATATTGTTATAGATAAATAGTTTAATTGACATATACTACGCATTGTGTTCTTGAACGTGATTTCTTTATATAAAATTAGAGGAAATTTAAATTTTAGGCTTCGGGGAAATCCCTCCATTGGAACGCATATTAAATCACGTTGATATTCTTAGATTGTGTACCGAATACATAATTTCAACTCTATGTTCCTACAAATACAATCGTATTTAGTTTGCAAGCGATGGAATCATTCAGATTTTATTAGACGCCGTCTGCCAAGAGTAAGTTGATTGTTTTTGATTTCTTCATCAAGGTCTGGTAATAAATATTACGTCATAAGCTATTAACACAAGTAATAAAAACCTTATAAATGCATTTTATGTTATTTACGCCAGAAATCCATCCATTCAACGATACATTTGCATTTTTAATATTAGTAAGACGTACTGTACTTTTACAATCGATCCGCGAAGTCAATGCACCCACATGCAACTCATGACATAGTTTAATTTAGTACTATCATAGCTAAAACACACTAGCAGTGCATTAGTCAAATCAATAAAGAATCTGTGGTCCAGTTGAAATCTTCTAAAAAATCTAAAACTTCTACTTAGCTAAGGTTATGAAGTTATTATGGTAAATAAGAAATAACAAAAAAATCAGATATAAGAAAATCATAGCAAATATTTTCAGTGTCTGATAACCACCACTTTTTATTTTTTTTAATTTGAATGTACAGTCAAACAAGTATCAGAGCCTTTCAGAGAGGCGCTGCTATCGTAGATCGTTTTGTCAGAAAATATGTAAAACCAACATGGAAATAGAAAATGGCATAAAAGAAAAAGAAGTACAGTTACAGTACTAGAACGATCTTGCTTTTGACGTTGACAGCTGGTGAGCTGTCATAATTTAGTTTCAATTAAGTCCACCCGGTCAGATATCCTTGTCGATCTATACTTTAAAACTATTAATATAATATATAATCAAGATTATTAACCTCTTTCTTTACTATATAACCTCACAATGTAAACGTAAATCATTCAAACCACGTATCGACCTCATTCCGTTCGACAGGTTTAACAATTAAGTCGAGTCCACAGTTGGTTATTTCGACTAACATGAATAGAATTTTAACTATGTCCTTAAAACAAACTGGTTGTTGGCTTTGTTGACTTTATACGGTATAGAACAGATAACGTACAGTTTCTGTATCTAATCAACTTTAGAGTCGGATTTCCTCTCCTTTAAAACACATCAACAGTCTTATTTCCTTTGAGGAAGAAAAGAAAAATTAAATCAAAAACAAGTAAAACATTATAAATTGCAAATACCCGATAAATTAAGCAAAATTTAATTGAAAAAAAATGATGTGTTTTAATAAAAGATTATCGCAGCTATTTTTGACTGTACAGTCAGGGAATTTCGCGGTGTTCCACTAACAGAAAAATTGTCTTTTTTTCCTTGCAGCGAGACAAACTCCGCACTTTCTTATAAAATAACCAGTAAGGTAACAATAAGTTGTGCAAATAATAAAAAGTATTTAGACGTGTACGTCTAACATATCTTCTTTTGTACAAACACACTAAAAAGCTGCTTCCTTGGTTTAAGAAACATTCAAACGTCTGTCGCGTTTAATGTGAAATCGTCAGTTTCCCTGATTGTACATATATTGTAAAGGTTAGTAAGTCATAAACCTTGGATCTATATCGAGTAATGAAGGCGCGCACTGCTATTTAGAAAACTGTTGTAACCGTATTTCAATTGCAAATACCCAATCAATTAAAATTCGACATAATCTTTGACTTCCAAAGAACAGGACCTATGAATTATATACCTCTGTCAAATAAAAAGTAATAATAAGTTCTAAACTTGCTTGTGTGCTCGTTTATGTGATTTAGAGTCACTATACGTTCGTATACGTTTCAATTTGACGTATATGTCAGCATGACATGTGCCCGTGTGACATTATCTCACTCATCGCGGAAAATAGCAGAATTTATTTAGTACAACAGTTTGCTTAGTCCGTTTCTCTATAGTCAAAGATTAAAACGAATAAACGACATTCCTTTTAAATCCGGACTAATGATTAATAGCGGAAGTACAGTGACCGTGAAAAGTGTTACATATCTTATTCGTAATTAATATTTCAAAAGCGCAAGGCTACAGGTAATTTTGAAGGTAAAGTTTTGGTTGGTCAGAATCGTTTGAATGTATTTAACAAATATTATAATTTAGTTTCTTGAAGTAGTTAAAAGTTCTTTCGATATGAACAAATTCAATGTTTGTACACATTATTTTTTTATATCGAATAAGGTAGCGCTTGGGCACATTAGTCACTATTTTTATACCTTTTAAAAGGTCTGTTTTATAGGATACTTTGTTTACTTATGTAAACAAGTAATAAATAAAAGATAACGTTATTTAAAATCAACAATTTCCCGCCAATTAAGTCGTCAACATGTTACAAAATAATGAAGCATAAAAAATACTCGGTAACGCTTCGGTGGCTAACTGTACTTCTTATATAAATACACTAACATACTCGTTCCTTTTCACACGTATTAAAAACACTGGCAGTAAAGAAATTGGTTTTGACAATTTAATATTTTCGATTGTAAGTTGGCTGCGATGGTATGATCATGTATGGAGGAGTCAGCCAGGATAGGTCGGTAATTTGGAACTACAACTTTCCCTCTAGGTCGCAGATCCAAAGGTAGACGCAAAACGAGATGGAAAGATGTAGTCGAAGACATGAGTGAGTACCACGGATTGGTAAAGCTGCCCCCACCTTGTGGAGTGTGCAAGCTAGACTGAGAGACAGATTTTAAACCAAGAAAGACCTTGTGATCGACAGACTTATGTCATCTCAACAAAGCTAGGACTGTCAGAAGGCCCTGAAAGAATTACGAATATCATTATCCCTGTCATTGTCTTTGACAAAACAGAGACAACACTATATTCTAAACGGGATTTTAGTCTCAGAAATCCGCGATTACTTGTACATTGGAACTTAGGATAGATTAGACTTCAAATACTGGAAAAAATGTCTCTATGTACCATTTCCTCAATTAAACGTTTTGACAAATTCAGTTCAATTGACATTGTGCAAGTTTAGTCATGACTTAGTATTCCAAAGCGTCAGTAACGACCTTAAAATGTCTACCGTTCACTTATCCAACTTCCTTATGTCTTATTTATCCGTATACAAGTCTTTTCACCCGGCTGCACGCGTATTTTGTACTTTTGCAACCGCGACTTGTGAAATCTAGTCACCCTGAAGGAGAGTTTTTGGTGACTTCCGTCCTAACTGTTGTATAAAAGATTTAAACTGATTTTGATGATTATGGTCTCTTTTGATTCGTATTTTTTTCGTAGTTGCATACAGTCAGTCGGATTTCTTGGTTCTTTAATTAAGAAATCTTACTCTTAATCTTAGAATAAAGGTTCCTGATGAAATTTGGCATAGATGTAGAACATAGTCTGGAAGAACACATAGGTATTAAGTGTTTCATGCGCAAACGAATTCACGGGCGATAACTAGTAGCGTTATAATCTAACTTATTTCTATCTTTTTTTCAGATTAAAATGCTACCAAGAAAAAGAAGTATGAATACGTTTATATTGACGGTGTTTCTTCTTATCAAGTACTCAGAACAGTACGGCTCGGGAGCACCTCCTATGGTAAGATAATAGCGCTATTTTCAAATTGCACAGTCAGCTCCATAAATATTCACAAAGCTTTAGAAACTTCTATAGGGCTTGGATTTCATGTAATAATGTTCGGAAGCATGTGATCAGTTATGTGGATATTTATTTATGCAGCTGACTGTACTTGCGTAAGGTGCACCAGAAACTGACCTCTATAAATGGATAGGTGATTGCTTGAAAATGACAGTTCTTACTTAGTTCCTATCACCATCAGCGCCAAAATGTAAATCAAATAGACACAAAATACTACATCTTACAACCAGTCCATTTATAGAGGTCACTGGAACCAGGTATTATAACTGGTACAGTCAGACAGTTTTTTTTTAAGTAACAAAAAAGTTTTTAATACATTTTTTTCCAGGCATGTGTAGACCAGACGCCGCGTCACTCTGGTATACCGGCTCAGTCTTCGGTACCCCCTTATGCGATTTATACTTCATCTCAAGTCCGGCAAGGTGATGTCCTCAATGTAACTATCGGCAGCGCGTTAGGTGCACCTGTAACTATAGGAGGATTTATATTACAAGCCAGACAAGTTCAGGTAACTATCACATAAGAAAAGAAAAAAAAATCTGTGGAGACTACAATTCTTTTAAACATATGAATGTGGAAGAGACTAGAGTTATTGACTTATTAACAGCTCACTAAACATCCCCTCTAAGAGGCTCGAAGTCTACCCTAAGTTAACTATGACTAAGCCATAGTCAACCAAGATGGCGAAGTGCGGGTTGACTTTATACATTTTTGAATTTCTTCGCTGCTATGTGTAGGTTGCATCACTATGTTTTCCATCACCGTTAGAACATCTGATAAATGTAAATTTGTAGATCCAAAATTCACATTGGTAGATGGCAGGATTCTAACCCAGGACCGGCTGATTGCTTAACCTTTGAGCCATTGACACTTTACATATGTCAAGATTTATAATCGCGAGTGTTGTATAAAAATTGCAAATGAAATTAATATTTAATATTTCCTAGAATCCAGATACGATAGTGGGTACTTTCACAAAAGTTCCGAACACAGAAATCACACAGATAATAAGCTGCCGAGGTTATAACGACTCTGTAACACACACCAATCCTGAATCTAAGCCAGAGCTAACATTTCAATGGAAGGCACCTGATGATTACTTAGGAGGGATATTCTTTAGGTGAGAAAATCTTACTCTTCTATTACTTATTACTTACTATTATCTTTAATATTTAAATGCGAATGTTTAGATGGATAGATGTTTGTTTCAAATTATCTCGACAACGGCTGTATGGATCTCTTTAAAATTTGGCATACATATAGAATATAGCCTGGAAGAAGACATAGGCTACTAATTAAGTTTGTTATTACGTGCGGACGGAGTCACGGGCGACAGCTAATCAGTAATAAATGTGTTAAATTTGATTAAATACTCTAATCTCAATAATTATTATATTAACACTTTCAATGCCATACATTAGCCCCGCGAGTTCACTTTAGTAAGAAAGCCTTAGTGGTATCATTATCATCAGCTCGCTATATGTCCCAACCGAGGGGCTCGGAGCCTACCCTAAATGAGTGGTATTGAATTTTAATTTTTAGGGTAGGTAGGTAAGGAACCTCATAGGAAAAAAACGGAACCCTTATAGGATCACTTTCTTTTTTTTATTTTTTTTTAAATGTAAAATATTAGCAGATTTTTTTTGGAAATTTACAAATATTTCTTTTACCATTCCAACTAAGCTATAGGCTTGTGCAAGGATATGGTTTACAATAGTCGAATGGCGGGATTCGAACCCCCGACCTCGTGATCGGAAATCCGTATCCTTAACCATTAGGCTATTGACGCTTTATTTTTCTAATCGAGACTGTCAGGTTTATATGTGATGAATAATATAACAGATTTCCTTTATCAAGAACTTATACTAATATTCATTCCTATTTAAATAACAGTTAAATAATTCAAACGTATATTTGAACAGGGCAACTGTAGCACAGAACTATGCGATGTTCTGGAAGAACGTTGAATCACCTGTGGTGGAAGTGGTGACTCGTGATACTGTGATCACCACCACACAACCACCCGTCACCACAACACCAGCAACAGCACCAGCTCCCACCACACAAACTAATGTAAGCACAATTTTTAGTCATTCAATTTACAACAATCACAGAATTATTTACTTACTTGAGGAGTTTGATAAATGTGCACTCTTTTATTATAAGGGAACGAGTGAATTTGATGGAAGAGGAGACGTATAGTAACTTCTTCTCTTCTGTCCATTAAAGGTAGGCAACGCATCTGCAATTGCAGATGATTATGGGTAGCGGTTGCTTCGCCATTTCAACGAATTCAAGGGCAGCTTCCTTGTTTGCCAATCTTACTAATATTATAAATGCGAGTGTATGGATGGATTTTTGTTAGAAGGTATCTCTAGAACTACTGCATAGATCTCGGTAAAATTTGGCATTGATATGGATGGAACAACAGATAGGCTATTAATTAAGTTTTTTTAAGAACGTGCAAACGGAGTCGCGGGCAACAGCTAGTTATATATGAAAAAGAATCTAATATTTATTATGTCTGCAAAAAATATTTATTATTTTTAATTTTTCTGTATTCCAGAGAAAAACAACAACAGCGAAACCCGATATAATATACCAAGGTTGCGAAGATACTAAATTGTGCTTCGGCGTGCCTCAGAATTGTATAAAAAGTGGCAACTGCAAAGCTATAGTCGCTGTTTTTGTTGCTGGCGACACTTACACATTCGAAATACAAGGCACAGATAATCCTAAATACGTCGCCGCAGGATTGAGCACAGATAATAAAATGGGTGACGACAGTGCCATGGAATGTATACGAAATGACAACGGCAGAGTGTCATTATTTACTTCTTGGACTTATCCTAAAGCGGAACCTTATGTACGAAGATCGGATTCTCCTCAAGATATTGTGCAATTACTAGAATCTTCTATAATAGATGGAAAATTGTACTGCAAGTTTAGAAGGGACACTGTCTCTACTGTAATGGGACAGACATTCGATTTGGCGAATAATAAATATAATTTGATGGTTGTCTCCGGTGATAGTATGAAAGGTTAGTATTTTTATTTTTTATTTAGTCCTCTTATAGATGTAGGGCTTCTTACATTAAATATTTTACGGTAAAGTTTATAAAAATACCATATTTAGTTTTCACTAAAATTTGACAACCCTATTATCTCTAGAATGTTCTTTCCTTCTCTATCTCTTTCTTTGTATCTAGCTCTCTCTTTCTATATCTTCCAGAGGCAGACCGCGTGGGTTTCCACTCCCTCGCATTCGAGTCTACAGGCACTCCGCTCGCTCTGGCCACAGTGGGTGCTCCTGCTGCCGCCAGCAAGCTGCTCATCAAGCTGCACGGCAGCTTCATGCTGCTCGCCTGGCTGGGTAGTGCCTCCATTGGTATACTACTTGCTAGGTCAGTTAATTGTAGTATAATACAAGTTATACGCCTTTTGAATATAAATAGCAAAAACTTTACAGTATTCACGCCAATATGCCCTTTAAATAAAAATAGCAATTATTTGTACAGTACTGTATTTGCGATGGTACCCCTTTCAAATATAAATAGCAATTACTTTACAGTTTTTGCAACAGCGCGCCTTCTAAATAAAAATAGCAATTAAATTATCGTATTCACGACGATACGCCTTACAAATATAAATAACAATTACTTAGTAAACCATGACGTGACGATAATATGTGTAGATTTCATTCTATAGCCGGATTGTCCGATATTTAAAAAATTGTTATTTAAATTCTACCCCTTTCTGGCGGTAGTTATTTTTTTTTTCTTTTTTTAATTTAAAACGTTACTTTTAATTCGTTTTCCTTTTCATTACAGGTATTTCAGACAAACATGGGTAGGAAAACAATTAGGCGGCAAAGACATCTGGTTTGCTGTAAGTATTAATAAGATATAATATTTTTTTAATGTATTTAATTACATACTAAATGTACACTAAGAAACAACATTAAACGACTCTGAATACCTTTACAAGACTTAACTTTTAAAACATACTGTATCATAAATTTTACAGCACCTGTATCGTAACTTTTCGAACAACCTATATCTAAACTTTTAGAACACCTATATCTTGTCTTTTAGAACATCCTATATGTTATTTTTAAATCTACCCACCAGTACCACCGTATCCTGATGGTGTTGACGTGGCTGCTGACGATGTTGGGCTTCATCCTCATCCTGGTGGAAGTGGGAGGCTGGTCTTCAGCGGGAGGCAACCCTCACGCCATCACAGGCATAATCACTGTCATACTATGCTTTATACAGCCGATAGGTACGTAACATCCTGTAACGACTTTTGTACCAACATTTTCAAAAATGTTTCATTCTATAAAGTAATCAATGATTTATTTAAAAAAATACCATTTTATATGTAGTCCATATTAAAACGTCACATTTGACACTTCAAAATCAAATAACATAACCTTGTAACGGCGGGCATGAAATATTTAATATTTTGAAAATAGAACTGCACAATTGTCGATTACATACCTGTTGTTCTCGTCAGACGTCGTTACAATATTACGTCAGTCAACTCTTTCTTTTTAAAAACTATGGATGTTACAAAATAATATACGAAAAAAAATCCCGCGAAAACACAATAAACTGTCATGTCTTTAATGACGTCACACCTTGTTGTAGAATAGAATCATATCGCTATGTTTTTGTTGTACTAAATTTTGAACTATAAAATAATCAACAATAGTGCTGTTTTACGTGACTGCTGATATTTGAAAAGAACTATACATGTATTACAGGTGCATACTTCAGACCGCACCCTGGCACCAAGAAACGACCAATTTTCAACTGGATGCATTGGTTCTTTGGTAACTCCGCCCATATACTCGGCAGTGAGTATACTAAATATTACCTATAATTCTTACTAATATTATAAATGTTTGTATGGATGGATTTTTGGAAGAAATCTCTAGAACAGCTGCATGGATCTCGCTCTTGGCATAGATATAGAACAATCTAGAACTCGTAGGCTGCTAATTAAGTTTTTTCTTAATTCCACGCAGACATAGTCGCGGGCAAAAGCTAACCTATAATTTTTTTAATATTATATTATCAGATTTTTTAATTTAAAAATATTTCTTGTACCATTCCAAGTAAGCTGTAGTCTTGTATTTAGAGGAAGATTGTGCTAGGATTAGGAGTTTTACAAGAGTCGAAAGACGAGTCTCGAACTCTCGACCACGTGATCGGAAATCCGTACCCTTAACCATTAGGCTATTGGGGCTCTATAAATTATTAAAAAAAATTCTAGTCACTCAGAATTTAAAACCACTTTATTTAGAAACTAAAATAAATAAAGTCCGGGAAACTTATTTGGCCTGATAAAGTACCTTTTAAATGCTGTATAATTGAAATACGAATAAAGTTGTAAATATACATAAAACCATATTCCAGTTGTGACCATATTCCTCGCGGTATATCTACAAAAAGCTGAGCTACCGATATGGAGCGTGTACATACTCGCTGCTTTCGTCGCTTTCCATGTCATCATGCATATCATACTATCGGTAAGTAATACAAACATACATACACAACTCATCCAAAGCCATACACAAAAATTTGTAATGCGGTATTTTGGTAGCCATTTTAATATTGCGATTGATTAAAGGAATAATGGTGCTGTATAGACTAGAAATAAACCTATCTTATAAGCCTTCATTAACTGCTGTACTCAGAGGTCTCTTTAGTGGAGCTTTAAATGCTTGGAGTTACTCTAGGATCTACTATTGTTGATATTTAAAAGGATTCAAATAATTTAATGCTCATATCGACTCATTAAATACCTAAACAGTCGATTAAATTTATCATATTAACTGTTGGTTTCTGAAACTAAAAAGTTTTTATAAAACATATCCTCATCCCTGAGATTTGGATCTCAGAAACCCACAGAAAATCTACTCGAATGTATTAGTTATGATGTAACAACTGTAAATAGTAGTAAAAGTATCAAAATGAATCAATCCTAGTAGACTATTAGCAGTAGATAGGATTAGCAATTGGTTTATGTCATCAGTTGACTGTGTGCGTGTCGGAGGGACGCATCAGCAACGGTCGAGTCAACTCATTCCCCATGAAGGATATGATGGGTCAGCCCAGACAGCTCGCGCATGTTGACCGCAGCACTGACGCACCGGTGAGTCATACACACGCATACATTTAGTCTTTTACTCAATTAATCGTACACTCATACACTTACAAACTTAGTATTACACTCATACATCTAAATGATGTCTAAATACTAATTGCTGATATATGACTTACATACCTTCATATACTTAGTCATGCACTCATACATTTAGTCGTAACTCACACACTTAATGGTACACTCATACACTTAGTAATACTCTCATACATATAGTCATACACTAATACATTTAGTCGTACACTCATACAGCTAGTCATACACTCATACAATAATATATTTAAACACTTGGCAATACACTCACACACTTAGCCATACAAGTTTACACACTTGTCCCAGAGTGGCTGTTATGCTATTAAAAATACTTAAACGTACAAAATAACACTGGAGACATAACTATAATTTTTTTTATAATATTTAAGCCCTATAAAATGTGTGTATTGTGTTTTTATTTTGCTTAATGGACTAGATATTAATGCAGCTTAGTAATGCTTGCTTTAGTATTATAAATATTTATTTTGCAATTGCATAAATCACCCATCATTAAATTTATCTTAGGCCTAACTTTATTGAGGGGTATTAAGTCAGTAATTTTATTTTTTTTCTTTCCAGTTCTCCAGTTTCAGAAGACAAGTGCTAAGTATCTATGTACCAATTATTCTAATAATAGTAGTAGCTATGATCTGTTTGGTTGCTTTGGCCCCTATCGCTGACACTTATAATAATATTGCCGGAGTTTGATTTTGACTTTGAATATTTGACTGTAGATATAAAACATTTTAATTCATGACACTTTAAAAATCTTAGTGTGGGTTTCCACTGACGAAATACTTGTATTATATAAGATTTTTTATGGAGTTGATTTTCATAAAACAAAAACCTTACAATTAGCGACGATATTTTTTTTAATAAGAGTAATTTGTTATGCAATTATGCATTCAGGCTTTAGGTAAGACAATTTATTTGCTATCCTCTTTATACGTTTTTAATTTAATCTCTAGGTATATAAACTTTACATTTAAAAAGAGTCCTACAGAAAACATAGTATGAAAAAAAAGAAAAAGTTAAAGCCAATAAGTATGAAGTCAATATTAATGATTTTGTTACATTTTTCATTTAACAATTTTTTTTATGTCAAATAATTTTGGTACATGCATTGTAACAAGCTACAAAACGCATGGACCAAAGATTTGGTCACCATTCGTTTATGATACAAAATTCTTAGGGTTCCTCGAAAGAAAAAAAACGGAACTCTTATAGGATCACTTTGTTATCCATCCGTCTGTCAAGACACTTTTTCTCAGTCACGTGTGAAGGTATCAAGCTGGAATTTATTTTTTATTTGTACAAAAATAATTCTCATTTATTATAATTCGAGCTTATTATAGATTCTAGTAAGTGCACATTTTTTTTTATTTAAGGATACTTTGAATTTTTCCCTATTTATCATCATCAGAGGCACTACAGCGGTGGGTGTACCTTGGCCTTGGCCTTTTGGCTTTTTGTTTCTAGCCATTTACACTATAGAAGAAGGAAAAGCAGCGGTAATTTAGAAAAAATTGTAAAATTAAAATTGATCTTTCATATATTATAATAATGAAATAAAAGGGACAAACAGATAATTTTTAGAAAAAAAAAACTATGTCTAAATACTAATTGCTGATATAATCTACATGCATTTTTCTTTAAACACTAAAAATATTTCAAATAATGGTTTTGGCATTGTATCACATATTCTGTGATGTAAAATCTGTTATTTATACATTTTATATTAGTATGTAAGTCGTTGAAACTTGATATTATGTACTTTTATTTATTATATACACTTTTATAGTATGTAAGAATCACATAACTAAAATCATGGTACTATCTTTTCAATATTAAATTGATGTAAATATAGAATAAATAAAAAAATAACTAGACATAGCAGTTTTATTTATTAAATACGTCATTATGTGTCTTCTTTAGGTATTTGAGAATCTTCAACAGTCTTCGTAAAAGGTATGTACACTTTAAATGAATATTCAGTTCTCGGAAAAGATCCAGGATTAACGACTTGACAGTTTTGATAAGATCTTGTATATGGTTGAAAATGATCAGCAACGACTACTAAATCTGGCATTGGATATAAACTTAATGCATCTGCATGTTTCCAATAAAGAGGTTGTATAGCCAACGACAAAGGTGATAGTGTACATTGACTTAACAAAGTCTTTGTTAAATGGTCTGGAATATCCCCAGTTTCCGGGAAGTGAATTGAATTTCTACACATTTTTGTAACCAAATCCTGTCTTAGAATAACAATTTCTTGCGTACAGTACTGTATTCTACACGGATTTGTCGTAAATATTACTGAATCACCTAATTTCTGTCTGATTTCTTTCGTTATTGAACTAGGAATGGGTGGCCTCGGTAAAATATTGGCTGCAGCGGGATCACTTCTTCCAGGTACGAATATAAATTTACATGTCTCTCTTAATTTATTAAATGGATATAAAACATCAGCTAGATTATTTAGTGCGGCTCTAAGTTGTATACTATGTTCAAAACCGTAGGGACATGATAGAAATTCACCCATAAATACAATAGCTATCGGCGGGAAGTCATTGTATCCGGTAAATAAAGTTTTTAATTTCGATATAACTTTAAGATTATCAAACCAAACATCAGATAAAAATACAAACATACCATCTTCATTTTCCTGTTCCAATTTCAATAGATTCTGTGAATTCTTTAATAATGTTTTTGATTTCCCACCAAATGTATTTAAACTTCCGAAATACGGCAATGAAGTTGCTCTACTTTCCGATGGAGGTAAAACAAGGCCCATGACATGTAGAACTTTGTCATCGTAATAACCTTCAGCAAGTACAAAACTGCTCTCCGTAAATAATCCGGAATGATATCTTGTTTGACTCATATCTAATAGAATACTGCCCGTAGGATCTTCTAGGTAAAACTTTCCTTCAGTTAATTGTGTTAGAAAACCAAGTACAATAACATCATTGATTCTACTTGATGAACTAAGTAATACTTCGATTTTACGTAATTGAAAACGATTTTCACTTTCCATAGAAGGCAATGTTTCTTTGGCAAAGAGTTTATTCCTTATAGTTCTTTGCCAAATTATTGTATATCTATCTAATAACATTTGTGCTTTCCATTTAGGTTCAGGGTACAAATTGTTTTTTGCACCAACATCCTTTAAAAATTTCTTTCTTTCATTATCGTAAGATATTTTGGGGATATTAAATGCATCAATAATATTTATAACAGTCTCACTTTCTTCTAAGCCTAAGGATAAACACTCTTTGTAGGCTACTTCTAAATGTTGTTTTTCTAATACAGGTTGTGAAAGACATTGATGTAAAAGATGTGCCGTAAGTTTGTCAATCATTTTCTGTCGTTCCTGCGGCGTTAAAGCAATAAGTTGCTCCGCAACAAAAGTACTCGCCTCTCTTCGAATTGTAAATCCACTAAGTTTAAAGGCATTATTAACTTCCACACGCACTTGTTGTAAATCACCCATGATGAATTACTTGTTACATAAAACGAAAAAAACTGAATCATTAAATATATTAGCAAAAAATTATTTATAATTGAATACAGTTGACAGGCATTATTTATTTTACTTTTAAATCGATCAAAATATAAAAACTAGAAAACGCCCGCCAAATAATGACACTGACATGTGACAGTTGATGTGGTGTAGGTTTTTAAATTTTTTGAATAGTTTGACATAGAGTACGTACTAAGGTCTATGTTTGAAAGTAAATTATGTAACAAATAAATAGAAAATTATAATTCTGTTGTATTCTTATAGCCTTAGTGAAATTTATTAATAATAATTTGATTAAACACATTAAATCACCGCAAAACAACGTTAGAGTACGCTATAATTAATTTGCTCTATATCTCTGAATCAGTTTGTCAATTTGTCATTCGCATTTACGTCATTGAATTTACCGAAAATTGTTTTTATATAAAAACTTTATATTTTCATATGAAAAATTATTTTGAAAATACTTTTCATTGAGTTACATGTATGTTATTATATAATAAATGCTTGTCGCTTAATCTAAACTTACTTAAACGGCAAATATCTGTTAGTACATTTCGTAAAATAAAAATCTTTCATAATATTTATTTTATTTATGATAAAATAACCGATTCTTTAACATTTTTTAAGAAACAAATAAAGAAGATGGACAGTTTACGACATTTTCAAACATTTGCGTGGTAAGCTTTGTAATTTTCATATATTATTCATAATTGCAGTATTTTAAGTTTTTCTATTAATATAAACCAGTTAACAGTTAAAATTTGCCAGCGGTCAATTTATATTTGCAATATTGTGTAATAATAGAATAAGGAAAAACCATATAAAACAGATAAATCTTGCATCAAGATTAAAACATTCTTATAATAAAGACAACAATATAGCTTTGCAAAAGCAGTTTGAAAGTATGTAACTTTTAAAACGAAATCATTACTTTTTTGTTCCCCTGCTCATCTGCCCCTTCTCTCAGAAAAAATCACATCTTTTTCATTCTTATAATTTGTATGTTAACATGTAATAATTTGTGTCAAGTAGTGTCAATAACTCAGCATGTTCAGTACATTATTCTGACCACTAACTGAAATACAATGACTAATTTTTAAAGTAAGACATAAACACAATGCTAAATACTGTTGAACCTGGATAAGAGAAAAAAGTATCCTTTTGAATTCTTTCTAATCAAGGTTCAATTATAACATATTCATTCAATGAGTTTATATTATGTTTTATTATATCCATTAAATATCAACATAAAGGAAAGTTATAGGGTGTGCTTACTAAATTGTTATACAATATTACATTAGTTTTATCAAACAATCCGCAGGTGTAAACCGGATTGGTGCTACCCAAGTATGGGTAAAGAAACAAATGAACTATTAAGGCAATGCACAGATCTGCCTGCGGTCAAACTATCAGATGATGTTGAGGAGATTATAAAGAAGAGCAAAGCATTCCCAATACCATTTCCTATTGAGACAGTCAGGTAATTTATATCATCAGCTTACCTACCCTAAGTTAGGGGTTATTAGGCCATAGTCAACTATGCTGGCCCAGTGCTAGTTGACTTTGCACATATCTTTGAATTTCTTTACAGATATATGAAAGTTGCATCACAATGATTTCCTTCACCATAATAATTTTGGATATATGTACATATGTAAATTGAAATCAAAAAACACATTGGTACATGGCAGGATTTGAACCCAGGACCTGCAAGATTACAAGTCAAGTGCTTAACCCCGAGTCACCAAGGGTAATTTATATGCAAAGTTTAAATAGACTTGTTCAGGGGTGACAAACCTTTAAGTATCAATGTCTTATTTTTATGAAGAAATCTACTTACTTTTTTTCCATAGTGAATAATGAATTTTTGTAGGCATTATTTTGAAAAATTGATGAAAGATCAGCATACCAATGTAATTTTTATATTTATTGAGCTTCAGTTCTTGAATGTTATGGATTTCTTTAAGTTTATAAAGAAATTGTTCAATTTTTATGCTATAATTAAATAACATAAACCTTATATCTCAACACTCCATGTAGTCTTAGTATGTGTTATATTGTTTTTTACACAGATTAGAAAAATTACAAGTACGGAGGTCTATTGAGAAATTGAAGAGAAATATAGTCTCTACTTACCCACTTATACATGAGAGAGTTTTGCTTCTTATGACGCATTTTCTTATATATAAAAGGTAAGATCACATAAAAACGTGGATAAGTGACATGCAAAGAAGATATTTTCTTGCTTATAGAAGTGTTTCTCTAACCTGAGTTTCTTGCTGCCGGAGTTAGTCTATTGGGACCTGATGAGGTCTTCGCTTATGGAGGTTTCACACTATTTCTCAGCAATCCTCTCTATATATATATATTTCTAGATAACTATTAGCAATATGTGTGTTCTCATGTGTTCTTCCAGACTTTGTTGTCTATGCCAAATTTCAGCGAGTTCCATGCAGCCTTTTTAGTGATAGCTTCTAACATCCATCCATACATCAAAACATTAGCATATATAATATTAGTAAGTGTTTCTTATGAGAAAAATAAAGATCTTTAAATCTATATTTAATTTAATTTTCAGAGAGTTTGGTACAAGTATTGACAAATTGCTATACAAAGAAATGACAGTGCCGGAGCTTATTGATAGAATATTGAAGAAACGAGCTATCACGTTCATGGGCAGACATGATACGTACAAACTTATCACCGGAGAAGAAGGGTGAGTTGACTTATGTAATACTAGCTGTAGTCTGCGACACCGTCTGTGCGTAATTAAAATAAAACTTAATTAATAGCCTATGTGTTCTTCCAGACTATGCTTTAATGTAATCCATTAAGTCGTTTTGGAGATACCTTTAAATAAACATTCATCTATCCATCTAAACATTCACATTTATAATATTCGTAAGATTTTTATGATTACCAGAAAAAAAATAACATTACCCTTTGGTACTGATCAAATTTAAGAAATAAAAAATGCTGGTCCCTTGATTAAAAAAAATATATTTTTTTATTATTGGTCGATGGTAATAAATATATCCGTATGTACACACAAAGATAATGCTTTGAATAATAGTTTTCGCACATTCTATAGAGGCTGGAAATACATTTATCCATTCCCTCATTCATTTCATTCCGCTTCAACCTAGACATTTTCATTAATAAAATGACTTGTAGTATATTGTCTGTGAAAACCATTATGACCATAATTTTACAGGATTAAAAATAAATCAATTTGTTTTAACTTTTTATCAACTTAGTTTAATATCAGCAAGACCATGACTAGCTCTTATTTTGCGAGGGAGCAGGACATGGATTTAGTCCAGTCAACCCAACTCTCCGAAGAATCCTAACAAACCCATGGTCTTGGTGATCTCTGTGAGATATTTTACCCTGTAATCTGCACTGCCAGGCAATACAGTATCCCGTGGACCATTCATCATGCATGCACTGCTGGCTATAATACCTTTTTTTTTAAGATCAAAAGGTGGCAAACGAGCGAACGACCACCTGAAATCGCTGGAATGGCGAAGTGACCGCTGCCCACAGACATACGCAATTGCATATGCGTTGCCTACCTTGAATCGACGGAGGAGAGGATGCACAGAAAGAAAATATCTTCCCTTTCCATGCATCCTCTCTTCCGGAAAGTCCACTTCCACTTCCCATCTTTTCCTTATAAAGAAAAGGATGGGAAGGGAAAAAAGGAAGACCTATATTATAATATAATTTTTGTATACAGTCATGGTGGTTGGGAAACAATAGGAACGTTACAGCAAAAGCCACCGTTAGTGTTAGAGAATTGTCTAAGCTATGATGAGATGAAACTTGCCTCTATGGTATATGTCAGTGGATATACAGAGTGCATCAATGATGGTGAAAGAAAGAACTCCGGAGTTGTTCAAGAAGAGAATGCAGAAGAAGATGCTATAATTATAGGTAAGTTAGTGTAATCAGTGTCCGTGTGGAACTAGAAAAAAAATTATGAATAGCCTATGTGTTCTTCCAGACTATGTTCTATATGTATGCCAAATTTCATTAAGATATCTCCGGAACAGCCGCTGAGCTGTCCCGGAGATTCTTTCTAACAAACATCCATCTATATAAACATTTGCATTTATAATATTAGTAAGATTATATTTAGTAAGTCATCTTAGTAACCTTTAGTGTCTTGTTAACCTTTTGACAGCCATTTTGATATAAATAGATTAGAGGTAAATTCCCAGACTTGGCGTCTGTAAAGCAAATTCATATGTGTACCCTAATGATATTATTTAAATTATTCACCAATAATATTAAATCAATTCACCAAGATTTTTTTTTTAATTTCATTTCTGTAATTTTAGGGTTCCGTAGGAAGAAAACGGAACCCTTATAGAATCACTTTGTTGTCAGTCCGTCTGTCTGTCAAGACTCTTTTTTATATTAATATAAGTAGTATTTTCGAGACTTTTTTCTTGCGACGCTAATACGACATGATGTTATAAGTTTGACGTGTCTGTGTGTCTGCCTATAGCATCGTACCTCCTGAACGAATGAATCTGTAGGTGACCTCCTACATATTCCCAAACGCAACAGTCACACATACACACACATACATCACACGCATACTACAACACTCACACATAAACACGGGTGCATGACGAGTGGTCGACGTCACGTCGATTTGTTGACCTCTGATTGGCAAATTCGAATTGCAACGCACAGCTGAGCGGGGGTCACTGACCGGTTTTGCATACGCGCAAAACGACAGTGGAGTTCCGCAGCGCCCGCGACATACCACGCTTTCGATTACGCAACTTGTTACTTTGTTATCCGAATTTGTGCATTTCTCTTTCTCCTACTTGTATTCTTCTTCTCAGTGTTGTACTCTCCTTCTTATTATTTGTTGTGGACTGTGAGTGATAATAAACTGTGTTGTGAATATAACTGTGCCTCATTTCACCTGTCGCCGCACTCACCCTTCACATCATCATCACTCGCACCTTCCCACACAGGAGGTGACACCACGTCATCCCCTTCCCCTTCATTGGTGACCCCGAGGAGCACTAAGATGAGCAACACCGAAGACGAATTCCAGGAGGCACGGATTTTGCAAAATGAACCTTCTGCCCATGTATGTAAGGTTGGAATTCGCATACCACC
>NW_013530779.1:1174316-1235371 GCF_000836235.2 Papilio xuthus | reverse complement strand
AATGCAGGGCAATCGTTCCAGAGGTTCGTGGACGAAATGACAAGAGGACTTGATTTTTGTTATTGTTATCTAGACGATTTTTTAATTTTTTCAAAAGACGAGACAGAACACAAAAACCATTTACGTATAATTTTCCAACGCTTAAAGGACTACGGTATGGTCATTAACGTGTCTAAGTGTGTATTTGGAGCCCAAGAAGTGTCATTTTTAGGTTACCACATTTCCGCGAGTGGCACCAAACCGCTAGACACTAAGATAGAAGCGATTAAAAAATTTCCCGTTCCTACTAACATTCGTCAACTACGGCGTTTTCTAGGAATGATTAATTTTTACAGACGTTTCCTACCGCGCGCGGCTGAGTTACAAGCGCCATTAAACAAGTTATTAGTTGGAATAGTAAAAAACAACCAACCGATAACATTGAAAGATGAGTCACTCGATGCGTTCGAGCGCTGTAAACAATCCCTTTCAAACGCTGCATTATTAGCGCACCCGGATTGCCAAGCGAAACTCGCACTTATTACCGACGCATCGGACACAGCTATCGGCGCTGTATTACAACAATTTACAGATAACGCGTGGCAACCGCTTGCATTCTTTTCGCGTAAATTAAGTCCATCTCAGGTTAAGTATTCACCTTACGACAGAGAATTGTTAGCTATTTATGAGGCCATTAAATATTTTAGGCACATGTTAGAAGCTAGGCATTTTATAATTTATACTGACCACAAGCCGATCAGTTTCGCATTCCACGAAAGGAAGAAAAACTGTTCACCTAGACAGTATAGGCATTTAGATTACATTGCTCAATTTACGACGGATATTCGTCATATTTCCGGTAAGGATAATGTTGTTGCCGACACTTTGTCTCGTGTCGAAGCATTGGAGCATCCTCTAGACTTAGAAGCCTTAGCAAAAAGTCAGGCTAATGACCACGAACTGCAAAAATTAATAACTGAAGGTTCGTCGTTACGTCTAGAAAAATTAACATTACCCGGGTGTCGAACCCCATTGTACTGCGACGTAAGTACACCGACATCTAGGCCGTTTGTAACAAAATATTTCCGTAGACAGGTCTTCGATTGTTTACATTCGTTGAGCCATCCAGGCGCTAATACAACAGCGAAGTTAGTCGCAGAACGCTACGTATGGCCGAGTGTTAGAAAAGACTGTCGTGATTGGGCAAAAACCTGTTTAGATTGTCAGCGCTGTAAGGTTTCGCGACACGTTAACGCACCGCTAGGGACATTTAATTTGCCCCGCGCGAGATTTAAATATGTACACATCGATCTCGTAGGGCCGTTGCCGTTATCAGATGGTTATCGATATTGTTTAACTTGCGTTGATCGCTTCACTCGATGGCCAGAAGCTATACCGATCGCGGATATTACAGCGGAGACAGTAGCTAAGGCGTTGCTTTCGTGCTGGATATCTCGTTTTGGCTGCCCGACGGACATCGTAACAGACCGCGGCAGACAGTTTGAGTCAGCGTTATTCCAGCACCTCGCGAAAATAGCCGGATTTCAGCACAAGCGTACGACTGCTTATCACCCAGCAGCTAACGGTCTCGTTGAACGCTTCCACAGGCAATTAAAAGCGTCCATAATGTGCCATGCACCACAAAAATGGACCGAGTCTTTGCCATGGGTTTTGTTAGGCATTCGATCATCGTTCAAAGAAGACTTAAACGCATCGTCGGCTGAACTTCTTTACGGGGAGCCTCTAAGGTTACCTGGCGAATTTTTCGACCCATTAAGTAGCGGTACAACTGATGTCAGTGACTTCATCGCTCGATTGCGAGCTTTTGCGCAACAGTTACACCCGACACCAGCCTCGCGACATGGTAACAAAAGCGTTTTCGTTTATAAGGACCTCGCCAATACCGATCACGTCTTCCTGCGTGAAGACGCGGTGCGGGCGTCATTACAACCTGCGTATACCGGTCCTCATAAGGTCATGTCTAGGAGTGACAAATCTTTCACTTTATTAATTAACGGGAAGGAAGTAACAGTCTCCATTGACCGCCTCAAGCCAGCGTACATTTTATGCGACAGTAACAACAATGCCGCAACTAGTGACGATACTGTGGCTAAGGAGTATACAACCCGTTCAGGACGTAAGGTGAAGTTCACCGATTTTTATCGCCCTTAACCAGGTCTCTGGAGGGGGGTGATGTAGGTGACTTCCTACATATTCCCAAACACTTCACAGTCACACATACACGCACATACATCACACGCATACACGCACACATAAACACGGGTGCATGACGAGTGGTCGACGTCACGTCGATTTGTTGACCTCTGATTGGCAAATTCGAATTGCAACGCACAGCTGAGCGGGGGTCACTGACCGGTTTGGCATACGCGCGAAACGACAGTGGAGTTCTGCAGCGCCCGCGACATACCACGCTTTCAATTACGCAACTTGTTACTTTGTTATCCGAATTTGTGCATTTCTCTTTCTCCTACTTGTATTCTTCTTCTCAGTGTTGTACTCTCCTTCTTACTATTTGTTGTGGACTGTGAGTGATAATAAACTGTGTTGTGAATATAACTGTGCCTCATTTCACCTGTCGCCGTACTCACCCTTCACATCATCATCATTCACACCTTCCCACACCGGAGGTGACACCCACGTTACCCTTCCCCTTCACTCCTACGCATCATGGCGAGACACGGGCACGCTTGCGCTTTCGTCCGCAGTCGTTCTAGTAGCTCTCTAGGCGAGATTTCTTTTGCCTATTTTTTACTCCTTTAGTGGGTTAACAGGATTATGTAAGACTGTGATTCGGAGATTCCTTACTGTTCAGCGCCCTGCGCGGTCGCCATCACGCCCTACTATAACGCCGGCCCTGGTTTTTATGTTAATATTAAATGGTACTAAGATTCAAACCAATGATGATGACCTAGAATGTTGTGTCGTTTAATTGTGAAGTACCTATGACCTTCCAGTTTCATCATCAGATTAGCACAAAGTCATCATATTGCATTGTCGCATGTTTTACACATGTATGCAAATTTTCAACTCAATCAGTAACCGGTGAGTTGATTTAATTTGCAAGATTTGATGGCAAACATCGAGACAGCTGAAATTAAATTAAAGTTAAACTGATATAAAAACGGCTAAAACACTCACGTATATTTGTCCGGTGGCGGCACCGACTAGTTTCGAGCACATCGGGGGCCCTTCATCAGGATGAGTGGTCAGGATGACTGAGCGACGGGCCGCGTTCGCGAAATAATACCAGTAACACTCATCCTGATGAAGGGCCCCCGATGGGTCGAAACTAGTCGGTGCCGTCACCGGACGAATATACGTGAGTGTTTAGCCGTTTTTATATCAGTTCAGTATTATGTCTCACGAAAGTTTGAATAATTTAAATTAAAGCTTTTATAAATATTGTTTCAGTGTATAATGTAGAGTCACAGAGAGTGGTGTTGCCAGATATAGAGCAAGAATTACCAGAGAACGGAAGAAAATCATTTATTATTTCAAAGAAATCTCTATCCGCGTTCAGACCTCAAAATCCATCGATAAAACGTATAAGAAACTTCAAACATTTTCACACGCTATTAACTGAACGATAATATTTAAGATTAATAGTAAATGAATAATAAATTATTTTTTAACGATTTTTTGTTTCGTTTCCAACACCTAATACAATGTCAATAATTATCGCCATTATCATGATGTAATTTCATTATATTATTTGTAAAAGAAAAAGACTAGTAAATTAAACTTGTAAGATATTTTGTCAATCTAAAATGCGTTAGATGGCGCTGCTTTTCATTTTACGCTGGTAATCTAAAAGTAAACTACAGACCACAAGATGGCGCTAAAGCAATACTAAAAATTAATGGAAAGCTAAAACACTTTCACACATTTACAATGCGTTAAATCGATAAAGGTGGGGACGCACAAAAAGGATGGTCCCCTTTTTATACGTCTCCTTCGCGAAATACATCTCCCCATCCCATCTTTTCCTTATTAGAAAAAGACGGAAAAGAAATATTGCCCATTATTATCTACAAAAAAAAACCAGTCGAGTGCTATAACTAACCTATTTATCGCTCCAATTAGTCTTAACAATCAATTAGAAAATAACAAAAATAAAATAAACAATGAAAAATAGTTTTATAACTAAAGATTTGATCTCATAGGAGCATTGTACTCCGTTCTGTTGACATGTGGCACTACTTCTTTTGTGTTCTGGTAAGTTATTTAATATTACTATTATTATAAAGGCGAATGTTTAGATGGACGGATGTATGGATGTTTTAAGGTGTCTTCAGAATGGCAGCATAGATGTAACTGAAATTTGGTACACATGTATACATTCTGGAAGAACACATAGACTACTTTTCAAGATTTTTTTAATTCCACACAAACGGAATCGCGGGCGAGAAATAGTTAATAATAAACATTCGTCGCCCATTGACGCAAAGTGTTAGGTTAGGGCGATGTGAGGCGCCAGACTGCAGGTGCCCCTTAAGATACTCTATCTTTAGAATATTACCCCCAAACACAAAAAGAGGCGCCGAAAAATGTCGCCCAGGGCGCCGGAAATATTACAACCGGCCCTGCGTAGCGATATACTGAGGGCACCGATGACCTTGAACCACCAAAATGTTAAAAAATACCAAATATTCTAATTCTAATAATAATAGTCATTCGTAACTCAGGGTAGGCTCCGAGCCCCTCAGTGGGGACGTATAGTGAGCTGATGATGATGATGCTAATTAAATATTTTTTATTCCAGTTGGCATCCTTAAATCATTTGGCCAATGCTAACATTGAATCTAATGTCTTCAACTATCCTAATGTGAGTATAATATTATAAATATTAAAACTAATTCGATCTCGCTGAAATTTGGCATAGATATAGAACATAGTCTGGAAGAACACATACTTACTCCGCTGGCGCATCGACTCAAAGTGGGTCTTGGCCTCCGACACAAGAGATCGCCAAAGTCGCCTGTCTTGCGCCTTCTCCTTCCAGTCCATCGCTTGTAGCTCCCGCAGATCCATCTCTACGGCTTGTTGTTTTCCGTGGGCGAGTTGTCAGCCCGCCGCACAACCCCCATATTGCTGGAGGACCAGACTCTACTTTGGTCAGCGAGCCCATTGGGCTTAGCCGGGTAGCGTAGCTAAGCTGTACTACCGACCACTCTTCCATCCGCCACCCGGAGGACGCCATACGCCGTGAGGGCCAGCGCGGAGCAAGAACACTTAAGCTACTATTTTAGTTTTTTTTTAATTCCGCACTGATGGAGTCGCGTACAGCTAGTAATTACAAAAACAGGAAACATACAAGACTGAGTTAATCTTATATGTTAGTTATTATAATTATTATAATTATACGGTGTGTTTAGCTTCAAGACGATGTCTTCGAACAACCCGTGAACATGATGGCACCTGCAAGGAATCCACATGCGAAGGTACATCACATCTCTGTAACTCTTACTAATATTATAAATGCGAATTGTTAGATGGATGGATGTTTGTTTGAAGGTATCTCCAGAACAGTTGAATGTATCTCGATGAAATTTGGCATACATATAGAACTAACAGTGGTAGAGCCCACTTTAACATCTTCGCACGAATTGTCCTGGCTCGCCCGGTGAAATGCGTCCCGGAGGCCTAATTTAGTCCTCTTTCCCTTCCCACTTTTTTCTTATAAAGGAAGGATGGGAAGTGGAAGTGGACTTTCCGGATGAGAGGATGCATGGGATGGGAAAATATTTTCTTTCTGTGCATCCTCTCCTCCGTCGATTAAAGGTAGGCAACGCACATGCAATTGCGTATGTCTATGGGCAACGGTCACTTCGCTATTTCAGCGATTTCAGGTGGCCGCTCGCTCGTTTGCCACCTTGTGTTATAAAAAAAATCTCCATAACGGTTGAATGGATCTCGATGAAATTTGGCATACATATAGAACATAGCCTGGAAGAATAAAGGCTACTAATTTCGTTTTTTTTTAAACCGGGCGGACAGACTTGCGGGCGACAGTTAGTGTTATAAATGTTTATAACATGAATATACATGTTTCACCAGCGGAAAATAACAAGTAACAATTTTCTAGGATGAAAATATTCAAGTGGAAGAGAAGAACCGTTACTCTGGCATGCCATATGACTGGCCATCAATGGATTCCTTCTTCAGTAACGATGATGCCCTCCATGAATACAATCGTATCAAGAGACGAGCTAAAGTAAGTTTTAAAATATATAAACAGCGACTAAAAGTGCGCAGTGTTACTAAGCAGTCTACGTTTAATGCCTGACATCAAAATCTCTGTATAAAACATCTATCCTTATCCTTGTCTTTGGCAAAACAGAAATAACAATATGTTTTAAACGGGGATTTTGGGCTCAGAAGAACATCTAATATGTTGCGTTTTACCGACTGTGCGCGCGACTCTAGTGGATTAAGATCTGAGATCTAATTTATTGAAAAGAACCTTACCGCGAAGTGTAGTCGTGTTGTGTTGTCGTTTTTGCTATAACGTGAAGTTATGTATTTAACAATGCCCGACTCGAAGGACCAATATACTCTATACGTACAAATAACAATTAAAGCGAGGATTACAAAAAGTGTGGGATCGTGGTTAGTTGTGAATGTTTGGATGGATGTTTGTTAGAAGATATCTCTTAAACGGCTGTAATTTGGCATAGATGTAAAATATAGTCAGGAAAGAACGTGGGCTACTAATTAAGTTTTTTATTTCTTTGTGGAAGTAGTCGCGGGTGACAGTTAGTTAATAAAAAGTGTAATAAAAAAAGTGTGAAACAGAAAATTTTCTACTTCAGGGTACGGGAAAATTCGATTCCCTTAACGGACCAAAGATAAGGGAACGGCCTCATCACTATCTTTATCCTGAACCAGTAAAGGACAAAATATTACAATTTACAACAACAACGAAGAAACCAAGCATATTACCGGATCAAATGAACCCTGGCGTTATATTCCGTGTGAGGATGTCAGACGCGATACTCCGTATAAAGCAACGTATGTACGAAGATCCGGAAAGACATATAGAATCTGATATAATATATACAAATCTGATAAAAAAAGTTGTAATGGATGAAATAACTAAATTTCACAATTTATTATTAATGTATAAAACAGATCGAAGTATTAAAGAACACTTAGGAGAATGTGGTGGAAGGATTTATAAGTTTATAAGTTATATGACAATTAAAGTACATATATATTGTTTGTTTGACTCTTTGTGGGTTGATGGCAACCCTTACGTGATAGGGGATGAGTACTCAGTTACCCCAGTGGAAGTACCCCCTATGTTACAATGTGATGCAGCAGAATGTAACTCAATTGTATTTGTCGACTCAATAACGGAACCTAAAGATGTCGAAGAATGATTTGTTCCAAATAAATATTGCAATTATTAAATATAAGTTTTCTTTTATTACTTTAACAAAACTTATCCTATAATATTCCCAAATGCATAACCTATCTACCTATGAAAGTCACGTCAAAATCGGTGCAACCGTTCCGGGAATTACTCGGAACAAACGCATACTTACGGACAGACATAAGACAGACTGTCAACTGTTTTAAAAAAATGTTACGTTTGCAGTAACGCAATATTACATACAGACATTCAAATATTATAATATGTGTAAATAATCTAAAAAAATAATAAGTTATTATAAAATTATTGTACAAAAGATTTTATCAAAACAGACTTAATTTGACTTTATAACCATCAAGCTCACTATACGTTGCCACCGAGGGGCTCATAGCCTACCCTAAGTTAAAGGTGATTAGGCCATAGTCAACCACGCTCGCCAAGCGCGGGTTGGTTGACTTCACACATATCTTTGAATTTCTTTTCAGATCGCCGATGCTCTTATCGACTTTATAATATCGATCGATTACATTCGAATATTTTATTAAAATAAAACAAAAGTAACGAACAATTTAATCAAAACACTTCTTCGTTAACTCAAACGCATTTAATAGATATAAACAACAATTAAATAAATCAAACTAATAAAAAAAATCTCAGTAAATAAAACATATGTTTATTATTGAATTAATCATAGCCCGCCATTTTCCCTGTGTTGTGTCGGTATAGTAATCTTCCATTCATTAATATCAGTCATTATATCTAAACACCCCTTACGTACATTCTCTTTTAACAATCCATACTTATTTTACAGTCTGCCTTACCTTTGAAGACGTTCAATTTGATTACTTTCTTGCTTATTTGTAAACTAGGTTAGAATACAATTGCAGTCCATTACTTCCATTCAATTAAATTAACCTATTTAAGGGTACGAAAGGCTGTAAATAAGACGTAATTAGTCTAGTCAAATAAAAGTTACTCACCTTTCAGAAACGACGCAATCGAGTTAGTAGCCGACGTCACAGTCGGCCACGCAGTTCAACTACTTCCGAAGCAACTGAGGTAAATCACAACACTGATCTTTATATTTGAAAATTACAGCTTTTACTTTGTTTCTAACGCGCCTGCTTTTGATCCGTGACACTTAATTATATCTACTATATTATTAGTTTGAATAGCCTGCGCTACAAAGTGCAGCATCAGCGCCAAAATAACTTCTTCTTTTTACGTCCTATAGCCAGTCCATTTATAAGTATGTTGCACCACAAACCCATTTTAACTTTCAATTAAAAACCTTAACGTAAACGTCAAATTCCCTACATGGCGGCTGTTACGTCATTTGACTTTTGTTATTTTGTGAAATTATAAAATTGTGAATGCTATACGAAATTGTTTTATCAAAAATATATTTTAGAATTTACGAGTATTAGTGTCAATTGTTATTTGTCTGTGTTTCAAAGTTTTAATTTTAATTAGATATAATTTGGATATATCCTGTACTACCCCAACAAAATATAATTTGACACTATTTAGTAAACGTGTTTTAACCGTTTAAACGCCGTTGAAGGATATTATGGACGTCCAAGTTATATGTCTTGATTTGTCAAAACGCGCCGTCCGTTATAGTCACGGCATTAAAAGGTTAGTGTTTAAGCTAAAATGTATTTGAAACACTTTTTTAATTAATTTATTGTGAGGTTCCTTATGTTAATAGGTGAAGAACTCTACTAGTACTGAGGTTCCTGTCGCCAGACGCGCTGATCTCTGGGACCTTCACCAGAAAAGATCAAAACGCAAGCGCTATAAGAACAAAAAGGATAGACAGAATTATGAAACTTACGAACCCTCTGTCAAGGTAACTATTTACATCAAACTTCAATTGAACCTAACCTAACCATTGTTTTCCGAGACCAAAATATACGTTTAAAACATATTATCTCAGGTTCGATAAAGTAAATGACAAGGATGACGACATTTTGGTCTCAGAAACCAACAATAAATTATTTTACTGGATGACACTGGCTTTGAACACATTTATAAGGGAATATTCGTGATCGTGTCGCGATAAAATATCATATTGCCATACAACGAAGTGCTTGGCCATACATTGGGAAGGGGATATGACAGAGGAGATAACGCTTAGAAAGGGGAAATATTTTTGTGCGTCCCTTCCTCTATCGATTAAAGTTAGGTAACGCACCAATTGCGGATCTCTGGGCAGCGGTCGCTTTGCCATTTCGGCGAATTTACGTGGTTGCTTGCTCGTTTGTCAACTTATATTGTGCAAGTTGCATAACCATGTTTTTTTTACATTATTTCTGTGTTCCAGGATTGGGAGTCAACATTCGTGGAGATGCCAAAAGACCTGTACCAGGCGCATCTCAGACCTGGTGTCATATTCAGAATACATATGGCTGAAGCTATACTTAAAATGCAGTATAGAAAGTAAGTGAAACACTGCTAATAAAATTCAACTGACTATTTGTGCACAGGCTATAAACCTTGTTATTAGTGCCTATTTGACGTACGGCTCAACAGATCTTGATGAAATTTAACATCAATGTAGAACATAGTCTGGTAGACCACATATGCAACTAATATAGGCCTGCAACGCATCTGCAGTTTTTCTAGTATTGCAGATGTCCATGGGCGTCGTTGAGCACCTCGGTGTTCCCACTGCTCGTTCCCTTTTATCTTATAAATATTTTTTTCTTTAATTTTGTGCTAGCTTAGTCGCGGGCTAGTATATAAATAACCAGCAGTCGTCCGTCCGCGACGAACGAAAAAAAAACTGAAACGGAAGCCTATATGTTCTTCCTGACTATGTTCTATATGTATGACAAATTTCAGCGAGATCCATACAGTCTTTCTGGAGATACATTCAAACAAATAACCATCTAAACCAGTCCTTACCAAAGTGTGCAATAACGTCCCCTTGTGGGAGCTGCAAGTCTCAAGTTGCGGGTTATAGTAAAAGTTTCCTTTACAATTCTCCGTTAATATACATATATATGTCACAATAATTAATTAATTTAATTTGAAGTTATAGTGGTTTTTAAATATGAGAAAATATGGGGGCGCTAAAAAAATATTTATTCTCAAAGTGGGTAGTGGACAAAATAAGTTTGGGAACCACTGATCTAAACTTTCGCATTTATAATATTAGTAAGGTTAGTTAGATTGTATGTTACTTTTATTTGTATCTTTCTCATTAGTTACGGTGAAGACAAGGATGAATCTGTGATAGAGGCCGACGTGGAATACCTTCGTCTGACGAGGAAGGTGATCAACGATGAAATCACAAAGTTCGAAGACTTGAAATGGCTGGTCGGCTGGTTTAGTAACCGTAGCGATCTGATACAAGAACATATGTGTAACACAAGATATTATACTGTAGGTGAGGATTAAATAATGCAATTTATAATTTGGTAAATAAAAAAAAAACAATGATTAAAGCCTTATGACATTCGGGAAAAGAATACGAATCGATTGACACCTCAATCGTCAAAATCGGATCAAAATTTATCGAAAAATCAATTTGGCCATTGAAAAAAAACTGATCCATCCATAATATATATACAAGAATTGCTCATTTAAATATATAAGATAAGTGTTGTAACTCTTTTTCATCTAAAGAATCTTACTAGAAATGTAACTCTTTTCGTCCTAAAGTATCCATTAGAGTTATAACTTATTTCGTCGTGAAAGATCACATAAGAGTTGCAACTCTTTTCGTTCTTAAGAATCGCAGTGAAGGAACTCATTTTAGTTGTAACCCTTTACCTTCCTAATAATACAATAAAGTATGCCACTTTTTCCGTCTTTAATGATCCCTTGAGATGTAACTCTTTTCATTGGATCGATAAATATCATCTTGCAGGCATCCCACCGACAATGTTCACACATCCGGAGGAATATATGAAGCGAGCGTGTCTGTTTGACAACGTGTATTTGGACCACATCCCTTACGTGGTGGGGGAGGATGGATCCCTGATGGCAGCAGTGGCGCCTCCAGTACTACACTGTGATGCTGCTACCTGTACTTCTGTACCATTTATTGATAGGTGAGCGTGAAATAATTAGCATAGCGAAGGAAAAAAGAAATGGCGGCCATTAAATTTCACTTTTTCAGTTATGTATTTGAAAATTCAATTAGTATAGTTATATAAGGGTAGATAATGTTTTAAAATTATATGGAACAATTAACTCTATAACAAAGGGTTGCAGAGACAAAATTTTCTGTATAAAACATATCGTAATCCCGGTCATTATCTTTGACAAAATAGAAATAACAATAAACGGAGTTTTTGGTCTCAGAAACCCACGGTAGGTGTAGAGTTAGTATGAAAAAATTACTGTAATGATCTTCCATAGTGAACAATTAATGCTGCGTAGTAAGTTGAAGAGGCTGTTTCTTAACACTTTCTCATACAAGTGACAAAGATAACTTACTGTTATTTTGGGTCATTACTAAATAACTTCTACGATATGGCACAACAGTTCGGAATAGAAAAGAAATAGACAAAGTAACCAAATAAAATGATACATTATTATAGTATCATTAAACTAGGTGTAGCCACTTTTCACTAACACAGCCGCTACAAAAAGACACGCTAACAACTTATAGTGCAAACGGGTTTAACTTCTATTCCATAGCATGATGTTCGAGGAGAAACTAGCGCGAAGTAACGTGCGTACGGTGACTCGCTGCCAGGCGAGCTGCCGTGCGCATTGCCGCAACGACGCAGATTGCCTCAAGCGTTGCAGCGACAGATGCTTCAGAGCAGACTAGACCCATGTGGAACTCGTGATATTATTCTCAAATACAGATAATAAACAATATATTATGTCTTTTTTGTATCCGACTCAAAGGACCTTTTGAATTGACTTCTCTTAAAAGAACAATTAAGATGTAACTCTTTTCGCTCGATTGTAAAACACTCGGTTTCAAAAATAATACACAAATCGTATAATAAATAATATTTATTTTGACAACATTCAAAAATATGCAATATTTATAATATACAACATTATTGCTACTGTTTACCACATTTCTGAGATGTAAAATCCCAAAGCCCATACCACAAGAACATCTTAAAAAGCCTGTATCGCCTACGTCACAATCCCACTAGTGGGTAACTCTCCGACCTGTCTGTTGGTCTTCTGCCGGCCAGGGCGCTGTGGGGGCACGGTGACCCCATGCTGGCGCTGCAAATGTTTCTTCCAGTAGCAACGCCGCGTAAAGCAAGCGTGACACACGTCGCATTCAAACCTGAGGTCAACCACTCGCATATTTTGTATGTTTTCAAATATCCTGGCGGCTTTTAACTTGGTGTAAGTCGCTGCGCAGGGTGGAGGGGGAGGAGAGCACTGCGCAGCGCGCATGACCTTGAGCCGCCAAAATATTTGAAAAGACTTATAATAAAGACTCAATTACATTTCACCAGCGACCTTTAGATGACATCCGTCTCTTTCCATCCACCGCTCGCATCCATTAGCTAAAAAGAGACAAGCTCACCGTTTTATATCATTATGTGTATCTATATGGCGATTGAGTTTTGTGCGATCATAGAATGTCCTGTCACATAGATGACATGCGTGACGTCGCTCGTGGGCGTGACAGCGGCGAATATGACAGCTGAGATTAGACGACGTATGGTAGGAGGCGGTGCAGTGCTCACACTGGTATAGTTTCACACCTATAAAACGAATGGTTGGTTTTATCTCTGTTGTGTAACTCTTTTCATCGTATAGATATAACTGTTTTCGTTGGATATGTCAATCTCACCTGTATGTATGCGCAAATGTTTGATGAGATCATGCTTATGGCAGGTGCGGTAATCACAGGAGTCGCATGCATACTGCGGCGGCAGATGCGACCGCACGTGAGAGAAATGAGACGCGCGATGTACGAACACTTTGCCGCAAATCTGATACAAACTTATATATCGACCTATCCGATGAAAAAAGTTACATCTCATGGAATATGTATGATTGTATCCATGAGATGTAACTTTTTACGTCACATAATAGGAAAAATTTTACTTTAAAATAAATTCACGTTAGCTAATACCTTAGTTTTAGAACGTAATTTTATTATTAACAGTACCAGGATGACCGAGCTTTGTTTGGAAATTATATTTAAGTACGAATTACTAATAAAATGATGAAATATGAATAATATTTTTCGATCTTACCGATGGAAAAAGTTAAGTTTATGTTTAAGTTGATTATCGATAAAACTCGAATAAAATGACATTTTCTAAAAATGATTCCTAGCTAGATCGATTTATCACCCCCGAAACCCCCTATATACTAAAATTTATGAAAATCGTTGGAGCCGATTCCGAGATTCCAATTATATATATATATATATACAAGAATTGCTCATTTAAAGATATAAGTTAAGATTATAAATGCGAATGTTTAGATGTGTCCAGAACGGCTGGCATAGATTTAGAAGACATAGTATGTAATAATTACCTCACAAATAAAACTTTCTCCTTTATGAGTTTCTTTCTTATGTTTATCAGATTGTTCTTTGCTTGAAAATTTCATTCCGCATGGCTCACAAAATAGTTTGCGAAATTTAAACTTTGTTAATCGTGTTTGACCAGTCTTTTTATATGGACCTCTTTTCTTTCTCACTTTCGTTGTTGCCTCATTTTCTTCTATACTGAAAAACAAGTACTATATTATGGCGGCCGTCTTGGATTTATTTATGGACTAAATTTTGCCTGGGTGGGAGGGAAAGGGGAGTCTTCTTCTACCTTTGTACCCACATCTCATTGCTTTTTTGTTTATATAATCATCTCTCCAAATTAAATCCGTACCATGCTAAACTATTACTCACCAATTTCACTAGGTTCTATATTAAAAAAAAAGTAATTACCAGCCCAATTTTAATTTTATATTGATTCTTGTACTCCTATTCATATCAGGTTCTAATTTAATCTGAACATTATCTCCTGCTTCAAAGTCTTGTTTCAAATCATCCCCATTTTCACTATTTTCTTGTAATATATCTTTTGTATCTTTATTTATATTTTTTAATATCTTTTCAGAGAGTAAACATAGAGTTTTAAAGTTGTATGCTATTGATAAATTATTATGACATATATCACATATTTGAGTTGGCATATAATCTTCTTTTATTATCTGTAATAAAAAATAAAGCAATTATTTCAATGACAACCATAGACAAATTACAATTTACTATAAAACTTTTACAATACCAATTTATCTCACAATATCAACAAAATAACTGAAAAGAAATCAAATATTAATCCTAGATATGCACATCACAATGTTTTCCTTCACTGTACATTCATCATCAGCTCACTGTCCGTCTCCACTAAGGGCCTCGATACTAAGATAGGGGCAACTATGCCATAGTAAAATAAAATGTACACATGATGGGATTTGAACCCAGGACTTATAGATTACAAGTCAAGCCTTAACTACTAAGCTACCGACAATACAAAAAGATAGGGGTACTTAAAATCATCACTGAGCGGTCATAGCCGACACTAAGTTAAGGCTTACTAGCTCTTAGTCAACCACACAGAACCAGGATTGATATATTTGATACCTTTGCAGTTCTAAACTGTAGAGTTTGTTAGATATTGTGGTGATGCAAAACATGAACAAGTAAGCAAATACAAACACCTGTACTCCAGTGCAAAAATAAATTTTCTCAGCTATATCTGAAGTAAATATATCGAATGTATTCGTCTTTCTATCCATACAAACTCTACAGGAATCCATAATTTTTTTTCTTCAAGTTTCATAACATTGTAGATATAAAATATAATAAATATCCTAGCACGATTTATAAAAACTTTTATAAATTAAAATTATAATTTAAACATGACAATGACAATATTTTTTTTTTCAATGTTTTGACAGTTGGTCCATATGTTAGATGACGGAAGTTAACAATGTTACCAACTCTGTAAAATTATAATGATGTAAAAAATGTTAAAAAAAAAACAAATGTTTTACACGTATTGCACTTAATTAAATTATAACTTATTCTTTTAAAGACTGTCTTCTTAGTATTTTTCAACTAGTTTAACTAACTCCGCAGTCTTTTCTTACACAATATTATTAGCCATCCTATTCCTATCACTTTTCCCATACTAAATACGTTCATGCAATTATACGATAATTATCATTTTTAACTTGGCAAACTTAATGATAAGAAAGTTATCGTGCACGTAATTCAGGGTATCAGAATTTTCATTATAAATACGATAAAAGATGGACATAATACACAATATTACTATCACCTTATCACAATTTATCTAATTATTTATTTGTTATTTCATTGATAGGAATATTATAAAAGCCATGAATTAAAAATTACGAGTCCTGATCAAAACAAACTTATTCTTATTAGAATTTTGCAGAGATGTCCTCTTTAATATTCAAATTAATTAATTATATCTTAGCAAATACTACATTTATATCTTTTATAATAAAGTAAGTATTCAAAAAACTATATTGTTATTCGCTATATTTGGGTAATTTGCAATTCATATAGTGTATACGTTACCTTATCTTTTAACGATAAATGTCAAGTGAACGTCATAATCAACTTCAATCGAGTCGACGAAGCGAATGTAAAAGTCGCGTTAAATCCACAAAGGTGATTGTGTTATCCATTTAAATATTGTATTAGTGTTTCTACGTGTTTCAACGGCGGCTAAGAGGTGAGTTACTTTAATTAATCATTTATAGGTTAACCGGAAAGGCACACATGATAAGGTTTATCTTTGATAACTTTTTGAAGCGTCCGATTGTATAAGCCGGTTATGTACACTGATTGCTGGATAA
Source organism: Papilio xuthus (assembly GCF_000836235.2). Taxonomy (NCBI): domain Eukaryota; kingdom Metazoa; phylum Arthropoda; class Insecta; order Lepidoptera; family Papilionidae; genus Papilio; species Papilio xuthus. The sequence continues at coordinate 1,219,161 of NW_013530779.1, read as the reverse complement.
AGATTGTTGGATAATTCATTGTCAGTTAATATGCACAGTCACTGACCGTGATTACTCGTTTTAATACCGTGTAATATTAACAGGACTACATATCAACATGTTTTTTTTTTACTTAAAAGATTTAAACAAATATATTTTTACGATCTTATTACGTTTAAGTTAGTCAAAGAACTTGTTAAAATTATCTAATAAATTTTGATTTGACTATGTAACAATACATATGGCTGATGTAATCTTACTAATACTATTAATATTAATGTTTAGATGCATGGATGTTTGTTTGAAGGTATCTTCAGTACTGCTCCATGGATCTCTATGAAATTTGGCATAGATGTAGGACATAGTCTGGAAGAACACATAGGCTACTAATTAAGATTTTTTAATAACAACACAAAAAGATTTGCGGGTAATGGCTAGTCTGTGAATAATGAAGAAAATTATGAATATTAGTTTTATGGAAAAGTAATCTTATATCTTTAAATGAGCAAAATGTATATATAAAATTGGAATCTCGGAATCGGCTTCAATGATTTTCATAAAATTTTGTATACAGGGGGTTTCGGGGGCGGTAAATCGATCTAGCTAGTAATCATTTTTAGAAAATGTCATTTTATTTGTGTTTTATCGATAATCAACTTAAACTTAAAATCAATTCAAAGCTTGGTCATCCAGGTACTGGTTTTAAAGAGACATGTCTTAAGTCAATAACTATAAAATATGTTGTCCTTCAGTATTTCCAAACCTTAACAACTTAGGATGATTCCATAAATTCCCGCCTTTGTGCATTAAAAAATTTGTTAGTTTATTTTTTGCTTCATCATCAGCTCATTATACATTCCCGTTGATGGGCTCGGAGCCTACCCTAAGTTATGTGACTAGATCATAGTCAATGCTGGCCCAGTGTGATATCACTTGACATCTTTTAATTTCTTCACACATATGAGCAGCATCACAATGTTTTCCTTCACCATAAGAATGTCTAATGTATGTATGTATGGCAAAAACACATTAATACATGGGGGGTTACAAACCCAGGACCAGCAGATTACAAGTCAAGTGTTTAACCCCTTTTTGTTTTGTTAATTGTTTGCTTCCTTGTATTAAAACATATTATTTTTGAAATTCCTTTATTTATAATAACATAAAGTGCCTTTTACATTATCTATTAATTATGAATAAGGGTAAAAACAGACTAGTTTTGAATGACACAATTAAAATTGATACTTCAATTAAAGTATTCTACAAGTGCTTTCTAATCATCTTTTATTATTATACTAGCTGTCATGTGACTCCGTCTGTGCAGAATTGATAAAAAACATAATTAGTACAGTATGTGGTCTTCAAGACTATGTTCTACTTCAATGCCAAATTTCAGCAAGATCTATACAGCCGTTCTGGAGATAACTTCAAACAAACATCCATACATCGAAACATTTATTTTATTAGTAAAAACCAAGTACTCTAATAATTTATTTTGATGACTTTTTAAGTTTTTATGTATGTTTCATTATGAACTGGAGCCTAAAAAATTAAATGAGTTTGTAAAGTTGGGTGTCATGCGATTTTGACAGCGGTTTTTTTTAAGTAATAATTTTAGTCAACCAAGATATCTGATCCGGTGAGAGATTTGCTTCTTTTGTGGTTAGCTCTATCAGAATATGCAAAGCCTAATTAGATAGCCATAATTGATTTTGTGTCATACTTTGACGGTGAATGGGGGGCGCTAGTGAGCTGTCATAACTTAGTTTGACTTAGCCGTGTCAAAGTATAGTTTTTAAATTAACTATTTTCTGTTAGGGATCGTGTTGTCTGTCCCGTTCTCTAGAGGTCGTGGCGACATTGACGCGACATTGCCGAGGTCGCCGGGTTATCTGTCTGGGGTCGGCAGCGTTAAGGCACGCGCGGTACACGACCACTCTGTTACTGTGTGAACTTTTTTTTTATAATTTGACAATGAGTAATGTTTTGTTTTCTTAGTGGCCAGTTTGGAATGTTTTAGGGTTCGGTTATACTGAAGCGACAACTTAGAAAAATTATATATATAGTTTTTTCCTTAGTTTTTTTTGGTGTAACGGAAATAAAACGTAATTGCATTTGTATAATTTATTTTAATATTGTTTCATGTTTTTTTTTATATTCTTCTATACTTCGCTTCAGACTTTGCATTAATTTTACACATTTTTTTCTGTTTTGGAATTTATTTACAAATGTCGTGTACTGCCATCTTACGGAATTTTCTAGAACTTACCATGTTAATAATTGAAATTATAGAATCACGAAAGATGGCGCTTTCAAAAGTCGTCTATTTGTTTTAGGCATTTGTAGATGACACCTTAAAAAAATCTTACTAATATTATGAATGCTAATGTTTTAAGGCTGTATGGATCTTGCTGAAATTTGTCATAGACGTGGAACATAGTTTGGAAGAACACATATACTAGTTATTAAGTTTTTTGACTGCTGGTAAAAGTAAAAATTACAACATACAAAAAGACATGACATTTTTGACTTTGCCATGGCGGTGCTAGTGAGTTATAATTAATTTTGGATTATGTCCACCGGCTCAGATGTCCTTATCGGTCTATAGGATTGTTTTATGTCATATTCTATGCCTAACAAGGTTTTACATATTTTCTGACAGAACCAATCGCGACAAAATCGTTTCTCATCGGTTCAGATAACGTTTTCGCACTGGAATTATTATTTCTTATTGGACTTTGATACTTTGATGCACGTCTTTACGTTATCTGTTTTAAGGCTACCTTTATAAAGACACTATCTGTCGCCCGCGTATCTGTCCGTCTGGAATTGAAAAATAAACTTATTTGCCTATGTATTCTTGTATCGAGATTTATGCATCAGGATATACCTTCGCATTTATAATATTAGTAAGATATCTTTCTAATGTTATAAATGCAAATGTTTAGATGGATGTTTGTTTGACGGTATCTCCGGAACATCTGAACGGATTTTGATGAAATATGACATAGATATAGAATATAGTCTGGAAGATCACATAGGATACTAATTTTGTTTTTTTTTTTAATTTCGCGAGGACGTAGTCGCGGGCGACAACTTTTATACATAAAATATTCACTGAATGTTACTTACATATGAATATTTAAATTAAATATTGTAAGATATTGATAACAAATGTACATTATTATTATAAATTGAGCAATTATGTACATTATTATTAAAAAGTATAATGAAATAAACAATATCATGTAATACGAACAGTCGCCCGCGACCTTGTCAGCGCTGCATTGAAAAAAAAACTTAATTAGTAGCCTATGGAACAATTCCTGCCGTCGAGTTCCGTCATCGGACAACACGACAGACCGCCAGCTTCTATTCACCATCTCGATGGCGGTTTTAGCGAAATTTTATACAGAGGCGTTGTAGACTACGCTACGACTTGGGTCCTTTAAGAAGCCAGTGTATCACCATCTCAAAGGCAACTTATCAGCGGTTCCTCTGGTATTGGTGATGTCCATGGGCATGAACACTTCGGTGTTCCCGCTGCTCGTTTGCCCCCTAATCATGTAAAAAAATGTGTCAGTCCAGACTATTTTATTGAGATACGTTTAGCCGTTTTAGAGATACCTTCTAACAAACATTCATCTGTTTATTAATTTAACTTCTTACTAATATTATAAATGCGAATGTTTGAATGGATGGATGTTTGAAGATGTCTCCGGAACGGCTGCATAGATCTTGATGGAATTTGTTATACATATAGAACATAGGAAGAACACACGCTACTTAATTTTTAATTCCGCGCGGACGGTGTCGCGGGAGACAGCTAGAAATATATATAAAAAAAGCCGTTCTGTATCTTCAAACATACATCTAAACATTCGCATTTATAATATTAGTAATATTTACTTAGTGTTAAGTAATGTATTGCAAAATATATTATATTTTAATTATATAATCATCATTATATCGTTGTCTTCCATGACAATGGTATTTCGACATACGTAATTATATAAGGTTATTAAAATATCTATGTGCGTGTTAAAATCAATGTTTGTATGTGTGATCAGTATCAACAGACTATGATGAGACTTTGATAATGTATAATACGTCAATGTAAAATACTTTAATCTTCTTAATCAATATATATAAAAGAAAGTCGTGTTAGTTACATATTTATAACTCAAGAACGGCTTTACCGATATGCCTGAAAATTGGTGAGAGTAGCTTAGAGCCAGGAGACGGACATAGGATACTATTTATTCATTTGTTTTCGTATTCATGCCTTGAAGAGCTGCTTTTTATTTAACTTACTAATATTATAAATGCCAATGTTTAGATGGATGTGATGTGGATGGATGGGTGTTTAAAGATATCTCTAGAACGGCTGAACGGATCTCGATTAAATTTGGCATACGTATAGAACATAGTCTGAAAGAACACATTGGCTACACTAATTAAGTTTTTATATATACACGCGTACGGAGTGGCGAGCGACAGCTAGTTAATAATATAAATGCGAATGTTTAGATGTATGAATGTTTGTAAGGGTCTTCAAGAACGGCTGTATGGATTTCGTTTAAATTTGTCATAGATGTAGAACGTAGTCTGGAAGAAATAGCTTAAGAAGGCTAATAGATTTTGAGTTATCCTTCAAAAGCCGTAGGTAAAGTAGCTCGCTCTACCACTGTTAATTCCTTCTCAGTTTCAAACAATTCAACGGAATATTGTTTTTATTTTTTGTGTTAGATCATTTGTTAAGTATAGTTGCCTTTAAAAAAAACTTAAATTAATTGCTAGAAAAAAAGTAGACAAAGAATTGTGCACGTGTAAATACAAAAAAACACCTGTATATAAGCGGAGAATAGATGAACTAGCGGTTGCACGCGACTTCCAAATTACCATCAAAATCTGTCCACCCGTTCAAGAGATTACACGGAACAATGGTCTTGCGGACTGACATACAGTCAATAAAATTGGTTTATGTTATACGCTGGCTCAACGGATTTTGATTAAATTTGACACACATATAGAACATATAGAAGAGCATAAGAGTGTCGTTGGTTCAGGGGTCAAGCACTTGACTTGCAATCTGCAAATCCTGGGTTCGAATCCCCGTCATGTACCAATGTGTTTTTCCATTTCTGATTTACATATGTACATTTATCCGATGTTACGGTGAAGGAAAACATCGTGATGCTGCACATATGTGAGAAGTAATTCAAAGATATGTGTGAAGTCAACCAACCCGCACTTGGTCAGCGTGGTTGACTATGACCTAATTACATAACTTAGGGTAGGCTCCAAGCCCCTCGGTAGGGATGATGACGATGATAGAACGTAGTCTGGAAGAACACATAGACAGCTAGTGATGTAATGAAAAAAGCATACCAACACATTTCACCGGGTCAGAAAATTTTGTCAGACTGTACCCTTAAATTACAATTAATGCAATTGACGTAATTATTTATTGTTAACGTCATCGTGTTGTAATGAAAATCGACTTTCTATAATACTATGATATTGATTGTTTTGTTTTTATCTTTTTTTTTTTAATTCAATCGACTCATCTACATGATAAGGTATCATTTTGAACTTTCAATTTGCATTGTTATACGATTTTAGAGATAAACCGGTGTCTTATTAATATCTCTCTCTCTCTATCTAAACATTCGCATCTAAATATATTTTATATATAAAAGAAAGTGGTGTTAGTTACACTATTTATAACTCAAGAACGGCTTTACCGATATGCCTGAAAATTGGTGAGGAGGTAGCTTAGAGCCAGGAGACGGATATAGGATATTTATCTATCTATTTATTCATTTTTTTCGAATTTATACATCCATCTAAACATTCGCATTTATAATATTAGTAAGTTAAATAAAAAGCAACTCTTCAAGGCATAAATTCGAAAAAAAATGAATAAATAGTATCCTGTGTCCGTCTCCTTGCTCTAAGCTACCTCCTTATCAATTTTCAGGCATATCTGTAAAGCCGTTCTTGAGTTGTAAATAGTGTAACTAACACGACTTTCTTTTATATATATAGACGTACTATAATGCTTTGAATATAGGGTAACCGTACCAATAGTTGACAAGTGAACGGAACTTTGGCTTACACCTAACATTTATGTCAATGTGATTAGGAACACTAAGGTCAGATCTATGCAAGGTCTAGAAAGTTGCCTACTAATGTTAGCTGAAAGGTTGTAAGCTTTAACAGTGGTAGACACGAATTGGCCGGTTCGCAACGCAATACCACGACTACACAGAAGACGCGATTTAAATGGAAGCAATTCCAAATACAGTCTGATGAGTGTGCATCTCGGAGGCCTAATTTTAGGTCTTTTCGGAGTGGATTTTTTTTTGTTGAAAATATCAGATATTTTTGTAAATTTACTAATATTTCTTTTACTGTTCCAACTAAGCTCTAGGCTTGTGCTAGGATGTGGTTTACGACAATAGTCGAATGTCGGGATTCGAACCCCCGACCTCGTGATCGGAAATCCGTACCCTTAATCATTACGCTATTGAAGCTTCTTCTTTCTGGATGAGAGGATGCATGGGAAGGGAAAATGTTCTCTTTCTATACATCCCTCCATCAATTAAAGATAGGTCTATTTGCATCGGTTGCTTCGCTATTTCAGTTATTTCAGGCAACTAGCTCGTTTACAACCTTATGATATAAAAAAAGCATATAAACGCGAACAACGTACCGTTACGTCAATATGTATTGGATTATTTATTTGTGTACTGTAGTGAAAAGCATAAGTAGAGATTGAAAACCGTTTAATCAATAAACAATTGTATAAGTCGTTTCAATGTCAGGTCGGGAGGTCGGCACTTGGATGTACTCGAGCTATCTGTTATGATGGATGCTTCTAATCAATACAATTGACATTGTAAAGGTCATACGTAATATTCAATACAAGTTATTGCACGAAGGTTTCTTTTATATTATTAGGTTGTAAACGAGGAAGTGACCACTGCCCGTAGACAGCAATTGCAGATGCGTTGCCTACCTTTAATCAACGGGGTGGGGACACAGAAGAAGGCTGAAGAATCTCGACGGTTGACAATACACAACCGTGTGGTTTTTGCGAATCTTTCTTTTTTTCCAGAGAGGAATGCTTTATGCATACTCCGCGCCCCGGGGTGGACGCGGTAGTTATGTGGGATCCTCCTCCATAACGGAGACATATCCACTAAACCTCTCTGTTCCTCCAACGCCGCGGGCCACGGGCCCGCTTTCGCTCTCATCCGCGGCCAATCTTCCTGCCTCGCATAGTCGCGTTGTGGAACTGACTGTCATCGGCGGTATATCCAAACCGTTACGATTTAGGGTCCTTCAAGAAGAGAGCGTATCATCTTCTCAAAGACTGGCAACACATATGCTGTTCCTTTAGTATTGCAGATGTCTATAGGTGTTGAATACCTCGATGTTCCCGCTGCTCGTTTGCCTCCTTATTTTATATAAAAAAATGTTTCCCCTACGTCAAAGCCTTTCATTCGCTTTCTTCTTTATTCGAAGGAAATAAGGAAAGGGTTGGAAGGGAAAGAAGACTAAAATCAGGACTCCAAGCACCACTCTCATCAGATTGTATGCGGAATTGGTTCCAGTTGTAGCGTGTCTTCTGTGTAGTCATGGTAGTGCACAAGGCAAGGCACATTCTTGCACGATATGTTGTGCTGACGTCTACAAGTGTCAAGCGATTTTTGCTTTTACCGGTAGGATTTAATTTTATAAAAAGTTGACACCGTTACGACAATCTCAAGCGCATAATTAGATGATTCTAACATCATCAATTCTTTATACTTTTTGCTTTTATCTCTCTAATGAGTGTCTTGGCTGCCAGTTCCTCAATTTCTGCGTTTTTTTTTTAAATTAATCTTGTCTTCTTTAACGGGAAGGAGCGTCGGTGGCTCAGTGGTCAAGCACTTGACTTGCAATCTGCAGGTTCTGATTTCGATTCCCGCCATGTACCAATGTGTTTTTCCGATTTACATACGTACATTTATCCGACGTTCTTACGGTGAAGGAAAACATCGTGATGCAACCTGCACATATCTAAGAAGTAATTCAAAGATATGTGTGAAGTCAACCAACCCGCACTTGGCCAGCGTGGTTAGCCTAATAACCCTTAACTTAGGGTAGGCTCCGAGCCCCTCGGTGGGGACGTATAGTGAGCTGATGATGATGAATCTTGTCTTCTAATTAAAATAATCATTCGTAAATATTGGAAGGCATATAGTAACGTGAAAAGAAAATTATGTATCACTTTTGTAAGGAAATTACGCAAACAAATTAAGGTAAAAGACACAGTTAATGTCGTGCTACATATTTAACAAAATAACTCTATGATTCGTATTTTGAATAATGCGATTGGTCTATTTAATTTGTTGTTGTTCATTATTGATGCGAGCCACTTCCTGTTATTGAGTTTTTGTATTGGAATGAATCTGTGGTTACATCGAGCTATTTGCGGTATATTAACAAATTAACGTTATGCAATAAATGCTATAATTAAGTTTTGTAATTGTATATTATGGTAATTTTTAGGCGTATTAGCGATGACACAAATAGCTGTCGCCGCTCCGTTTGCGCGTAATAAAAAAAACTTACTAAGTAGCCTGAGTTCTTCCATATTAAAGAGACTGTTCTACGTATGCCAAATTACAACAAGATTCGTTGTGCGGTTCCTAAGATATTTTGTAACAAACACCACAAAAGAGGTGGAAATTTCACATGACTAATATGACTACTAACGTAATTGAAAATAGTATAGAACTTGTCACATATCTTGGTGGCTCAGAACATAGTATGATTTGCTGTGCAAAATACGCATATAAATCATTTGCTTTCTCTTTTCTTAGAACGATAATGAAAGAGACAAGTGTTTTTGTATAAGTATTTTAGTAAAATAGCATAAAGTACGTATGTTTATTTCATATTATTTTATACTAATATTATAAATGCGAATGTCTGGCTGAATGGATGGATGTTTGTTTGTTTGAAGGTATCTCAGGAACGGCTCAACGGATTTTGTTGCAATTTGGACACACATGTTGAACTTAGTCTGGAAGAACACATAGGCTACTTATTAATTTTTTTTAATTCCGCGCGGACGGAGTTGCGGGCGACACCTAGTATCACATAAAGTATGAACATAGTTCGTGCTGATGATAAGATGTAACTGTCAGAAGTGTGTGTCAGAAGTTTCATGCCTGTCACTAGATGTCGCATTTATTTGTTCACAGATAATAAAGTTTCAAATTATGTCATAAGTGACACCTGTCACTTGTAAAACAATAAGTGTAGGATTGACTGAGAAAATTAGCTGATCCGGTGGGCATAACTGTCAGAAATTACAATAGCTGATTAGTAAACCCCCTGCCAATGTTAAAAATATGTCACAAGTATATTGTCGTGTCTTTTTCCTTTTATGACATTTTCTTAGCCTCTTTATTATATTTCTATGTTATACATATTCTCTGTTAGCTCACACCACGATAGCAGCACCTCTCTGGGTCAGATACGTCAGTTTTCGGGTCTAAATTGCCGGATCAGCTATAAACTTTGAATCGCATACACTGATTAATAAATAGGTCCAAATAATCCTTAGAAGAACAGTAACTGTACGTTGACATATTAAATTTTGTAGTTAACAATTTGAGAAGCTATTACTAGTTCACTAAAGCTAGTTATATTTTGGAAGTGTACAGAAAAAAAATGTCGAATCTCTATTGTAAGCAATGATTTAAAGAACGCATTACGTACGCGACAGCAAAGGCCACTACAAATGTATATATTATCACTAATAGATATTTTGATAATTATTGTCTTGTCGTGCGGTAATGGTTACTTATTTGAATCACGAATATTGAATTACAGCTTTACGTGAAATACACATTATTGCAAATGTTATCATAGATTGTTGGCTGTCCCATTTTTTATATAAACGTAAATTTTTAATGACGCAAGAAATTGATGACTTTAACATAGCCAGCGATTACGCTCTAGTCCTGAAAGTATACCGGAATTCGATCAAAACACGTAACAGTAGACTTTATCTACACAAATAGACTATACGCTAAATTAGAAAATTCTAAAATTCTGATGTTTAAAAAGGTAGTGAAAACTAAAATGACGGAATATTTAGTGGACGAAAACTGTTGCTTCAACCCTACGTGAGTGGGATAAGTATAGGTTGATAATTAGAACAAAATTAATTCAATTTATCTCCCAATTTTAACAAAATAATTAAAAGGAATAAGGAATTTGACGATACTTTGATTACTTAATATGAACTTTGGATCAATACGAGGTATTTCGTTGTTTGTCCACTTTGCAATTCTTTTGGAATCGAGTGTTGTAGTGTAAGGTCGCGCCCGATAACGGTTCGCGCCTACAGGCTGAGGTAGGGGGGAGCTGATGTATGCGTGTGCGCATGAGTGACGTAGCCTCGTTCCGTTCAATTCAATCCAGTCTTCCGCCGGCAGCCGCACGAAGCGGACGTGTCGTTAAGTGATATCGAGACTCGATCGCGTTGGATTTCTCCATTGACTCGCACTACAGCGTTGCTGTTTAAGTGGTGAGCTAAGTTATTTTACAAACGAGAAAGTTGTTTCTGGTCAGCCCCTTTTACTTTCGAATACGTGGCTTATATGTATAAGTTAGAATAACGCGTGAATGTGATTATATTTTTATGTTTTTAATATTTAACGGTAAGTCAAAGTCACTTCTCTGAAACAGCTAGGTTTTGATGTTTTTTTTAGACTTTTTCATAAAAAGATTTAACATATCTGTTGTTAGTTTTTTTATTAATTAAATCTGTATTGTACCAACTATAATGTAGGTTTCCTGTTTTGTGACGTTTGTTGACGAACTTTAGGTTAATTTGAAATTCAAAACAATTAAAATATTCAAAGACGCTCCAACGGGTTCCATACGTTTAAAGATATTAATTTTCTTGTATTTTAGGGTAGACGGTAGAAAATGTCTATATACTAAGAGGAAAGATTTGTTTGTCTTCGGGACTGATGACCCTATTTGAAATATTGTGACATGGTCTTGGATGTGTTTTGAATTCGATGATTCTCAAAGTCCAGGATCCACTCAGATCCATTTAGATCCATCCATGCGTCCTAATTTAGTCCTCTTTCCCTTCCCACCCTTTTTCTTATAAGGAAAGGATGGGCGATGGAAGTGGATTTTCGGGATGAGAGGATGCATGGAAAGGGAAAATATTTTCTCTCTGTGCATCCTCTCCTCCGACGATTAAAGATAGGCAACGCAATTACGTATGTCTATGGGCAACGGTCACTTTGCTATTTGAGCGATTTCAGGTGGCTCGTTTGCCACCTTATGATATAAAAAAATCCATTTAAGTGTAAAATGGCGTAAAATTAAGTTGGGAGTATAATAATTTGAAGACTATACCAATGTTTTTTTCGATTTTCAATTTACATATGTACATTTATCCGACGTTCTTAAGGTGAAGGAAAACATCGTCATGTAACTTGCACATATCTGTGGAGAAATTCAAATGTGTGAAGTCAAACCGCATTGGTACAGCATTGACTATAGTCTAGTCACCTAACTTAAGGTAGGCTTGAGACCCTCAGTGGGGACGTATAGTGAGCTGATGATGTTGAATAAATTAAAAAGAAACAGTCGATCGAATAGTGTAAAATATTGAAAGTTGTCTATGAAAGAAAATGTTTGAGAATCTTCGTTGTAGGTAAAATAGTGTTTATAACTATTAACATAATAATAACAACCTCTATTTGACCTCTACTTTATCATTGGCTTACTTTTTTTCTCTTATTTTTTACTTTACGTTGGACTATGAACAGCTATTTTATTTAAATGATGTACTCGCCATAATTTGTCAATAATAATCTATATAAAAAAGATGAAAGATTTGATTGTTTGGGAACGTACCCATACTACGTGACCCTTTTAGGGAGTGTGGTGGAGTCCTTAAATACTAAGGTCAGTCACAGGAGCGAGGGGGTGGCTCAGATTTTAGTCACGTAATCGTTAGTTGTTTTTTTTTCATAATACATAATTCACTAGTAATTTTAAAATGCATGCAGTCTTATGCTATAAAGAAGAGTATGAGCCAATTTTTTTTTTCAAATTTTGCCTGTGAAATGATTGAAAATCATACTTATGAATTACTACGTAAAAACTAAGGTCGGGGGGTGTCTTGGCATGTACTACGAGTGGTCACCGATGGGTGGGAGGGGTCGAAAAAACTAAAAAAATAAGTCGCGTAGTATGGGTATGTTGCCTTTGTTTGCTATAAGGATCAGAAAGTACTAAACCAATTTGAAAAATTCTTTCCCTGCTATGAAGCTTCATAATCATTGGGTGCATAGAGTATATTTATAATATTATTGTTTGTTTTTTTTTAAATTTTGCTCTGACAAGGTCGTGGGTAAGCTATCTTACTAATATTATAAATGCGAAAGTTTATATCGATGGATGTTTGATAGGAGGTATATGAAGAACAGTTCAACGGATATCGATTAAATTTGGCATATACGTAGAAAATCATCGGGAAGAACACTTAGGCTATTAAGTTTTTTTTATGTCAAACGGGTTTGCTGGTGGTAGCCAGTCGTCAAACGGTAGCTCAGGGGTTAAGCAGTTGACTTGCTTGTCCTGGGTTCGAATTCTGCCATGTACCAATGTGTTTTTTTTTATATACATCCGATGTTCTTATATGCATATATCTGTGAATTAATTCGAAGATATGTGTGAAGTGTGTCTCCACTCGGCCAGCATTGACTATGACCTCCCGAGACTCTCAGTGGGCATGTATAGTTAGCTGATAAATCGGGTTTCTAAAGACTGTCGTGATCTGCAATCGAAACGTGTCAATACCATGTAACCCTCTTGTTTTAAAATAAATAACATATTATGTAATTTACATATATTAAACGTATACGTTTGTTGCAAATCATTTACCTTAACAAACAAGGAAAATTAAACTTCTTTAGTTGTTGAAAACCTCTTATAAATACTAATTTGAATTGCTCTATATTTCATTGATACTAACGGTCGCCAGTGACTCAGTCCACGTGGTTTACAAAAATTTGTAGCCTATGTGTTCTTCCAGACTATGTCCTAAATCTATGCTAAAATTCACCGCGATGTATACAGCCTTTCTGGACCTTCAAACAAACATCCATCCATCTAAACATTCGTATTTATAATATTCATCATCAGCGCACTATACGTCCCCACCAAGGGGCTCGGAGACTACCCCAAGTTAAGGGTGATTAGGCCATAGCCAACCATGCTGGCCAAGTGCGGGTTGGTTGACTTCACACATATCTTTGAATTTCTTCTCAGATATGTGCAGGTTGCATCACGATATTTTCCTTCACCGTAAGAACGTCGGACTAATGTACATATGTAAATCAGAAATGGAAAAACACATTGGTACATGGCGGGATTCGAACCCAGGATTTGCAGATTGCAAGTCAAGTGCTTGACCCCTGAGCCACCGACGCTCTTTATAATATTAGTAACATTTATTTTATACGGTCAAACAATAATCGAACCTTTAATTCAACGTTTTTTGTTTCTATTAGACTCAATTCTCAAGCTTTTTTTATACCTTTTATAATGCAGTCTATTCTTGAGTTTTTTTATATTCCTAGTAGGATTATAAATGCTGTGATACAAGAGTACTCCACTAATGATTTCAAGTTGACATGAAGTTGTTCTGCTTTCCGGTACCCACTTGACCTTCATACCAAAGTTGTAGCCTTTTGTGAAATCTAGGTTATGTAAGAGTTTTGAAGACCCTTGAATTTTTCTAAATATAAACATATTCCATAAACATGATGGTTTTGCGTAGAAAAAAAAACAAATTTTGAAAGTTTTGTTCCGTGTAATCTTTTGAACGGCTGGACATATTTTGTCGGGAGTTTAACTGGAAGGTAGGTGATGTACGCGGGCAGACGGTGCCGCGGACGAGAGCGAAAGCGTGCCCGTGGTCCCGTCCCGATGCTTTAGAGGAACAGAGGGGTTTAGTGGGTATGCCTCCGCTATGAAGGAGAATCCCACATAACTACCGCGTCCCCCCCGGGGCGCGGAGTATGCATAAGCATTCCCCTCTGAAAAAAAAAGATGTACGCGGGCATGTTATAGGTTACATTATTAATTCTGCGCTGGTGAAGTCGGTGGCGAATGCTAGTGTGAATCGATAGTTCCAACCCATATTTTGTGCCCATGTTTGGTAGTCGGAAACATGTTTTTATGATTTATAACTCTAAGTTCCATCTTCGAAAAAATTATTAAATTCTTGCCATACCTTAAATAAAACCTGTTCTGGGAATTAATAAATGTATTAAAAGATTCAATCGTTAGTAAGGCTTGTGGTTTGCTGCGAGCGCAATTTTTACTTTGGTCTAATTATTTCTATACTAAAATATTAAAATAATATTCAAATGCTTTTATTTATGTAACTATATTTTATAACTAGTTGTCGCCCGGAATTCCGTCCGCTTGGAATTAAAAAAAAAATTGTAGCCTATTTGTTTTTCCAAGCGAAATTTCATTAAGATCCGTTGAGCCGTTAAACATACATCCTAACATTTGCATTTATAATATTAAGTTAGCTATGACTTCAATTTATTTCGCAATTTGCATGAAAAAAAAAAGTCAATTATCGTGATTGCCGCTATGTATGGAATTTGACGTGCCTCTGTTAATTTCTAGCTGTTATATCTATTTTCTTCAAATAGAATGTATTTACGACAATATGTTGCAACTGTTTTACAGTGTAGGTACGGTACGGTGTGATTCCGCAGCGTCTTATACGAAATTACGAGCCTCTATAAAGTTTGAATAGTAATGTACCGAATGAATTAATCATAAACGCCGGTTTGCCTAAGACGACCTGGTTTCAAATGAAAGGATATATCCATTGAATACGAAATATCCGCTTTCGTATATAATTGCCTTTTGTTATATATTAAAAACAAATAACTGAAATTTATTATTATAAGGAGTCCCTTTATACAAGGTTCCGAAGATACTGGCAGCGTTCCCCCTTTGAATAGCTGTACTAATTCTTCTAAGAGCGTCGGTGGTTCAGGGGTGAAGCACTTGACTTGCAATCTGCAGGTCCTGGGTTCGAATCCCGCCTTGTACTGTGTTTTTCCATTTCCGATTTACATATGTACATTTATATGACGTTCATACGGTGAAGGAAAACATCGTGATTCTGCACATATCTGAGAAGAAATTCAAAAAATATGTGTGAAGTCAACCAACCCGCATTGGGCCAGTGTGGTTGACTATGGCCTAGTCACCCTGTATTTAGAGGTAGGCTCCGAGCCCCTCAGTGCGGACGCATAGTGAGCTGACGATGACTAATTCTTTGTCCGATGTAGCTGCCAGCTCTTCGGTCTCCTGTGATGTCGAATATTTTTTGGATATTTCCTTAAAAAACCTTAAAGCGCTAGAACCTCACGGACCAAGGGACTTCTTTCAATAATGTATTTGAGTTAATTATTCGTTTTTAATATTTTATTTAATATCATAGATTTAAAACTCATTGCCTTTTGTTATAATTATAAAGAAACTAATTTAAAACGGCTACATTTACGCAGTACTGTGTTTGTAGCAGCCGTTGTACTCAATTTTGCAACTTTTCGCGAGAAGCAGTCAGTTGAATTCGCCAAAATTGTTATTGCCCATAGACATCTGCATTTGCAGATGCGTTGCCTACTTTTAATGGACAGATGAAGGGACTTACAGAGGACATTTCCCCTTCCTAAACGTCCCTTTTACCAAAATCGTGTGTTGCGTTTTGACAATGGTAACTCTGGTCCTGTTACTTCTATGTAGCTGGATATATGGATAGGTTATAAGCCGTAGTTTTTGTTCCTATTTGATTTCCTCCATTTTGGCGCAGACGTTAATTATTTGGTTGAAGTGTTGTAAACTCAAACTAATAATATAAGTAAATATCAGTAAATTTAACAGGTGAGTTTAAGTCGTTAAGTTAAAAAAATTCCATTCTAATTATATATTAAGTTATTATAGTGTTTTGACCTTTATTTACTTTGAACTTTGATGATTTTTTGTAAATTAACATATTTTATTTTCGTAACCATATATGACGACTTTACGAAGTTAACGTTTTTACTTAACAGAGTTTTTGTGGGTATTTATTTAAATAATTCTGCTATGATGTACATTAGTCTGACGGTTAAACTCAACATCTAACCATTATTAAGCTTATATTAAAACGGCTAAACACTCACGTATTTACGTCCGGTGGCGGCACCGATTAGTTTGGAGCCCGCCCTTCATCGGGTTGAGTGGTATTGGTATTCGCGTACGCGGCCCTCAGCTCACTCTCCCCGATGGGCTCGAAACTAGTCGGTGCCACCGGATGAATATACGTCAGTGTTTTAGCCGTTTTTATATAAGTTTATTATAATGTCTCACGGAAGTTTGAATAATTTAATAATCTAACCATTATTGTTTATCTTAAATTAACATTTTAAATGCTATTAAACGAAAATGTAATTTATCGAGTATGATTGATCCATTATTGTATTCTCTAGGAAAGTAATAAAAATAATCGAATCAATCTTGATGTTCGATAAAGATTTGCGGGTCGCAGGTCGTGAGCAAATCAAATAGAGTGGGTATGTTGTTCAGTTAGAGCAAGTGAACGAAATAACGCCATCTATGGGTTTTAAACTTTAACCCTTTATAAGTTACAGACGATATTTTCTCCATTATGATTTTTATTTTTTTACCAAAGAAGTTCGTACTGTGCATAGAACCTTTTTACAGTGATTTTCATAAAATATAAAATTAGATTTTTGTTATAAGTAAAAATATTTTTTTTGTAATTAATATTAACAGTTGATGTTTTTAAAGTTTTTTATTTGAAATACTATCAAAAATAAATTATTGTATATAAGTACAGTAATAGAATAAATCAGGCGCGTGAAGAGCATACAATTGAGAATAGAATCTGACCGGTGGAGGAAATATATTTCCCACAATAGAAATATATATACTAGCTGTTGCCCGCGACTCCGTCCGCGTGGATATAAAAATAAGTTAAATAAAAAGCACCTCTTCGAGGCATAAATTCGAAAAAGAATAAATAGTATCCTATGTCCGTCTCCTGGCTCTAAGCTACCTCCTCACCAATTTTCAGTCATATCGGTAAAGCCGTTCTTGAGTTATAAATAGTGTAACTAACACCACTTTCTTTTATACATGTTTTTACTTTTATTAATACCCTTAACCATTATCAATTTTATTCCACTGTCCACTCCTTATAACCGTTAAAGGGTTAAAACAAAACTGTTTATTTTGTATCTCGCGATCCGATCATTTCGTGATTCATGAATCAACTACATTGATCAGATCATTTGTGATCGATGCTTCTAATCAGGATTATATTTTAATATTTTATTTAGACAAAAAAAAAACATCAAAACATGTATTTAGTAGATAAGCTATAATCAATATGTAACGTTTATTCACGTATTGTTTACCTAATTAGTCATTATTAAAAACATTTAGCACAGATAAGATAAGAATAAGATTATGACTAGATCAGTATTAATCTTATTTCTTACTAAAATTATAAATGCGAATATATAGATTTTTTTTATATCATAAGGTGGCAAACGAGCCATCTGAAATCGCTGAAATAGCGAAGTGACCGTCGCCCATAGACATACGCAATTGCATATGCGTTGCCTACCTTTAATCGACGGAGAAGAGGATGCACAGAAAGAAAATATTTTCCCTTCCCGTGCATCCTCTCATCCGGAACGTCCACTTCCACTTCCCATCCTATCCTTATAAGGAAAAGGGTGGGAAGGGAAAGAGGACTAAATTAGGCCTCCGGGACGCACACTCATCAGACGAAACGCGGAATTGCTTCCACTTGACGCCTGTCTTCTGTATGGTCGTGGTATTTCACCGGGCGAGCCGGGACAATTCGTGCGAAGATGTTAAAGCGGGCTCTACCACTGTTAACTAATAATGTTTAATAGATGAATGTACTTAACGTATCGTGCGGAAATCCGGCATAATTGTATCATCTGCATATAATACAGTCAGGAAGAACACAGAGTCGCAGGAGAGTATTTAGAAAAAACCGGGAAATTTCTTTTCGGTATCAATAAATTGACTTATTGGTTTTTTATACAGACAATAAGATTATGTTTTATGCCAGTTGCCAGTGACATTATTTACACTAGCTGGCCGTTTAAATAATTACATTTGTAAAATCTCGTTTTGCCCCACACTTGTTGTTAAGCCGTTTTGGCGGGAGTGACGCGTCGAAGGTGAGATCACGCGATGGCGCGCCATGCTGTCGACCAATGGCGTCGCAGCGCGCGCTCGTACGGTCCTGTGTTCGCGAATTAAGCGATAGAAATTATTATTAAAAAAATCATAGATACATTATAGAAATTATGCTCTCTTATAAGATTTAATAGTAATCTTTTTTTTATTTTGTTTTGTTTTTTTTTATTTGGCTAATTGTAATTGTACTGATAATGAATTATAATCTATGACAGTCCATTGTATTTTAATCTATGACAATAATTAATTATTTTTTTATAGGTTATATGATAATTAGTTTTGTTTAATAGCAATTGTTTATGTGAATAACGAAAAAAAACTTGACATGAAGTGTTTTTTCTGTGATTTTCTTTCTACGTATGTAAAAAAAAACTTGCAAAAGATTGTTATTTTATCTATAGCCTCGATTTACTAGAATGCTTAACAATATTTTGATATCAGTTAATATGAATCTGACTATACCGGTATAAACGTGAATATTATAGAAGAAAAAAGTACGAGAAACTTTATTTTAAGATCACGATTCCTTATCAAAGTACGAGTATTTAGTTATTACTAATTAGAATCCTTTGACGCGAATGACGCGCTTTCGTTACAAAGTCTAATGTTAGAATGATTAGTGAGGGGACATAAACGTTGATATTTTAGTAAGGCTAGTGTTGCGACACACCGGCACTGTGTCGGATTTTCTTCCTAACAGTATTAAATGTAGACAGAAAAAAAGTCTTGAAAGTTAATATAGTTTTCGTAAAATTTTATATTTTTACGACAAAATATTCTCTTAGTAAGTAACCCATGTGTTCTTCCAGACTATGTTCTACATCTATGCCAAATTTTATCGATATCCGTTGAACCGATTTAGAGATACCTTCTAATATCCATCCATCTACACATCCAAACTTAACTTGCTATAATATTAGTAAAAGATAAAAGTAAAATTAGTATATTAGTAAGATTTATAGTATTTTTTTTTTCAGGTAACACCAAAGGCTATCACGGTCGAGACTGCCAACCCCAACACGAGCCGATCCGCGGTGATACAAGATGGCGTCCAAAGCCATTTACGAGGCGACCGGCAAAGACCTTATAACCAGGTGAGAGGTGAATATCACCGAGTCGGTAAAATCATTAAACAAAAGGTTTTCAAAAGAAAAAAGTAATAAAGCAAATTTAAAAAAAAAACGCAGTTTATTTATTTAAATAAGTAAATGACACTGCAAAAAAGAGTGTTGCCAGTCTGTAGATGTATATTCTAGTAAAAAAAAATTGTCTGTCTGTGTGAGGGGACATAAACGTTGACATTTTTGTAAGGCTAGTGTTGCGACACATCGGCACTGTGTTGGATTTTCTTCCTAACAATATAATCATTACTCTTTTGAGTGATTTGATAAAAATATATTGTTATAACTCAATAGTCAGTGGAAATATACGTAGTGACTGTCTTAAGGTGCGTTTCCACGGACATTTACTTCGCACTTCAGAGAGATTCCTTTGATGTAGCTATTGCAAAATTTACATCACTTTATCTAACCTACTTAGATAAAGTTTTTACATGTCAAGATTAAATTTATCATCGCTCTACCGGAAGAAAATCTAACCGTGGATTTCTGAGACTAAAGTCTCTTTATATCGTCATCTCTGTTGTTTTCAACAAAATAGAGTTGATATGTTTCTTTAATATGCTATCGACTATAATTTAGGGAACATACCCATACTATGTGACCAATTTTTACAGTTTTTTCGACCCCTCCCCCTCCTCGGTGACCACTCGTAGTACAAGCCAAGACCCCCCTCTCCCACAGGCAAAAATTAAAAAAAAAATTGGCTCATACTCTTCTTTTACACGAATACTTAAATTACTAGTGAATTATTTATTATGAAAAAGAACTAACGACTACGTGATAAAAACCTGCCCCCCCCAGCTCCTGTGACTGACCGTAGTATTTTAAAGACTCCGCTCCCCTCCCCGCCCTTAACGGGTCACGTAATATGGGTACGTTCCCTGATGAGCGCCTGTACAAAAACCGATAGAATAATCAATTGGCATAATAAACAAAGTGTTCCTATAAGGGTTCCGTTTTTTTCCTATGAGGTACGGAACCTTAGGGTCCTTCAAGAAGTGAGCCTATCACCACCTCAAAGGCCGGCAACGCATCTGCGGTGCGGATGTCCATGGGCGTCGTTGAACACCTGTGTGTTCCCGCTGCTCGTTTCCCCCCTTCTGTTATAAAAAAAAGCCTTAAAAATGTCAAAACTCTCCTCAAATCGTATTTTAATTTTTTGAAATGTCCCGTCCACGCATATGCGCGATTTTCAAGGTGGTATTAAGTTTTCAATATTTTAAATAATCTTTTCAGGCACATAGGGTCAGGTACTGCATTAGTACCATGTAGGTTCGCTGTCTTCGAGGAAAGCACCGTCTGGGAAGACGAAATCGGAAAAAATCCATGGCTCACCAAAGAGGTAATCAAATAATTAAATCAACCTCTTTACACACGTACTTGCGTATATAAAAAAACTTCTAGAATATGTTCTACATCTGTGCCAAATTTCATCAAGATACGTTTAGCCGTTCCGGAGATACCTTCTAATAAATATCCATCCATCTGAACATTCATAATATTAGTAAGATTATAAAATGGTTTTCAAGCGGCCGGTAAATAGCGAAGCAACCGCTGTCCATAGAGAACCACAATTGCAGGAGCGTTGCCTATCTTCAGTCCACGTCTCCTTCATCAAATCTTCTTCCCATCCTTTCCTTATAAGAAAAGGTTAGGAAGGGAAAGAGTCAAATTAGGCCTGCGGTACACTCATCAGATTGTACGCAGAATTGCTTCCACTTAGTCGATAAATCGATGTAATATTTAACTTTTTAACCATTCCAGTCTTTAGTGGTGAAGCCGGATCAATTGATAAAGCGTCGAGGCAAACTGGGTCTTGTCGGTGTCAACAAGAGTGCGGCTGATGTACGCCGCTGGTTGGCAGAGCATGCAGGCAAGGAACAACAAGTTGGCGCAGCTCTTGGCAAACTAAGGAGATTTGTTGTCGAACCATTTGTCAAACATGACGCGGTGAGTAACTTATGTTGGCTTACATGTGACCTACTTGCTACCAACCCGCACTGGGCCAGCATTGACTATGACCTAGTCACCATAACTTGGGGTAGACTATTACAGATGCTTTTAATAGCCAAAGAAAGGGACGCACAGAAAGAGGATGTATCCCCTTTCTATGCGTCCTACCACCGTAAAAATTTCCCCTTCCGTTCCTTCCAGCACATCCTCCAGCACATTTATCAAATATGAAATTGCTTTTTTTTATATCATAAGGAAGGAGAAATAGCGAAGCGACCGTTGTCCATAGACATACGCAATCGCGTATGCGTTGCCTACCTTTAATCGACGGAGGAGAGGATGCACAGACAGAAAATATTTTCCCTTTCCATGCATCCTCTCATCCGGAAAGTTCACTTCCACTTCCCATCCTTACCTTGTAAGACAAAGGGTAAGAAGGCAAAGAGGACTAAATTAGTCCTCCGGGACGCACACTCATCACACTGTACGCGGAATTGCTTCCACTTGACGCCTGTCTTCTGTGTGGTCGTGATATTTCACCGGGCGAGCCGGGACAATTCTTGCGAAGATGTTAAATCTCGCTCTACCACTGTTAAATACTTCTGTTACCTTGACGTCTGTATTTTTGTTTGTATGTTTCAGAACGAGGAAATGTACCTATGCATTCAGTCTGGCCGGCGATCTGACACCATCTTGTTCCATCACCAAGGAGGTGTAGATGTTGGAGATGTGGATGCACTGGCTCTTAGATTAGAGGTAATTATACCAATAGCTTAGTGGTTAAATACTGATATACAATATGATTGTCGGTTCGAATACAACCATTCGATTACTAGACTTATCATTAAGATTAGCTTAGTTTAATTTTTACAATGAATAATAGTACATTTTATAAAAATTTAAATATAAAAACAATTTAAAAACAAGTTTTATATAAAAGAGCGAATAAATTTAATTAAAAGAGAGAAATTGAACTTATTTAAAATAAGCGTCAATAGCCTAATGGTAAAGGGTACGGATTTCCGATCACGAGGTCGGGAGTTCGAATCCTGACATTCGACTATTGTCGTGAACCATATCCTAGCACAAGCATAGAGCTTAGTTGGAATGGTAAAAGAAATATTTATAAATTTACAAAAAAAAATCTTCTATAATATGTAAAAAAATAAATTAAAGAAGTTAAAATTAAAAAAAAAGATAAGCTTCTCGTAAAGACGATTCAAACGAGTCCAAACTCGATAGGGTTGTGTTATTGCATTGCGTAGTTCCTATGACCACCTTCCACTTCCATCATCAGATCACCGCCATGTCATCATAATATTGCAAAATTTCAACTCAATCAGTAATCGGGAAGTGGATTTAATTTGCAAGATATGATGACAAGGAGATTAATAATTTAGGAAACTCTGGTCTAGTTAAATAGACTTTATATGAAGTTATGAGTTCGAATTTATTCAACACTAGCTGTCGCCCGCGATTCCGTCCGCAGAGTATTAAAAAAAACTTTATAAGTTGTCTATGTGTTCTTCCAGACTATGTTCTATATGTATGCCAAATTTCATCAAGATCTGATCAGCCGTTCTAGAGATATCTTCCTTCAAACATCCATCCATCTAAACATTCCCATTTATGACATACTAGCTGTCGCCCGTGACTCCATTCGCGCAGAATTAAAAAAAATATTAGTAATCTATGTGTTCTTCCAGACTATATTCTATATGCATAACAAATTTCATCAAGATCCATGCAGCTGTTCCGGAGATATCTTCTAACAAACATACATCTAAACATTCGCATTTATAATATTAGTAAGATTTCTTTTTTTTTAAATTCCAGGTTCCCGTTGACACTTTTCCTACTGGTGAGGAAGTTGACACACAATTGCTCAAGAATGTCAAATCAACTTCTGTTAGAAGGTAATTATAGACAAACAAGCTGTTGCTGAGTGTCGGTGGCTCAGTAGTCACGCACTTGACTTGCAATCTGCAGGTCCTGGGTTCGAATCCCGCCATGTACCAATGTGATTTACATATGTACATTTATCCTATGTTCTTACGGTGAAGGAAAACATCGTGAACATATCTGAGAAAGTCAAAGATATGTGTGAAGTCAACCTGCACTTGACCAGCATTGACTATGACCTAGTCACATAACTTAGGATAGGCTCCGAGCACCTCAGTGGGGACTTATAGTGAGCTGATGATGATAGCTGTTGCCTGCAACTCTCCGCAGGATTTAAACTTAGTAGCCTATGTATTCAAAGTTCAGATCCATTCAGCCGTTCTGGAGATATCTTGTGACTTTCAAACATATGCATGTATACGCTGACGCCCGCGGTTTTGTCTGCGCGGAATTTAAAAAAAAACATAATAAGTAGCCTAGGATATAATGTGGAAGAACATATAGACTACTAATTATGGTTTTTAATCCCACGCGGACGGAGTCGCAGGCGACAGCTAGTTTGAATTGTCTAATTTTTTATAGTAGTCCTTTTTTATTGAAATCACTTGTTATTTTTTTTTTATTTTCAGAATAATAACAACATTCATTCTATCCCTCTACAAAGTATACGTGGATTTACATTTCACTTATATGGAGATCAATCCAATCGTGGTGACAGGTGACAGGATTTATCTGCTAGATCTAGCCGCGAAACTGGACCAGACTGCCGACTTTATATGCGCTAAACACTGGGGAGAGGTGACATTCCCACCTCCTTTCGGAAGAGATGCCTACCCCGAAGAGGCTCACATCGCTGACCTGGATGCTAAGAGTGGAGCCAGTTTGAAGGTAATTTTATTGACTACATGCCTCCCTACTCTGTGTGCATTAAAAAAACCTAATAAGTAGTGTATGTGTTCTTCCAGACTATGTTCTATATGTATGACAAATTTCAACAAGATCTGTTGATTTGTTCCGGAGATATCTTGTAACAAACATCCATCTAAACATTCGCATTTATAATATACTAGCTGTCAGCCGTGACTACGTCCGCGTGCAATAAAAAAGAACTTAGTAGTCTATGTGTTCTTCCAGACTATGTTCTATATGTATGACAAATTTTATCTAGATCTGTTGAGTTGGTCCGGAGATACTATCTAACAAACATCCATCTAACCATTCGCATTTATAATATACTAGCTGTCAGCCGTGACTACGTCCGCGTGCAATAAAAAAGAACTTAGTAGTCTATGTGTTCTTCCAGACTATGTTCTATATGTATGACAAATTTCAACAAGATCTGTTGATTTGTTCCGGAGATATCTTCTAACAAACATCCATCTAAACATTCGCATTTATAATATACTAGCTGTCAGCCGTGACTACGTCCGCGTGCAATAAAAAAGAACTTAGTAGTCTATGTGTTCTTCCAGACTATGTTCTATATGTATGACAAATTTCAACAAAATCAGTTGAGTTGGTCCGGAGATAACTTCATACATCCATCCATCTAAACATTCCCATTTATAATATAAGTAAGGTAATTTTATATTTTAAAGGGACCGCGATTTTCTTGCTATAGTTATTTATTTAAATATGTCTCGTTAACTTAAATTTCTCGCTTATAGAGGTTCCTCTCTGAGTTTCTCGCTTATAGAGGTTTCTCACTTATTCAGATTCGACATTAAGAGATATTAAATGCAGGTGTCCAAATTGTAAATAGACTTTGAATTTTTTTTTATTCAAGGCATACGTTAACAAGTAAAGAGGTCACTTAAATTCGCCAAAATAGCGAAGTGACTGCTACCTATAGATACGTATAGACTGAGGAGAGAACGCATAGAAAGACATTTTCAATTCCTATGCATCCTTTTATTTTCTTTGCTGTTTAAAGTACATATAATCAAATATTTTTATAGAAAATTAAATAAATTAAAATTGAGTGTCGGTGGGTTAGGGGTTAAATCACTTGTTCTGGGTTCGAATCCCGCTATGTACCAATGTGTTTTTCCATTTACATATGTACATTTATTCGACGTTCTTTCGATGAAGGAAAACATCGTGATGCTGCACATATCTGAGAAGAAATTCAAAGATATGTGTGGAGTCAACCCGTACTTGGCCAGCGTGGTTGACTATAGCATAGTCACCCCTAACTTAGTGTAGGCTCCGAGCCCCTCAGTGGGGACGTATAGTGAGCTGATGATGATAATAAATGTTTTTAAATTTGCTTAATATGTTACTAAATCAGAATGAATTGTTCTGTTTTTATAGCTGACAGTGCTGAACAAATCCGGTCGCATCTGGACCATGGTGGCTGGAGGGGGCGCGTCTGTCGCGTACAGTGACACTGTATGCGCTCTGGGCGGTGCGGGAGAGCTGGCCAACTACGGCGAGTACTCCGGCGCGCCCACAGAGGCGCAGACCGCGGACTACGCTAGGACAATCTTCAGTCTTATGTGCAGGGAGAAACATCCCGACGGCAAGGTTAGTTTTTAAACTCACTAAAGTAACTCTTACCCGAGTTTCTCGCTTATGAAGGTTCACTCTCCCACTCGAGTTTCTCGCTTATGAAGGTTCACTCTCCCACTCGAGTTTCTCGCTTATGAAGATTCTCGCTCTCAACCGACTTTCTCACTTATAGAGGTTTCTGTCTTATCTGAGTTTCTCGCTTATGGAGGTTCGCTCTAATTTGAGTTTCTCGCTTGTGAAGGTTTTGTCTCTTATCCGAGTTTCTCGCTTATGGAGGTTTCGCTCTCACCCGAGTTTCTCGCTTATAGAGGTTTCTGTCTCATCCGAGTTTCTCGCTTATGGAAGTTCTCACTTTCACCCGAGTTTATTGCTTTATTCGCACGAAGGAGTATCTTTAAATTAGTTTTAATATTTTATTTTCAATTTACGTTGTAGTTATTACTTACTAGCAGCTATCTATTAAAGGGCCAGCTATGACCTAGTCATCTACTTATGGTGGGCTCCGAATCTCAGTGGGGACTGTGAGCTGATGATGATGATGTTATAGTGCCCGTATTGTACCAGGTGCTGATCATCGGCGGTGGTATAGCTAATTTCACGAATGTGGCGGACACCTTCCGCGGCATCATCAGCGCTATTGAGACATACAAGGATGCTCTCCTCCAGTACAATGTCACAATATTTGTGAGAAGAGGAGGTCCTAATTATCAGGAAGGACTCAGGTTAGTTACAGATTTTCAGTTGAGGATTTTAATTTCCTACCCGTTTAAATGACATTTTTTTTTGTTTAACTCATTATTATAGGAAAAAATCTTTATGAAATTTATTGTTAAAAAGCTGAAGCTGACAGGGATATGTTTTATACACAATTTTTAGTCTCAGAAACCTACGATTAATCTTTCTTATATACATAGACAAATGCGCGAAGTGGGTCAACGTCTCCGCATACCTCTATACGTGTTCGGACCAGAAAGCAACATGACGGCGATAGTTGGCCTGGCGCTGGGACATTCACCTATACCTGCAGACCATCAGCTGGACTACGCGCCTAAACAACTGCCCAAACCCAAACCTGTGGTGTGTATAATACAGAGAACTAGCTATCGCCCGCGACTACATCCACAAAGTAAAAAAATAAGTCTATGTGTTTTGCTAGATTATGTTCTACATCTATGCCAAATTTCAGCGAGATCCATGCAATAGTTCTGGAGATAACTTCTAACAAACATCTAAACATTCGCATTTATAATATTTACCGTGGGTTTCTGACACATTTGTCATCTTTGACACAACAGACATAACAAATGTTGGATTCAGAAACCCACGGTAAGTGAAAAAGATTTTTAAACCTACAATAAAATTTACCTAAGGGTTATAATTTTTGAATACGGAGAATTGGATTTGCTTTCACTTTGAAGTGTAGAGTTATGGTCTGTACAGACAGACCAGGGGCATAAAAAATATTTTTTATCGAATTTCTTTTGGTTATTAAATATTTTACAAATTCATCTATTTTTAATTTTTGTTTACAAACTTTAAACTAAAAGTTAAAAATGTGTACATATATTAGAGGAAGTTTGAAAGTAGCGCCAGTGATCGAGAAATTAAGGAGTAAAAGATTAGCGTGGTTTGGACATGTTATGCGGGATTTAATGTGGATGGCTACAAAGGTAGGGGAAGACCAAAAACAGTATGAAAGAGGATATGCGTAAGAAGGGGGTAGACTCGGATATGACGGCTGATAGAGATGTATGGAGGAGTAGTACATACTGTGCCGACCCTCAATAGGGATAAGGGCAGGATGATGATGTTTACAAACTTTAATCTATTGAGTTAGGATCCGTTTTTTTTAGCAAATAAAATTGAGTTATACAGCTTTTCTTGATGTGAACTATAAAAAAATTAGGAAACACAAAGTAAAATTAATTAGAAATTTTCCATCTCAAAATTATACAAAGGTGAAATAACATTGGTATTTTTTTTTTCTCAGCCGGCACCAAAGCTAGATCTACCAGAGTTGACACCAGCCCTGTTAGACCTGGTATGCTCCCAGGCACCCACACGTATGGACCTGGGACAGCCGCTCAGTACAGCAAGGCCGCTCTTCACTGACCGCACTAAAGCCATCATCTGGGGAATGCAGAATAGAGCTATACAGGTAAAAAAAAACTTAATTTGTAGTCTATGTGTTCTTCCAGATGTTCTATAATTATGATATACTAGCTGTCGCCCGCGACTTAGTCCGCGCGGAATTAAAAAGTTGATTAGTAGCATATGTGTTCTTCCAGACTTTGTTCTATATGTGTGACAAATTTCATGGAGGTCCATGCAGCTGTTCTGGAGATATCTTCAAACAAACATACATCTAAACATTCGCATTTATAATATCAGTAAGATGACCTTAAATACAAAAACAATGTGAGGTTTAAAAGATGAGCGCCATCTATTGGTTACGTTATAAAATAAAAATTGTTTTTTTAATTTTAAAGTAAATTAAAAAAAATAACTGTAAAATATAACACTTTTTTAATTGAACAATATTTTGGAGACAATAAAATAAACATTTAAAAAAATATTTTAATATTCAGCAAATAGATGGCGTTATCTTATAAAGAATATCTTTTTTTTATTTATTTAATTTATATTTTTATTACAATCAGGGCATGCTGGATTTCGATTACATTTGCCGTCGCTCGGAGCCATCAGTGGTGGCCATTGTCTACCCCTTCACTGTTGACCACAAGCAGAAATATTACTTTGGAAATAAGGAAGTCTTCATACCAGGTAAGTTTAACCTGGATAAGCAAGGATCCCGTCGCTATTGTTAGGTAGAAAAACGAAAAAGGTTAGCGTTCAAAGGGTTAAAATGAGTTGAACTAACATCATAAGCTCACGTCCCCACTGAGGGGCTCGGAGCCTACCCTAAGTTAAGGGTAATTAAGCCATAGACAACCACGCTGGCGGGTTGACTTCACACATATATTTGAATTTCTTCTCAGATATGTGCAGCATCACGATGTTTTCCTTCACCGTAAGAACATAGGATAAATGTACATATGTAAAACACATTGGTACATGGCGGGATTCGAACCCAGGACCTGCTGACAAGTCAAGTGCTTAACCACTGAGCCACCGACAGTGTCTATTAATATTTGTTTGGGGTAATACAGTTTTTTTGTTTGTTAATCTGTTTGTTTGTTTGTAGTATTCTCTGACATGGATGTAGCGATGCGCAAACATCAAGAAGCAACAGTTTTGGTTACATTTGCATCACTTCGCTCTGCCTACGATAGTACCATACAGGTATGTTTAAACCCTTAACAAACTAGCTGTCGCCTGCAACTCCGTCCGCGCGGAATTAATAAAACTTAACATTTAGGGGGATGAAAAATAGATGTTGTCCGATTGTCAGACCTACTTACAAGATAGTTGCTTACAAAGCTTTTTTTAAATATTATGGGAGTATATAAACTGACCTATAGATATTTTAAAAGGATAAAAAACATAAATTTCTAGTCTTTTCGCTAATATGTTAAGTTAATTGAGAAATATGTAATTTTATTTTCTTTTCTCTCCCAGGCGATGCAACATCCACAAATTAACACAATAGTTATAATAGCTGAAGGTATTCCGGAGAATATGACGAGGAAACTCATCAAAGTGGCTGATCAAAGAGGGGTAAGAGATTTCAATGTGACTGATTATAGATGGCGCTGTTATCAAAATGAAGCTTAAAATTAGTTTTAAATAGCGCCATCTATTGTCAAGACAATAACAACTAAAACTATATAAGAAGGAATAAATAAATTTGTAAATTCTTCGCTATTCCATATTGCGTAAGGATCTAATTTCTTTAACTACGTTAGAAAATATAATGAAACCGATTGAAGCGCCCCCTAGATATATTCTCGCTTGAACTATAATTCAGACCGAACGTAAATAAACATTGACTGAGCTCAAGCTTATGAAGCTATTTTATAAAACTACCCACAAAAGTACTTACGTTTTTAATTATTTTTTTTCAGGTGACTATCATAGGTCCGGCGACCGTGGGTGGCATTAAGCCTGGCTGCTTCAAGATTGGCAACACTGCTGGAATGATAGATAATATTATTGACAGCAAATTGTATCGACCTGGCAGGTAAATCTTACCGCTTCTTCATCAGCTCACTATACGTCCCCACTGAGGGGTTTTGAGCCTACCCTAAGTGATGTGACTAGGTCATAGTCAATGCTGGTCAAGTGCGGGTTGACTTCACACATATCTTTGAATATCTTCTCAGATATGTGCAACATCACGATGTTTTTCTTCACCGTAAGAACATAGGATAAATGTACATATGTAAATCGGAAATCGAAAAATACGTTGGTAGATGGCTGGATTCGAACCCAGGACCTGCAGATTACAAGTCAAGTGATTAACCCACTGAGCCACCGACACTCACAATTAAGCAATGCTGACGCTGATTAAACATATCTTACTAATATTATAAATGGGAATATTTAGATGAATGGATGGATGTTTGTAAGAAGATATCTCCAGAACGGCTGATCAGATCTTGATGAAATTTGTCATACATGTAGAACATAGTCTGGAAGAACACATAGACTACTTATAAAGTTTTTTTTATTACGCGCGGCAATATAAACTCAAAAGTTAGGGAAAAATATGTAACTTTTGAAAAAGACGACTGAAGCGACCTCTAGTTAAGTTACACTATAACGATTTATTTTTTTAATTTTTTCAGCGTGGCATATGTATCCCGGTCTGGTGGCATGAGTAATGAATTGAATAATATCCTCTCCAAGGAAGCTGATGGAGTTTGTGAAGGTGTGGCCATAGGAGGTGACAGATACCCTGGCACCACCTTCCTTGATCACCTTCTCAGGTATGAACATCTTTCTATCATAATGTGAAAAAATTGGTATTTTAAAGGATCTAGTTCATAAAAGATCTATGTGGGTTTTTAAAGTACTTTCTTTGCTCAAAACCCCCACTTTAGTGGATTAAGGTGGGTTTTTAAACTACTTTTCCCCTCATATACCTAACAACATGTATTTAAACAAAAATTTGCAATATTTTTAAGTTTTATGTTATGAATCAGGATATAAAATCACATGATATGTTCGTAATGTTTTTTTTTATATTACAAAATGGCAAACAAGTAAGCGGCTTGAATTCGCTGAAATAGCGAAGCGACCTCTTATAGTAATTACAAATGCGTTCTCTTTAAACGACAGAAGAGGTAACACAGACAAAGGAAATTTCTCTTTCCTATACGTCTCCACGGTAAAAAAAAATAGTTCTATTTTTTTAACATTTTCTAATGTGATCAGGTTCGAAGCGGATCCCAATGTGAAGATGCTGGTGGTGCTGGGTGAAGTGGGAGGTGTCGAGGAGTACCATATCTGCCGTGCCATCCGTGACAAGCTTATCACCAAGCCTATGGTGGCATGGTGTATTGGCACTTGCTCAGGTGAACTATTTTTTTTTATTAGAGATAAAAATGAACTCAAATCTTAGTAATATAAATGCGAATGTTTAGATGGATGTTTATTAGAAGGTATCTCCAGAACTGCTGTATGGATCTGGCTGTAATTTGGTCTAGATATAGAAAACTAGCTGTAGCCCGCGACGCCGTCCGTAGAATGGCGTAGAATTAAAAGCTTAATTAGTAGCCTATGTGTTCTTCCAGACTATGTCTTATATGTATGACAAAATTCAGAGATATCTTCAAACAAACATACATCTAAACATTCACATTTATAATATTAGTAAGATATAAATATAAGGACATTCAAATATTTGTATGTATAATTTAATTCCAGATATGTTTTCATCGGAAGTACAATTCGGACACGCGGGTTCTCTCGCCGGATCAACATTAGAGAAAGCTGCAGCTAAGAACGCGGCGTTGAAATCATTCGGTGTCACCGTACCTGAATCTTTTGATAGTCTGGGCAAAGCGGTGAACCAGGTGTACCAGAAACTGGTTGATCAAGGCAAGATCATCGTGAAAGAGGAGGTGGAACCACCTAAAGTACCTATGGACTACGATTGGGCCAGGGTAAGAGACTAATCGAGTTAATACTACTTTTCAATAAATTTGAGATGGCGTCTTACAAAATGGCGGATAAACATATTTTTGCGTAACTTCTCGACATGGGTGTCAAATGAAAAGGCTTAAATAGGACAGCATTATGAAAAATCCAAAATGGCCGCGATCACAAAATGGCGTACGACATACCTCAATATGGGTGTCAAATAGAAAAACATGATAAAATTAGCACAAAAGCGCCCTCTTTCGGTCCTCAAATTTTCTATATTTATGACAATAATTAAATGTTATTTGTAATTTCAGAAATTGGGCATAATCCGCAAGCCGGCAGCATTCATTAGCACGATATGTGATGAGCGCGGTCAGGAGCTGTCCTACTGCGGTGTACCCATCAGCCAGGTGCTGGAGCGCGGCCTCGGCGTCGGCGGCACTGTCAGCCTGCTCTGGTCAGTATTGACACCATGACACAATGATGCAACATTGATGACCTCACCTTTTCATCACTATCCACGAGCTTGACACAATTTTGCCCCGACAGTGTCATGACTTTACCTCCATCTTTTCATGATATTGCCCCAACCTTGTCATAAATTTGTCATACCTTGCCTCGACCTTGTCATTCCTTGCCTTAACCATGTCATAACTCATGTCTTCACCTTGTCATGTCTCAACTGGGTCAAAACTTTACTCTAACTTTGTCATGATCTTTCATCGACCTTGTCATTCCTTGCGTTCACCTTGTCATAATATTATCTCGTGTTCCAGGTTCCAGCGCGAGCTACCATCCTGGGCGTGCCGGTTCATCGAGCTGGTGCTGATAGTGACAGCAGACCACGGCCCCGCTGTCTCCGGCGCACACAACACGATGGTCACAGCGCGCGCCGGCAAGGATCTCATCTCATCTGTTGTCAGCGGACTTCTTACTATTGTTCGTATATTCTGAATACCATAAAGTTAAATATAAGATGCATTCGCCAAAATGGCGATAGCTGTCAATAGACAATTTCAAATGTGCGAACAGCTGAAATCGCTGAAATAGCAAAGTGACCGTTGCCCATAAGCAATTGCATATGCGTTACCTAACTTTATCAGAGGGGATACACTGAAAGAGAATAGTTTTCCTTTCCCATGCATCCTAATCTGGAAAATCCACTTCCACTTCCCATCTTAATAAGAACATGAAGAGAAGGTGGTAAGGGGAAGACTAAAATTAGGCTTCCGGAACGCACACTCATCAGACCGTATGGAACCGGGCAATTCCTGCGACGATGTTAAAGTGGGCTCTACCACTGTTTCTATGTGTCCCCTCCTCTGTCAGATTAGTAGATTTGTGGAAAAGAAGTGTCCCTTTCTCTTCCTAATTTGTATTGGAAGGGAAAGACTAAACTTAGGTTTGTTGTAGTTGGAATTTATTCCATTTGAGGTGTGCCTTCTATGTTTTTTGACCATGTCTATAATATTGCCATGTCTTCAGGGTGACAGGTTCGGAGGAGCATTGGATCGTGCTGCAGCAGACTTCTGTGCGGCATACGACAAGGGTCAGCATCCCCAGGAGTTTGTTAACGAGAAACGTGCTAAGGGTGAACTGATTATGGGTATTGGACACAGGTGAATAAGTTTTTATACATCTTAATGGATGTATGGATGGATGTTAGAAGGTATCTCCAGAACGGCTGTATGGATTTCGATGAAATTTCGCACGGATGTAGAAAATAGTCTGGAAGGACAGTTATGTATAGATTAGAGATAAATTTACTTAAAATTAAGTTAAAAATCTTTTTATACTTTCTAATATGGATAAGCGAAAGTCTTACGAACTGTGACATATCCTAAGTTAATTTTTTATTAAAAACTAGTTGTGGCCGACGACTTCGTCCGTGCGGAATTTAAAAAATCTTAGAATCCTATGTGTTCTTCCAGACTATGTTTTATATGTATGTTCAGCTGTTCTAGATATATCTTAAAACAAACACACATCCATCTAAACCAGTGGTTCCCAAACTTATTTTGTCTACTGCCCACTTTGAGAATAAATATTTTTTTACCGCCCCCATATTTTCACATATTTAAAAAGCACTATAACTTCAAATTAAATTAATTAATTATTGTGACTTATATATGTATATTAACGGAGAATTGTAAAGGAAACTTTTACTATAACCCGCAACTTGAGAACTGCAGCACCCACAAGGGGGCGTTATCGCACACTTTGGGAAAGACTGATCTAAACTTTCGCATTTATAATATTAGCAAGATAATACAGCCAACTACTAATTTAACTAATTGACATTTGCTTCTTTATCTTCTATTTTTTTCTTATTAAATAGATTTTTTTAATATTTCCAGGGTGAAATCAATAAACAATCCAGATTCTCGTGTGCGTGAACTAAAAGCGTATGTAACATCTCGATGGCCGGCGTGGCCTGTGACGCGGTATGCTCTAGACGTGGAGGCGATCACAACACGGAAGAAGCCCAACCTTATCCTGAATGTGGATGGTATTGTTGCTGCAGCAATGGTGGACCTCTTCAGACATTGTCAGCTGTTCACACAGTTAGTAACCCAAATTAATAAAAACCTAATAAGTAGTCAATGTGTTCTTCAAGACTATGTTCTATATGTATGACAAATTTCATCAAAATCAGTTGAGTTGGTCCGGAGATACCTTCATACAAACATACATCTAAACATTCGCATTTTTAATATTAGTAGGAGTAGTAAAATAATATTTTTTATTTAATTTAGACTAGATGCATCATATCCTAGTCAATCTGATGTCTAACGGTAGCTTAGAAGTCATATCTGCAGGTCCTGGGTTCGAATCCCAGCATGTACCAAATATGTACATTTATCCTATATTCTTACGGTGAAGAAAATTGTGATGCTGCACATATCTGAGAACGTCAAAAATATGAGTAAAGTGCACTGGACCAGCATTCACTATGACCTAACTAACTTAGGGTAGGTTAGACCCTCAGTGGAGACTGTGAGCTGATGATGATGATTATTTTCAGGGAGGAAGGTAACAACTACATCCAGATGGGCGCTATCAATGCTCTGTTCGTGTTGGGTCGCACCATCGGCCTGGTGGGACATTATCTCGATCAGAAGAGGATGAAGCAACCACTGTACCGTCACCCCTGGGATGACATCACATACATGGCACCCAACAACTAGATCTGTAAACTTATTGTGTTGGCTTAATATAATATTTATTTAATAATCTGGGACGGTGAGGAAAAGAAAATCTAGATGAAAACAAGGATATTTGACCCGTTGAGCTGTTTTTGTGGTATATAGGACTAGGGCCTAATTTTAGTCCTTTTTCTTATAAAGATCGGAAGTGAAAGTGGATTTTCCGAACGAGGATGCATAGGAAGGGGAAATATTCTCTTTCTGTGCCTCTCCTCCGTGTATTAAAGGTAGGCAACGCATATACAATTGCGTATGTCTATGGGCAACGGTCACTTCGCTGTTTCAGCGATTTCAGGTGACCGCTCGTTTGCCAACTTATGATATAAAAAAATGACAGAAAATATCACAAAATCTAAATAGCTATATTAAAAAATTAGCTACGCTACTAAAAACATCTTGTTATACTTTCACTGTTAGAGGATGCTAGTGTCATAATTTAGTTTGACTAATGCCCATTGGGTCAGATATCCTTGTCGGTCAACATACAGCAACAGTCCGACAAGGATCTTGTGAATATTTCTAATTATGACAATATTCATAAATTTTCGTCCGTGTATGGCGGATTTAAAAACGCAGATCGCTTGAATCAGTTTGTGCATAGCCTTGACAGTTATTTAATTATAATAATTTATTTAAAACGAATGAACTTAAAATTTATTTTTGCTATGTCATTTACCGACAAGTTAGTTCCGACATAAATTTTAAAAATATTTTTTTTTTGTCTTATAATTGTCATAATGGTTGTTAACACTATGTCATAATTATTATTTTTAAAAAGCAATAATAAAAACAACGAAATTAGATCCATTTTGTTTATGATCCGTCCAATTTCGCTGTTGAAATTTGAAAAGCCAACACAAAAGTTTTTTTTTCCTTTAAACTAGATGGCGCTAATTTATATAAATAATATATTTTTAAACTAACAATCATTTAATTAAATAAATAGAAAAGCACAATAATATAAAAATGAGCGCCATCTGTCGGTTAAGTTCGTGTAAGTAGGAAATCATATAACTTGGGGAACAAGTCTTTGAATAACTTCGGCTTAGCTTAAGTTATCAAGTTGGATTTACAGCCGTTAAGAAAACTAAAAAAAAAACATCCAAGAAATGTCATCTTTATTGTATTTCTAGAAAATGTTTTAAAAAGTACAATTTTTTAATATCCCAAAGTAACATTTTAAAATTAACTATTTTTTTAAATTATCTAATCGTCAGTCTTTTTTTAATGTCATTTTGTATTGAAAAAAACGACAGCGAGGAAATTTGCCTCCGTTTTATGCCTCATTTTTATGCCCCAAATTATTATTTCTCTATGACATATTTCTAGAAGTACATATATATAAAATGGCTGTCCGTCAACATGTTACAATGTCACAATATTTTTTTTATATATATATATTTTATACATAGTTTAATTAAGCGACGGCATTTGTAACATTGAATAAAAATAGAATAATTAATGGTCAAATTGATATGAAAATAATCTTATTATTAAATAAACGACAAAATTATCTGACCCGTCTCTATGTCGGTAACAGACATAAAATATCTAATAGACATGGATAGTGACAAGGATCTTGTGACATTCCGACTTATGTCGGGTCAGATAACTTTGTCGGTTTGTATTTTATTCGAATATTTAAATGTTTGACTAACCCCGTTTAAAAATAGTCTAAAATAATAACGAAATAGTTACTAATATTTATAAAAATTAAATCTATTTTGAAATGATCAAATCTGGATAAGCAAGAGTATAAAATACCTGGAAATTTCTCTTCCTTATACAGATTTCTCCTTTAGTCAGCTTTGAATGGTTTTTAAAATGAAAATTAAATAAAAAAAATAAACAATTATATTGTTAAAGTTTATATCTTTTAATAAGAAATATATATTATATATAACACAATAGTAAATAATAGATAAATAGGAAAAGCACTTTAGATTTCGTATTAAAAGATTAATTACAAAAAAATGTTTAATTATAGAAGTGAAATGACTATTTCTGTCTACACCAAAATTAGAGCTTGAAGATATATAAAATTCACTTTTAGGTAAAAATCGAATGTTTAAGTTACTTCCTATATATTTTTATTTTATATTGCGCTGACCTCTATAAATGGATAGGTGATTGCGTTGCTTTGCTTTGTTTTGTTCCGATTTAAACTCGCCTTTTGATGTCACGTGATTCTATCTTTATTATTAGTTTGAATTCACATTACTGCAAACAGTTACCGTCAGCGTTAAAATGACGAACATCAAGGCACAGAATACTACGTCTTATAGCCGGTCCATTTATAGAGGTATTAATATCAAAAACTGATAAAATTATATATTTTTTTGTTGCATGTTACTTCTTATTCTCTTATCAGTTAAAATTCCATTGTTCTCTATAAAAGATGGACAGATCGTTTTTATATTACTTTTGCTTAGTACCAACAAAACGCTAGTTCAAATTACTGTCAGTTTTTTTATCTGTATTTTTGTTCGAATTTTAAAAGGTTAGCGCCAATATGGCGGAAATCATATAGGCACAAAATCAATGGCTTATAACCTGTCCAGTCGAATAGAGGTTAGTGTTTTGTTATTATTTTAGGTTAGTTTTTAATTTGATTTACCGAAAGTTATGTAATAAACATGTTTTGTTACATGCTTCGGTAGTCAAAACGCGCGGGTTTGTGACGTCACTGGGGCGGGTTATTAATTTGTTAAGATACATTCTGCTTAATCTCTTATTTATTTGGTGTATTTGTGAAAATGGTTGGTATTAATTGTAAATATTGAAAATTTGTCAACTTATTTGAAATATATTTTTTTTATTTACTGCGAATTTA
Organism: Papilio xuthus; assembly: GCF_000836235.2. Taxonomy (NCBI): domain Eukaryota; kingdom Metazoa; phylum Arthropoda; class Insecta; order Lepidoptera; family Papilionidae; genus Papilio; species Papilio xuthus. Next base: position 1,181,239 of record NW_013530779.1, on the reverse strand, counting down.
TTTTTCGTTTTATTATTGTCTATAAGACGGCGTCTGTAGGAACTTTTTTGAAAGAAAAACACATAAATGATTATTAAACTTTGTTTATTCACCTAACAGTATGCATCTGTCGTATATCGCAGCAAACGGAGCGGTTGCAATAATCCAAATTAAAAAAAATTGACACGAAATATGCCCCTTTTTATCTTATGTAGAAAGAAAGAAACGACATGTTTCTAATACAACAGTAGTAACAATACTGTTACTTCATTCCGGACAATACATAGAAGTTTTCCAAAACAAACGAATGTACAATCAGGGCATTTCGCGGTGTTCCACTTTCAAAAATTGCCTTTCTTACAACGAGTCAAACTCTATCCCTTATAAAATAACCAATTAGGGAATAGTGAGTAGCAATAAACAACTGCACAAATAGTAAATAGCAATTAGTGTACCACTGACAGTACTTTTATTATTATAGGCATATTTAAAAGCTGCGTCTTAATGTTGGAATACCGCCATTTTCCCTGACTGTACTTCAGAATGTCAAACCGCTCATCGCTCCTAAAATTTGCGACAATCACTTAAACAAAATAATATATTTTCTAACATAATGAGTTCATATAAAATCAGACCGAAGGAAAGAAAGTTTAAAATAAACCGAAAAAATAAAAAACTATAAAATTGCCTAAAAAAATTTACACATGCTCCCGACCTAAAAGGGGCAAATTCAAGCTAATGTAACAATTTTAATCATTCTATTCGTAAAAAATAAAAAAAATATAAACAAAATTCGTAAAAATCCAAAAAAACATCTAAAAAAAGAGTTAAAAAGTTCAATATCTTTCCTTCGGTCAAATATCAAATAGAAAATGTGTTGCGAATAATATTATTGCAAATTAAAACTTAATTAACCTATGAGTAGACAACAATTAACATATAAAAGTATAATAAATTACATTTTACAATGAAAATTTGGTACAAAACATCCAATTAGGATAAATTAATTGCTATACATTGAAAACATATTACATACAGGGTGGGTCGTGGCCGGAGTTTTCTAAACATTTTAAATAGCACAATTCAAACAATTTTACATTTAAAATTACAAAAAAAAAAATCGATTATTTTTCATGTTTCCTAATTAAAAAAAAAGAAATTTGTTAAATTATCATCTTTTGTTCCGCTTTAAATGATTTTTCGTACTTTCCAGAATATTTAATAACAGAATCCTTCTAGATGTGATTTTTACTAAAATATTTTCTAAAAAAAAAAATTGTCTTTTGAATTGAAAAATAATGATTTTCTGGTTTAAAACTTAAATTATAATCTCTGATTTAAACTTAAATTCATTTAACTATGATATTTTTAACTTGATTTTTTTGCAAACTTAACTAGAAAAATCAACACTAAAAACCCAAATGTACACATTTTTAGGTTATGTAAATTTGATTTCAAATAACTTTAACATATAAATATATAATCCATAGATTCAGTGTTAGGAGTTTAACAAGAATGAGGAAATTTACCCCAAAAGACTTTTGGGGCAAATTTCCCCAGAGTTTTTATGCCTCACTTTTATACTTCCGATTCATCTATAGTTCATATATCTATGTTTAAATATTTAAATAAACATTTTGTTTAGTTTACATAAGTTTATAGTTCATTTAATTATCGTCAAATTAAAATTGTCAAATAATTTTTTTCGTCAAAATTTCAGATTTAGAATCATTTTGAATGAACACGATTTATAGTCTACATGCAAAAAAAATATTACTTACATGACTTCCAAACAAAAGTCAAAAGATTGTAAACAATTACTTTAGGGAACGTACACATACTACGTGAACCGTTTAGGGAAGGGGGGAGCGGAGTCTTTAATATACTACGGTCAGTCACAGGAGCGGGGGGATGGCTCAGATTTTAGTCACATAGTCGTTACATGTTTTTTTTTCATAATACATAATTCACTAGTAATTTAAGAATGCATGCAGTCTTATGCTATAAAGAAGAGTATGAACAAAATTATTTTTTCAAATTTTACCTGTGAAATGATTAAAAATCATAATTATGAATTACTACGTAAATACTAAAGGGAGGGGGGCCTTGGCATGTACTACGAGTGGTCTCCGAGGGGTGGGAGGGATCGAAAAAACTAACCAAAATAGGTCACGTAGTATGGGTATGTTCCCTTACGCTGAAATTCATAATTTACAAAATATTTCCGACACATAAAAAAAATCTAACAATTATTAGCTACACTAACATACAATATCACTTCGCTTTTCTCACAATTCTTAACAAATTTCCTAAATATGAAACAGCGTACAATCCGCCATGTTTGAAATATGACGTTTCCTCGTTTACAACACTTTGACATTCATTTGACATTTAAATTTTTGACATTTCTATGTTAAAATTAACTTTAAAAAAAACTAAAAACTATCAGATTATGAACGTCAGAGGAACAAATGGATATTCAATATAAATATATTTTCTCTTACTAATATCTAAAGCGACGATTTTCATATAAAAAATTATATTAAATTAAAAAAAAAAATATGACGTTATCTAAAAAATTATTTGCCTAAATGCCTATAATATTATATATATTTTTTTGATTATATTAAAATATCATCTTTTTTTTTAAAGATATTGGAATTACATATTTTTTTATACATTTACTTAATTAATATATTTTATTTTACAATTTAACTTAAATTAACATCAGTCATAGGACGTGATTCTTACAAATATATGATTTAACTATAATTATCATGAAAATAATATAATTAAATAAAAAAAAAATTGTCAAAAAAAAAATTTACATAACTTAAATTTTTCTCCAAAAAAAAAATCCGCAAAATTTCAAATAAAAACATATTAAAAGATAAAATAAAGAAATGAGAAATTATTCTTATATATTTTAGTATAGACATGTCTATTTTTAATAAGTCTATGGTAAAAAAAACTTTGATAAATTACTTTTCTATTGAATTTGACAACAAAAAATGTCAAAAAAAAAAAAATTTTTTTAACAATTTTTTTTTTATTTACTTAAAATAAAGTATATTAAATTCAATATATAGGTATCCTACTTACTTATATAATATATTTTGGTCTGTTACATTATATACATTAGGAAGTTACAATAGCGAGATAGCTTCACCGCTGGCGTTTAGGACCTCACTTATAAATAAGAAAAAAAAAAACATTTTTTTTTTAATTTTCACCACAAAATAAGACACGTACAAGTTTTTAATTTAATAAATTTATCAAATAACGGTCTAATTTAATCCAAAAAAAAAATCTGACCCGGTCATAGAATAGTCTGAAAAAGATTTTATGACAATTTTTTGAAATTCACCGAACTAGTGTTACCAGTAAACAAAAAAAAAACTTAATTTCATTAAATTATTCATACTTTCTTGAGACATTTTAATAAACTGATATAAAAACGGCTAAAACACTGATGTATATTAGTCAGGTGGCACTGACTAATTTCTAACCCATCGGAAGCCCTTTATCAGGATGAGTGGTACTGGTATTATTTCGTGGACGTGACCACCAGCTCATTTGTCACAGCGAACATGTCAGTGTTTAGCCGTTTTCTTACAAGTTTTTATTATTTTATTTTAATTCATCAATTTTCAACTAATGTCTTCATTTTAATTAAAATGGTTTGATGAAAATGGCAACAATAAATAATGCTCAGGCTCTTTCATTGGTTTATATCCATTATAAATGGATTGGCTATATCAGTGGTTCCCAAACTTATTTTGTCTACTGCCCACTTTGAGAATAAATATTTTTTTAGCGCCCCCCATATTTTCACATATTTAAAAACCACTATAATTTCAAATTAAATTAATGAATTATTGTGACATATATATGTATATTAACGGAGAATTGTAAAGGAAACTTTTACTATAACCCGCAACTTGAGACCTGCAGCAACCACAAGGGGGCGTTATCGCACACGCGGGAAACACTGGTCTAGACTATAGTATTTTGTGCCATGATGTTCGCATTTTTTGGTCAGTTTGTATCTGTGTTGTTCTAACCAATAATATAGATAGAATTAACAGTCACGTAACATCAAAAGGCACATTTAAATCTAAATAAAGCAAAAGTTGTCATTTCCAAACAGAAGATTTTTAACAATGGTAGAGCGAGCTTTAACATGTTCGCACGAATTGTCCCGGCTCGCCCGGTGAAATACCACGACCATACAGAAGACACGACTCAAGTGGAAGCAATTCCAACTACAGTCTGATGAGTGTGCATCCCGGAGGACTAATTTACTCCTCTTTCCCTTCCCACCCTTTTTCTTATAAGGATGGGAAGTGGAAGTGGACTTACCGGATGAGAGGATGCATGGAAAGTGAAAATATCTTCTTTCTGTGCATCCTCTCCTCCGTCGATTAAAAGTAGGCAACGCATATGCAATTGCGTATGTCTATGGGCAACCGTCACTTTGCTATTTCAGCGATTACAGGTGACCGCTCGCACGTTTGTCATCTTATGATATAAAAAAAAGAAACCATGACATGACATATGACAAGGCAGCTACAGACATAAATCATGACATTTAGTTTAATTTATAACCGGGTCAGATATCCTTGTCGGTCTCAGTTGTCGTCGTCCCTGCGTCGCGCCGCGACTATAGTAAGATCGGGGCGAGTGCGCATGAGGGCGGAGGGCGAGGGCGAAGCACCCGATGCGGAGGCTTCCCGTAGCGATTCTATTGACGCTACACGGATTGACGGCCATTTACCACCTGGAAAACAAAGTAAAAACTGTTATTCTAGCAATTTCAAAACACCGCCATCTTTAATCAATGTAAATAATGTTAGACAGTTTTTATCGTGTAAAATGGCGGTATAAAAACTTCTACTTAAATCCTAGATCTTTTTATAGACATTTTGTTATACTTACAAGCAAAGCAAGCAATTATTAGTAAAGTATTAGCTCTTGAAACATAAAACTCAATCCTAGTTCAAGAGCCAATGCTCCAAAATTATATAGAGTTACAATTAAGCATATATTCTTTTTTTATTTTTTTTTATTATAAGATGGCAAACGAGGGAGCGACCACCTGAAATCGCTGAAATAGCGAAGTGACCGTTGCCCATAGACATACGCAATTGCATATGCGTTGCCTACTTTTAATCCACAGAGAAGATGCACAGAAAGAAAATATTTTTCCTTTCCATGCATCCTCTCAAACAAAATTAGTTTATATACAGTTTAGTCAAGATGTATACTTACTGGAGGCAGCCTGTGTATACTGGCACTTATCATGAGCGGTCGCGGGTCCGCCCTCTTCATCTGTCACGTTGCCCAGCGATTTTTTACTTTGCTACAAACAATATATATTAATATTATAAAAAGTATTTGTTTGTTTGTCTTGTATAGAAAGTACTGAACTGAAATAAAAGTAACTATACTAGCTGTCGTCCGCGAAAAACACATAGTAGTCTATGTGTTCTTCCAGACTATGTTCTATATGAATGACTTTGAAATCCATTCAGCCGTTCTAGAGATATCTTCAAACATACATCCATCTAAATATTCGCATTTATAATATTAGTAAACTATTTTTTTTATTTAGTGTGAATGGGCGACTGTACTCCTATATAAAATGCTAACTTTTGCTCGGAATTGCACCAATTTAAAAAAAGGCGGTTCAGCCATATTTTATAGTAGGGTAAATGTATAATTTGTTGTACAAAATGTATAATTTGTTGTACAAAATGTATAACTTATTGTACAAAATGTATAATTTATTGTACAAAATGTATAACTTATTGTACAAAATGTACAATTTATTGTACAAAATGTATAACTTATTGTACAAAATGTATAACTTATTGTACAAAATGTATAACTTATTGTAGAAAATGTATAAGTTATTGTACAAAATGTATAACTTATTGTACAAAATGTATAATGTATTGTACAAAATGTATAATGTATTGTACAAAATGTATAATGTATTGTACAAAATGTATAAGTAATTGTACAAAATGTATAATTTATTGTACAAAATGTATAATTTGTTGTACAAAATGTATAATTTATTGTAGAAAATGTATAAGTTGTTGTACAAAATGTATAATTTGTTGTACAAAATGTATAATTTGTTGTACAAAATGTATAATGTATTGTACAAAATGTATAACTTATTGTACAAAATGTATAATGTATTGTACAAAATGTATAACTTATTGTACAAAATGTATATTGTATTGCACAAAATGTATATTGTATTGTACAAAATGTATAACTTATTGTACAAAATGTATAACTTATTGTACAAAATGTATAATTTGTTGTACAAAATGTATAATTTATTGTAGAAAATGTATAATTTGTTGTACAAAATGTATAACTTATTGTACAAAATGTATAATTTATTGTACAAAATGTATAATGTATTGTACAAAATGTATATTGTATTGTACAAAATGTATATTGTATTGTACAAAATGTATAAGTTATTGTACAAAATGTATAACTTATTGTACAAAATGTATAACTTTTTGTACAAAATGTATAAATTATTGTACAAAATGTATAATGTATTGTACAAAATGTATAACTTATTGTACAAAATGTATAACTTATTGTACAAAATGTATAACTTATTGTACAAAATGTATAACTTATTGTACAAAATGTATAATTTATTGTAGAAAATGTATAAGTTGTTGTACAAAATGTATAACTTATTGTACAAAATGTATAACTTTTTGTACAAAATGTATAATTTATTGTAGAAAATGTATAATTTGTTGTACAAAATGTATAACTTATTGTACAAAATGTATAACTTATTGTACAAAATGTATAACTTATTGTACAAAATGTATAATTTGTTGTACAAAATGTATAATTTATTGTAGAAAATGTATAAGTTGTTGTACAAAATGTATAATTTA
>NW_013530779.1:1134491-1161403 GCF_000836235.2 Papilio xuthus | reverse complement strand
AACTTATTGTACAAAATGTATAATGTATTGTACAAAATGTATAAGTTATTGTACCAAATTTATAATTTATTGTACAAAATGTATAACTTATTGTACAAAATGTATAATGTATTGTACAGAATGTATAATTTATTGTACAAAATGTATATAATGTATTGTACAAAATGTATAACTTATTGTACAAAATGTATAATTTGTTGTACAAAATGTATAATTTATTGTAGAAAATGTATAAGTTGTTGAACAAAATGTATAATTTATTGTACAAAATGTATAATTTGTTGTACAGAATGTATAATTTGTTGTACAAAATGTATAATGTATTGTACAAAATGTATAATGTATTGTACAAAATGTATACTGTATTGTACAAAATGTATAACTTATTGTAGAAAATGTATAATGTATTGTACAAAATGTATAACTTATTGTACAAAATGTATAAGTTATTGTACAAAATGTATAATGTATTGTACCAAATGTATAATGTATTGTACAGAATGTATAAGTAATTGTACAAAATGTATAATGTATTGTACAAAATGTATAATTTATTGTACAAAATGTATAACTTATTGTACAAAATGTATAACTTATTGTACGAAATGTATAAGTTATTGTACCAAATTTATAATTTATTGTACAAAATGTATAACTTATTGTACAAAATGTATAATGTATTGTACAGAATGTATAACTTATTGTACAAAATGTATATAATGTATTGTACAAAATGTATCTTATTGTACAAAATGTATAATGTATTGTACAAAATGTATAAGTTATTGTACAAAATGTATAATGTATTGTACAAAATGTATAAGTAATTGTACAAAATGTATAACTTATTGTACAAAATGTATAATTTGTTGTACAAAATGTATAATGTATTGTACAAAATGTATAATGTATTGTACAAAATGTATACTGTATTGTACAAAATGTATAACTTATTGTAGAAAATGTATAATGTATTGTACAAAATGTATAACTTATTGTACAAAATGTATAAGTTATTGTACAAAATGTATAATGTATTGTACAAAATGTATAATGTATTGTACAAAATGTATAACTTATTGTAGAAAATGTATAACTTATTGTACAAAATGTATAAGTTATTGTACAAAATGTATAATGTATTGCACAAAATGTATAAGTTATTGTACAAAATGTATAACTTATTGTAGAAAATGTATAATGTATTGTACAAAATGTATAACTTATTGTAGAAAATGTATAATGTATTGTACAAAATGTATAAATTATTGTACAAAATGTATAAGTTATTGTACAAAATGTATAATGTATTGTACCAAATGTATAATGTATTGTACAGAATGTATAAGTAATTGTACAAAATGTATAATGTATTGTACAAAATGTATAATTTATTGTACAAAATGTATAATGTATTGTACAAAATGTATAATTTATTGTAGAAAATGTATAAGTTATTGGAGAAAATGTATAAGTTATTGTAGAAAATGTATAAGTTATTGTAGAAAATGTATAAGTTATTGTAGAAAATGTATAAGTTATTGTAGAAAATGTATAAGTTATTGTAGAAAATGTATAAGTTATTGTAGAAAATGTATAATGTATTGTACAAAATGTATAATTTATTGTAGAAAATGTATAAGTTATTGTACAAAATGTATAATTTATTGTAGAAAATGTAGAAGTTATTGTAGAAAATGTATAATTTATTGTAGAAAATGTATAATTTATTGTAGAAAATGTATAATTTATTGTAGAAAATGTATAAGTTATTGTACAAAATGTATAATTTATTGTAGAAAATGTATAAGTTATTGTAGAAAATGTATAAGTTATTGTAGAAAATGTATAAGTTATTGTACAAAATGTATAACTTATTGTGCAAAATGTATAATGTATTGTACAAAATGTATAACTTATTGTAGAAAATGTATAATGTATTGTACAAAATGTATAACTTATTGTACAAATGTATAATTTATTGTACAAAATGTATAACTTATTGTACAAAATGTATAACTTATTGTACAAAATGTATAATGTATTGTACAAAATGTATCACTTATTGTAGAAAATGTATAATGTATTGTACAAAATGTATAACTTATTGTACAAAATGTATAATTTATTGTACAAAATGTATAACTTATTGTACAAAATGTATAATTTATTGTAGAAGATGTATAACTTATTGTATAAAATGTATAATTTATTGTAGAAAATGTATAAGTTATTGTACAAAATGTATAAGTTATTGTAGAAGATGTATAATTTAATGTAGGAGCTGTATAATGTATCGTAGAGTGTGTATACATTTAGAGGGTCTTAAATACCTCAATACCTTATCATTATGCGGCGACTTGCGCGGCTTGGGGGCAGCCGTTCCGCTGACAGCGCGCGTGCGCATCTTCACTGATGTGTCCATTTCTATCGGAATCGGCTCGAATTCTGAAAATTATCATTTACATATATAAATAACGGTTTATTTGCCTCTATCTTTACATAATATTAGCAGATTTTTGTTAATTTACTAATATTTTTTGTATCATTCCAATTAAGCTCTATGCTTGTGCTGGGATTTACAATAGTCGAATGCCGGGATTCCAACCACCGCCAGTATTGACTATGACCTGGTCACATAACTTATGGTAGGCTCCGAGACCCTCAGTGGGGACTACAGTGAGCTGATGATTATGATGATATAGAGAACCTTTCAGTTATATGAGGTCTCTGTGATATATACCTTTATCAGCAGCTAGATCTAGCACGTAAGCGGCGAGGTTGGCAGGTGAGACGCCCAGGGCGAGTGCTGCCGCCTCTCTCGTGACCTCACCTCGCTGCAGCCGCTCCAGTACATCCGCCGGTCCAGCGTGCCACAGCTCCCGGGTGCTGCACACACTGAATATTGCTGTTTTAGTACAGATAGATAGGGAGACTCAAGATGGATCTGGTCAAGGATGCAAGGGTATCCTGGATGTGGTGATCTATTGGGAAGGTCTTTGCCCAACAGTGGGCATCATATGAATGAAAAGTTGAAGGTAGATAGTGGGTAGGTACTTTTAAACATTATTAGAATCCTTTGGCACAAATGTCGCGCTTTCGTTACAAAGTCAAGTGTCATATTTGTGAGGGGATATAAACGTTGATATTTCGTTGCGCCAGTACACCGGCAGTGTCGGATTTTCTTGCAAACAGTAGATCTGTGTTGATCTGAATCGTTACATAAGTAAATATCACAGAGTTGTTGAGCTATGACTCAATAGACAAACTACAATTTACTCTGAAACTGGTAAATACTTAAATTATTTACTGAAAATTAGTTAAAATTACTAATTATATACAATATTACTTGATTTTACCAAAAAAAATAAAAAAACAGTCAAATAACGTAACTATCTTTATTTATCGTTGGTTTCCGAGACCTAAAATATCAATATAAAACATAACATCAGGAATTTGAGTCTCAGAAACCAACTTTAAGTTCAAATACTTATACATACCGGTATGGCCGGTTGATACATCCATACACATCTCTGTACCGTCCATACAAAGTGCCGTAGCTGACGCCGAGTAGCTCCGCAGCGTGCTTCATCTCCAACTCCTTGAGTCGCACCGCCTCCATCACCTGCACGACATCCGGAATAATATTTGACATGTGGAATACGGTATACCTAACAGAATGCATAATGACAAATGCAATAAAAAATAAACAAGTTCGTAGATGACTAAACGCAGTTAGAGTTGCCAGTTGGAATAAAATGAGACAGATGCAATGAAATGGCGACAGATGGAATAAAAATAGCCAGATGGAATTAGAGGTCCTCGGTGGAATATAAGATGACAGAATGAATGAAAATTGCAAGATGGAATTGTAAGTGCTTGGTGGAATATGACAGATGGAATTAAAGATGCTTGATGGAATATAAGATGGCAGATTGACCAAACGATACCAAGGGGGAATAAAAGATAGGTATAGATGGCATAGAAATATGACGAAGTGGAATATGACAGATAAAATAAAAAGACAGAATTAGAGATTCGAGCTGCAGTTAGAGATGACGGGTGGAATACTCACCTTCTTGACGTAACTCTCCTCCCAGAACTGAGGCCGTCTGCCGTGCTGCAGATAATCGTTGAGTTTGACGACGTCCGTGAATCGAGGGTCTATTTGTTTATTTTTACCCGTCGGGTTCGGATTTGCTGTGAAAATGGACTTTATTATATTGGAGTTAAGGTTGATTTTGATTTGCTATACACAAGAAGTACTTAAATCTTACTTCTATCTACTACCAATCATCATCAGGTTATAGGTCTTCACTGAGGGTCTAACCTACCCTAAGTTAGGACTAGGTGATAGTGAATGCTGTTCCAGTGCGTCACTTCACACATATCTTTGACATTTCACAGATATGTGCAGCATCACGACGTTTTCCTTCACCGTAAGAACATACGATAAATGTACATATGTAAAACATATTGGTACATGGCGAGATTTTATTCGTGTTTTATCGATAATCAACTTAAACTTAACTTTTTCTATCGGTAACATCATATTTCATCATTTTATTAGTTATTTGTACTTAAAGTTCCAAAAAACACAATTTAAAAATAAAATACTGAGCAAAGCTCGGTCATCCAGGTACTATAATCTAGTTGGCCACACATTTCCAAATTTTCAATTGAATTAAAAGGAAATTATTCAAATGTAGATATTAGTTTTTTAACGTCCGCTCTATAAATGTTTTCTCTAATGTCTGTGGTGATTGCTATTGTGGTTTGACTTACGTATAAGAGTGAATGGCTCACCGGCTGGCCCCGCTGGACCGGCAGTGGTTACTGTCGAACTGGATCCAGTGTGAGCGGTACTGTCTTCTGAATCTTCTACAAACAGACACATGAAAATCAGACTTCAGACCGACCGAAAATGTTTCCCGGAGTAAAATAAAAATTGAACTAGAGTCAATTTACATTAAATTCAACTATTTAAAGTTGTGTTCAACCAATATAATTTATGTTTCAACAATTTAGAGTTTTGTTCAACTATTATTCAATTCATATTAAATAAATTAAATAATATTTATTTTAGTGTGTTTCTTATATGTTCTGTACTTTAATTTCAAACAACATATAATGTTTTTTATTGTTTTTTTTTACTTACATGAATGCTGTGATTGTTTGTAATTTAAATATATAAGCTTAATAATTAAGATGAAACCTATATACTATGTTAATTATACATAGTACAAATGTAACATATTTCTAGCAATCTTAAATAAGTAAATAATAGTTTCAACAATTTGGAGTTATGTTTTGTACAGACCAGCACTATTGTCGCCGTCCACACGTAAACTGGTGCTCAGAAACGAGCCGATGTCAGCCGGCGCGTCAGCCCATTCATCATCTGATCCTTCTCGTGACCATTCCCCGCTGTCTCCAGCTCCCCAACTGACCACACGTTCCGCGGATATGTCCTACAATTTATATTACTATTGCATCATCAGCTCACTATACGTCCCCACCGAGGGGCTCGGAGCATACCCTAAATCATAGATGACTAGGTCGTAGTCAACCACGCTGGTCAAGTGCGGGTTAGTTGACTTCACACATATCTTTGAATTTCTTCTCAGATATGTGCAGCATCACGATGTTTTCCTTCACCGTAAGAACATACGATATATGCATGTATATTTCGAGAATCGGTTCCAACGATTTTCATAAAATTTTGTATATAGGGGGTTTCGGAGGCGATAAATCGATCTAGGTAGGAATCATTTTTAGAAAATTAACAAAACAATACAAATAAATTAAAGAAAAATAACAAATAGAACTGAAAAATATGACTCTTCCTGACATCTATTGTCGAATAATAATACTATTTTTCTGTGAGCAACTAATTGCTTTAACGACACAACAGAAGATGGCGTTGTTTAATATCGAAAAATATTATTCATATTTCATCATTTTATTAGTAATTCGTACTTAAATATAATTTCTAAAAACACTATTTAAAATAAAATACCGAGCACAGCTCGGTCATCCAGATTTTAATATATAAATAAAAAAAAAATCTTACCAAATTTCCATGTTGCCATTCTCCTTCCCTATAATAATATAAAAAATCTGTGAATATTTTAACTAGAAAATAAATGTATGCGTAATATAGGCTATTTTATACAATTTTTTATAAAATTACTAGCTATCGCCCGCGACTGCATCCGCGCGGAATTAAAAAAAAACTTAATTATTAGCCAATGTGTTCTTCCAGACTATGTTCTATATATGACAAATTTCATCAAGATCCGTTGACCTGTTCTGGAGATATCTTCAAACATCCATCCAATCCCATGTTTTTTAAGTAATTTTACTAAATAACCTAGAAATAATACGTCAAAAAGACTTACGTTTTAGGCGTCAGTGATTCCTCATCCGTATGTTCAGTTGCGCTGGTAACACGTTTTCTCTTCGGACTTGGACTTTTACTATAAAAAAGCAATTATAAAATTTTTAATAAGAATAAATCCAGTCATATTATAAACTAACTAAACTCCATCTGTACGGAATTAAAAAATAGTAGCCTATGTATTCTTCTAGGCTATGCTCTACTTGTATGACAAATTTCATCAAGATCTGTTTAGTTGTTCTGGAAATATCTTCAAACATACATCTAAACATTCGCATTTATAATATTAGTAAGATTTTTAAGTAGATCTTTATTAATTTACTGATATATCTTGTACCATTTCAACTTAGCTCTATGCTTCTGCTAGGATATGGTTTACGACAATAATCGAATGACGGGATTCGAACTCCCGACCTCATGATCGGAAATCCGTACACTTAACCATTAAGCTATTGACGTTTAAATTACTAGTCTATGTGTTCTTCCAGACTATGTTCTATATGTATGACAAATTTCATCAAAATCCGTTGAGCTGTTCTGGAGATATCTTCTAACAAACATACATACAAAGATCCGCTATGTTTGTATGTGCTAAATAAACTCCAAAAGTACTGAATCGATTTGAAAAATTCTTTTACTATTGGGAAGCTAAAATATTCTTGACATAGGCCATTTTGATTACTAGACTAACTATCGCCCGCGACTCCGTCTGGGATTTAAAAAAAATTAATAAGTAGTGTATGTCTTCTTCCAGACTATGTTCTATATGTATGACAAATTTCAACAAAATCAGTTGAGTTGGTCCGGAGATACTATCTAACAAACATCCATCTAAACATTCCCATTTATAATATTAGTAAGATTTTTTTAACGCGTTAATTCCTAGTTAAAAATTACTTACGTATCACTTTCTCTTTTAACCGGACTTGTTTTTTCTAATAGTGGTAGCTTTATTAAAGGTGGAGGTCCTCCTAAAATAAAAAAAAATACATTTTTAAAATAACCCAACTATAGTTTCACACGTAACCACCCTTTTTCTTATAAAAAAAGGATGGGAATTGGAAGTGGACATTCCGGATGAGAGGATGCATGGAAAGGGAAGATATTTTTTTTCCGTGCATCCTCTCCTCCGTCGATTAAAGTTAGGCAACGCATATGCAATTGCGTATGTCTATGGGCAACGGTCACTTCGCTATTTCAGCGAATTAAGGTGGCTGCTCGCTCGTTTGCTACCTTATTATATAAACAAAAGACATATATGATATGTTGTATAGTTGGTCTCAAAAACCCACTATAAATATGAAACTTACCGTTAACATTAAATTTTTCAGTTGTCTTAGCTTCTTTACTTTCAGTATGACTCGTCTCCGAATCCCGTTTACTCCGAACCCTGGTGTCTGTGGTCTCCGGTCTCGCCTCCGGTCTCGTCTCGATCTGTCTTTCTGGTCTGGTCTCTGGTGTGCGTCTTGCCTTTTCTTGTTGCTTCTCAATTATCTGTGATTTATCTTGATTCAAAGTTGTTGTTGTGATAACGCCTGAAAAAAACAAAAAAAAATCAAGTTCAAAAGGATTTCGTGGGCGTTAAAACGTTGGTATAAATTATATGGTTGACCATGACCTGGTAATCTAACTTTGGGTAGACTCCGAGCCTCTCAGTGGGGATATAGTGAGCTGATGATGAGGGCTTGGAATCTACCGTAAGTTATATGACTAGGTCATAGTCACAGCGTGGCTTCACACATATCTTTGAATTTCATCACAGATATGTGCAGCACCACGATGTTTGCCTTCACCGTAAGGACATAGGACAATTCTAAATCAAAGATTCAAACCCAGGACCTGCAGATTACACGTCAAGTGCTTAATACCTAAGCTACCAACACTTAACCTTCTAGAGATACCTTCAAATAAACATCCATCCATCTAAACATTCGCATTTATAATATTAGTAAGAACTAAGTTAAGTGATGGTAGCTTAGGTATTAAGCACTTGACTTGTAATCTGCAGGCCGCCGATTGCCGATTCATCCGCGTTTGTAATTTTCAAACGCATAATTACCTACCAGACAGGCTATAAGCCGTGATATTTTGTGCCTATTTGAACCTGACGCATTAGAAATTCAAATCAACGAGATAAGAACATTAACTTAAAGTGACAGTTTTAAGTGGGAATGAAAAGTTGTTAACTCCTAATTGCGACCTATCCAACTATATAAGTCAGTGTTTTTGGAAAGATCTAGTAAAATTACTCACCAGATTCACAATCGGGAGGTTCATCTTTGTTACTCCACCGTATATCCGTCAGACCTTTGATCCTCAGCTCCTCTGCCGTCTTCAACAGACTCGCCAACTGTGACTAGATAAAAAAAACGCGTTAAACGCAAATATTCCATAGGAATGATGTTCCCCTTTGAACGCCAAGTTCATTTCCCATATTTACCATCTAAATTCACCGAAATTGCGAAGCGATATGCCTATAAACATACGCAACTGAAGTGCTGCCTACCTTTAATCTACGGAGATGACGCACAGATACAGAACATTTCCCCTTCCCATACGTCAACTTCTCCGTCAAATCCCCATTTCTTTCCTTATAACAAAAAAGTGGGAAGGGAAAGACTAAAATTAGGCCATTTCAGACTTTACTTTCAGAGTAAATCTTTCAAATTGTACGCTTCAATTTTTTTTATAAGATAAGGGTGCAGTCGAGCAGCGGGAACACCAAGGTGTTCAACGACGCCCATGGACATCTGCAATACCAGAGTAACTGCTGCGTTGCCGACCTTTGAGAAGATAATACGTACGCTTGAAGGACCCAAAGTCGTAGCTGTTTGGAAATACCACCGAGGACAGACAATTCTACAAAGCGATTGTCCGAGACAGGGAGTTCCAGAAAAACTAGAAGATTGTCTATTGCCAGCCATAAATAACTAATAATCAATAAACTTTAGCACTTACGTGATGTACACTCATCTCTCCAGTATACATGTAGTCGAGTAGTGCGCGTAGATGCCGCGGCTCAGCCCCGTCTATGACCAGTACTGGCTCACCATGCGCCTCGTGAGCGCCAAGTAATGCAGCCAGTAGTTCCGAGCATGCCGCGAGTACAACTCTGCAACAAGTATCTCAAACTATCACTTGGAGTACCGCAAGTATTGTGTTTAACTTTACATATCTTTGAAATTCTTCTTAGATATTTGGAATGGGCCTTGGGCGAATATTTGTGCCTAGTGCGGCGAAGGATCGGGCGTAAATTAAACCAAAAATCTCATACTAATTTTGACAAAATTGATGAAGATACGAAGGTTGCATTCGAAATTTACGCATCGTAAATTAACAGTTAAGGATATAGCTTCCCACTTAAATGTTGTATAACAAAAAGCCATCACAAAAGCTCTAATTCAGCACGTATAGCCTGACAAGGATATCCTAACCCGTTTAGTGTGTCAAACTGAATTACGTCAGCTCACTAGCGTCACTCTGTTAATATCAGTCACAAGATCCTTGTCGTACTATATCTGTCTTGTATTTTTTATATAATGCTGTCTTAAAGTGTTGGCAACCCTAATTGTGACATCACAACAGCCTAATAAAATAAACAGCTTAGAAAATGTGATTAGTCACAAACGATAAGGCGTGTTCTTTTGACCACACATGGGATAACTTTAATGGACCAAAATCATCATTGCTCAGGCATATAATACGATTGATTTATCCGGCCCGTTGGTCAAGAATAAAACTAAGGCTCTCCGTACACAAGACGATTAAAATTTCCATTCCGACATTCACAAAACATTTCTGTCACCGTCGCTTACTATTTGTCAATATCGTCGTTACTAAAGTCGTTGCGTTGAACTTTTTGTTAATACGTTATAGTTGTGTAGTCACCTATGCCTGACCGAATAGACAACTCGGTTCGACGATTCAACATTGTCTGTACGGAACAGGATACAATATCAGATTTAAAGATCGTTGCTTTGTACAACAGCTTATAAGCGACGGTCTGTATGTATCAAACAGTGCCAATCCTTTATCGGACTATAACTGTCTTGTCATCCTTGGCTTTTTTATGTAAAATAAGATGGCAAACGAGCATGCGGCCATCTGACTTACATCTCAACTAGTAATAGGACTGCCCATAGACATACGAAGTAGCCTACCTTTAATCGAAGGAGAAGGAGACAGATAGAAAGAGAATATTTCCCCTGGCTATGTGTGCCGTCCTCCGATAAATCCCCATCCTTAATAAGAAAAGTGTGGAAAGGGTAAGAGGACTAAAATTAGGTGTCCGCACTTATTAGACGGTACGCGGAATTGGTTTTTTTTTATATCATAAGGTGGCAAACGAGCGAGCGGCCACCTGAAATCGCTGAAATAGCGAAGTGACCGTTGCCCATAACCATACGCAATTCCATATGCGTTGCCTACTTTTGATCGATGGAGGAAAGGATGCACAGAAAGAAATTATCTTCCCTTTCCATGAATCCTCTCATCCGGAAAGTCCACTTCCACTTCCCATCCTTTCCTTATAAGAAAAAGGGTGGGAAGGGAAAGAGGACTAAGTGAGGCCTCCGGGACGCACACTCATCAGACGAAACGCGGAATTGCTTCCACTTCACGGCTGTCTTCTGTGTGGTCGCGTTATTTCACCTCTATTCCAAATTCAACAGAGTCAACCACGATATCTGAGCGTTACAACAGACCAGATAAATTCGTTGGACTATTTGATATATCGACCTTTAGTTTACTATACAAGTGTCCAGTTGATTTATATTGACAATTAACAAGATATCCGTAGCGTGTAAGGAATACATTAATTAAATATATCTTTAAATTGCTAAACGTTACTATAGCAACAAAAACATGAGGTTTTAAGGTATTAGAAAATAATGTTTAAGATTTTAGTGAAGAAAAACTACGACTGCATTCGCGCAAAATTAAAAAAAACTTAATAAGTAGCCTATTTATCTTCCAGACTAGATTGTACATCATCAACATCATCATCAGCTCACTATACGTCCCCACCGAGCTCGGAGTGTACCCTAAGTCATGTGACTAGGTCATAGTCAACCACGCTGACCAAGTGCGGGTTGACTTCACACATATCTTTTGAATTTCTTCTCAGATATGTACAGCATCACGATGTTATCCTTCACCGTAAGAACGTCAAATGTTCATATGTAAATCGGAAATCGAAAAACACATTAGTATATGGCTGGATTTCAACCCAGGATTTGCAAATTGTAAATCAAGTGCTTGACCCCTGAGCCACCGACGCTCTTTATTCCTATGTTCTACATCTATGCTACATTTTATCAAGAGTCGTTGAGCCTTTCCAAACATACCTTCTAACAAACATCCATCTAATTATTGAAATATTCGCATTTATAATATTAGTACGAAGTTAGATAGTAAAATTGTCTTTTTAATATTATAAGGAGGCAAATGAACAAGCGGCTATCTGAATCCTACGAAATGGCGAAGCGACCTTTAATAGACGGAGGAAGGATCGCATATAAAGATAATCCTCTTCCCATGCATAGCCTCTTCAAACTTACCCTTTCCCATCCTTTTTAATAGAGCGGGAAGGGAAAGAGTACTAAACATAGGCCTCTGCACACTCATCAGACTGTAGTTGGTATTGCTTCCACTTGAGTCGTGTCTTCTGTGTGGTCGTATTACGCTGACAAGCCGATGTATTCGTGCAGCTTGTTGTTACTGATGTCTACCACTATTAGTTGAAACTGGTGAAGCAGTATACATTATGTCAATGGATTTATGCAGTGACTAGACACCCACTTAAACCGGTTCAAATTCCTATTCCCTGAATTGGTTAATTTAAATGGTCATTTGACAAACGCTCGTTAACTGGTCTATAACAATCACAGTTTAAAAAGTATAGTGGAACCTTCTAGGGTTGTCAACTTTTCGACACGAATTCTTTCGTCGTCAGAACATAAATGTCCCCATAGAGGGTTCAGAGCCTACCCTAAGTTAGGTGACTAGGTCATAGTCAAAAACAGGCCCATAACGGGTTGACTTCACATACCGTTGAATTTCTTTGCAGTAATGTGTAAATTCAACCCGTACTGGACCACTATGGTTGTCCCTAACATATTATAATTTAGACTCAAACTTCGGTAACGACGTTTTCTTGCAGGGTCAGATCTAGCATTTCTGGCGCCCTGAGCGAAATTTTTGCTGCTATCCTCTTTATTGTTAACTCAGGCGTTTGCGGCCCTCTTATGCCCGATGCCCTGGGCAGTTACCTCACCTCGCCCTACCCTAACACGCTACGGTTTTCTAGTATAACGAACTAAATGTTTTTTTTTGCCATTTTTGCCAGCCCTATTTTAAATACGTGTTTATAAACATATTTATACGTTAAATCAATGATTAAGTCCGATGCTAATCAAGAACTTTAGTGGCCCTGTGAGATATTTATACGATGCGACCGCTCGTAAAATGATTGTAGAAATTCATGTCATTCAACATTTCTTATAGTTAACAGTTACATTACGTACTCATAATAGTTGATGTAACCCATAATATAGATATATTTGATATAAAGGGGACTTTGATTAGATTATTTGACAATTAATTGTAAAGTTGGATTTATTAAATATTTTTAATACTTAACACCATAACTGGTTCAACCGGATTTCGTATCGTAAGTGGCCTGTTATAGTAAATTTTAGTATGATATAAAAATGTCAAACGAAAACGCTTAGGGATAACATACACGGATCGCTACAAGCAATCTGTATCGATACTTAACAGTGGTAGAGCGAGCTTTATCATCTTCGCACGAATTGTCCCGGCTCGCCCGGTGAAATACCACGACCACACAGAAGGCAGGCGTCAAGTGGAAGCAATTCCGCGTTTCGTCTGATGAGTGTGCTTCCCGGAGGCCTAATTTAGTCCTCTTTCCCTTCCCACCCTTTTTCTTATAAGGAAAGGATGGGAAGGGGACGTGGACTTTCCGGATGAGGATACATGGAAAGGGAAATTATTTTATCTTTCTGTGCATCCTCTCCTCCGTCGATTAAAGGTAAGCAACGGGTATGCAATTGCGTATGGCTATGGGCAACGGTCACTTCGCTATTTCAGCGATTTCAGGTGGTCGCTCGCTTGTTTGCCACCTTATGATATAAAAAAATACTGAAAACTGAGGTCCGTGTATAATCACCATTTATTACAAGGACACACCGCATTTTACATTAAGAATTTTCGTACAAAAGGCAAGTTACAGAGAGGACATTACAAGCACTTAGAAATATTTTAATCAAAGTCAAATTAGACAATTGAAACTGTACCAGCTGGAAAGGTTAATTAGTATGTGTTGTGCCAGACTATGTTCTACATCTATACAAAATTTCAGCGAGATCCATGCAGCCGTTCTAACATAATATTAGTATGATGTCTCCTTACCTATGTGCTCTAAGCGAGACGCCTCTTATGTTCTCTGGCTCGACAGTATCCTTGTTGGGTACTTGTGTTGCAAAACTCGGCGAACAGTACAGTGTAACGTCGCAGAATCGCTCTGAAAATAAAGAGATTATTTATTAGTGACAGCTCTGTATGTTGTTTAATCTATTTACTTTTAGACTTTATTAGTTAGAATCCTTTGGCACAAATGACGTGCTTTCGTTACAAAGTCAAGTGTCAGATTGATTAGTGAGGGGACATAAACGTTGATATTTTAGTAAGACTAGTGTTGCGACACACCGGCACAGTGTCGGATTTTCTTCCTAAAAGTACAAATATATATGTGATTAAAAACACAAAACATACGAGGAATGAATAAAGCACTTAATTAGTAGCCTATGTGTTCTTGTAGACTATGTTCTACATCTATGCCAAATTTCATAGAGATCCATGCAGCAGTTCCGGAGATCTAACAAACATCAATCCAAACAAAAGCATATGTAATACTAGATCTCGCCCACGACTCCGTCCGCGCTGGATTAAAAAATTGATAGCAGATTCGCAGAGCTACTAAATATGCATATAAAATTTAATAAAATCGGTCAAGCCGTTTCGGAAGAGACCAACATTGTGACACGAGAATTTTATATAATATATAAGATAAGTAAGATCCAAACTATAGGATTAAGTCCTCGGGCAATTAAACTTATCACTTGACTGACATTCAAAAAAAAAACTCCGAACAGCTGTAATTTAAACGAGACGATGCAATTAATAACATACGTCTAGATCATTTATCTAGACTAGCTAAAGCTAAAACGGTAAACTTAAAATAGAAAAAAATCTAATCCAGTTTCTAGTTTGTTAAGATTCAATCTTTAAGGTGCGGTCGTCAAAATGGGTGAATGTAAAAAACACGATATGACGGCCAGTCTAGATTTCTATTTAGTTTATGTTTAATAAAAGCTACCATAATTATTTTAAAATATGAATGTGGAAGGGTACACTGGTAGGGATAGGCCTAGGAAGGGATTTACAAAAAAAAAATCATTGAAAAAATTCTTCGTATGTATACAGAACCTTCTCGACAAGCACTAATCTTATATATAAAATTTTAGTGTCACAATTTTCGTTCCCATACTCCTCCGAAACGGCTTGACCGATTCTCATGAAATTTTGTGAGCATATTGAGTAGGTCTGAGAATCGGCCAACATCTATTTTTAATCCCGCGCCGACGGAGTCGCGGGCGACAGCTAGTTTCTATCTATTTTTTTTATTTTTCTAACTTTTTTTATAGGAGAAAGGGGCAAACGAGCAACGAATCGCCTAAAATTCTTCGTCTCAAAAGTAAAAGTCGTTGTCTCAGAGGCCTCCTAGCTAAATAAAATTACAAATCACCCCCAGGTCTCCCCAGCTCTACACAACGCCCCCATTTTCTTTCTGGGTCTCTTACCCCCCTTGAGACCTGCAGCGGCAACTTTGGGAAAGACTGTTCTAAAGTTTTAATACTAAAGCTTTAGATAAGATTGTTTTTATCGTCGTTTGTTGTAACATCCGTTCGATATGGATTTAAATTCTCACGCTTTTTGCAAATTGAAAAAGGTCAAAACATTATATGGACCTTAATATACAATTTTATTGGGTCCCAACATTTGATTATGTTTTATCGTCTTTATCTGCATAAATGATTATTTTCACTTTACATTTTCTGACATTTCTTTATCTTAATTTCGCAATTCGATTGGAAATTTCTCGTGGGACAGATAGCTTATCATCTAATATACAAATTTATTTACAACTAGCAAACGCCCGCGAATTCGTTAGTTCCCAAGTCCGGTCAAAATAGGCACAACCGTTCCGGATATTACTCGAAACAAACGCGACCTGGCAGACTTACAGACAGACAAACATTTTAAAACCGTTTTATTTTCTTTTGATCGCGAGTTTTTATATGTTAACACCTGGGTAAACCTTTAAGCGAGTCATTGTCTGTTCCCGACGGATGACCTCCATAAGTGACAATCTCGGGTTAGAGAGAAAACTAACACGGTCACTTGGACTCTTGGTTTTTCTTTATATCATAAGGTGACAAACGAGCGAGCGGCCACCTGAAATAGCTGAAATAGCGAAGTGACCGTTGCTCATCGACATACGCAATTGCATACGCGTTGCCTACCTTTAATCGTCGAAGCAGAGGATGCACAGAAAGAAAATATTTTCCCTTCCCATGCATCCTGTCACCCGGAAAGTCTACTTACACTTCCCATCCTTTCCTTATAAGAAAAATGGTGAGAAGGGAAAGAGGACTAAATTAGACCTCCGGATCGCACACTCATCAGACGAAACGCGGAATAGCTTCCACTTGACGCGTGTCTTCTGTGTTGTCGCGGTATTTCACAGGGCGAGCTGCACCAATTCGTGCGAACATGTTAAAGCTCTTTCACTGTTGAAATTATGTTCGACTGTAATTGATTTTTTTTTATAACTTTTTCGTGCTTAATCGATCGTAACAAGGAGTGGCTTGAAGCGAATGAGTGCAATAATTTAACCGACCTTGTACGTATCGCCACACCTATAAAGCCTGTTACAGACGTTCAGTTTTTACAGTACGGTTCAACTGATTGTTGCATACGCATTGTAACTTTTTAGTTAAAAATGAACGTCTGTAGCAGCCTTTATATATCGTTCCAATTCAAATCCTATTTTGAAACGTAGAAAATCTTCTAATGTTCCGTAACTACGTAATTCTAAATTTCTGATAAAACAGTTCTTATTTTATAAGACTTGCTTTAGCCCGTGACTCCGTCCTCGCAGAATAAAAAAATACTTTATTAGTAGCCTATATGTTCTTCCAGACTATGTTCTACATCTATGCCAAATTTCGTCAAGATCCATGCAGCCGTTGCAGAGATATCTTCTAACAAACATCCATCTAAACATTCGCATTTATAATATTAGCAATATATAAGATTAGCGAACATTTTTTCCGGGTGAATTCACAATTGCGTCCATCCAAAGTTTCAAAAAATGTTCCCACGTTAAAAATAAAACAAGATGTCTTTGGGTTTTTTATAAACCCGTACCATTTGATAAAATTTAAAAAAAAACATAACAGGGTGCGACCGTGAGAAATATAAAGGTGAGTATACATTTGGAGAGTTTTCATATTTACGTCAGAAATTAAAATGTTACTGCCAAAAAATTTGCAAAGAAAAAAACAAAAAATATAGTAAAACTAGCTGTCTCCCGCAACTTCGTCTGCGCACACACACACTCTCGTCTGTGTACACGGCGGGATTCGAATCTGCAGATTGCAAGTAAACTGCTAAACCCCTAAGCCACTGATGTATAACCATCTTTATATTATTTGTGTAAAGGTCAATGACCCACAGGGGCTGTACCATAATGACCCATACATGGGACAATTACCTCGTAAAATTTTAGTGAGGTGTTAGCATATATATTTTTTTATTTATAGTTATTCCTGCTTGACACTAATAATATATTAAAATGTATTTAGGAGATATAAAGCTTTTATTATAAATTTTATCTTTAGAATGGACCAGTAGCGATTAGGTAGAAAATACTTACCGGATGTAAGGTGATAAGTACACACTTTGCGAACGCATATTCTTTGTCATTATCAACGGCTCCTACGCATACTGACATAACTCGTTTTTTTAACAAAATTACTTTTCATAATTTTCCGAAGCGAGGAATAAAAAAATTACTTAAATAGCGTATGTGTTCTTCCAGACTATGTTTTACATCTATGATAAATTTAAAAGAGATTCATGCAGCTGTTCTGGAGATGCTTGCTAACAAACATCTATTCATCCTCTTTTATATTACTAGCTGTCGCCAGCGACTTCGTTCGCGGGGAATTAAAAAATAATATTTAGTGGTCTATGTGTTCTTTAAATACAAGAGACCGGCCAAGACTGGGTCGCTGTGCCAGCGGAATATGTGATCTTCCAGACCATGTTCTACATCTATGTTAAAAAAATTTCATCGAGATCCATACAGCCATTCTGGAGATACCTTGTAAATCACAAATTACTTTTTTATGTTACTAGCTGTCGCCCACGGTTCCGTTTGCGCGGAATAAAAAAACTTAGTAGTCTATGTGTTCTTCCAGACTATGTTCTATATGTATACAAAAATTCATCGAGATTCATGCAGACTTTCTGTAGTTATCAACCAACATCCATCTTTATTTTTTATAAAATTGTTTTAGTAAGTTTTAGATATTGCTTGACGGAAAACCTGATAACAACACTATCAACAGACCAGTTGGAACTTACAAACTCATCTGGTACGACTACCTTAGTTAATTCTATCACAAAATATGTTAAACCTTACACATAGACAACACAAAATAGACAAGGATCTTATATCTTTAAAATTGACATTCAACTTTTGTCATTTACTTTACGCCTACATGTTTATATAATATTGTCAGATTAATGTTCTCAAAATGTCAAACATTACATTACGTGTCGTGGCAACACGTCGCGTGTTAGATACGTGTTACGTGACCACATCTATCACGCTGCTTATACTATTACTTATAATCAATGACGTTCAACATGTTATTACCATACGAAGCGGCTTACGGAGTTAAGGCTGTTGATTCGTCGACACGTGAATAATTAGATTGACATTTTATAGTTCCAATTTAAGCCCTTCGTACACAAAACTATAAATCAACGCGATTCTATTAGCGGGGACTAGACAAAGTGCATTCGCTACTAAGCTATTCTATAATGAACTTCAAATATTGTTTTTTTTTATATCATAAGGTGGCTAACAAGCGAGCGGCCACCTGAGATCGCTGAAGTTGCAAAGTGACCGTTGCCCATAGACTTACACAATTGCATATGCGTTGCCTGCCTTTAATCGACGGAGGAGTGGATGCACAGAAAGAAAATATCTTCCCTTTCCATGCATCCTCTTATCCGGAAAGTCCACTTCCACTTCCCATCCCTTCCTTATAAGAAATAGAGTGGGAAGGGAAAGAGGACTAAAGTAGGCCTCCGGTACGCACACTCATCAGACGAAACGCGGCATTGCTTTCACTTCACGGCTGTCTTCTGTATGGTCGTGGTATTTCACCGGGCGAGCCGGGACAATTAGTGGGAAGATTTTAAAGCGGGCTCTACCACTGTTAAAAATATACTGTATGGAACTGACGCGCGACAATCACGTGACTTATAGAAAGTTATTCTCAGTTCTATACATTTTTGAAGTTTTTTTAGAGAATCGCTTAGTAGCGAATGCACTTCGTCTAGCTTCGCAGTACAGGCTATCGCTATAAGAATCGACAAAATTATTTAAATTTTAATGTCAATCTTATGGAATCATATGACTATTCTAATTAGCAACTAAACTTATCGAATAATTGCATAGCCCTTCAGGATAACTGTATAGATTTGCTCCGCCATCTTGAAAATTGCGAGCGACTGTTTTTGGCAATGACAGATAGAAATGTCGGCGACGCGCGCTCTAAACCTCTATGCCATTGTATTCCTCAGCGACTAGAATCGCCGGGTATCCAAGATTGTCTTGCCTTGTGTACGATGACCCTTAAAGTATACATCGACATATTTATCTGAGCCGTTAAGCATAAATGACACTAGATTATAAAAGCTCATTAACGTCCCCGTCAAAGTCCAAAACTCTTCATACTATATCAGTCTTGTTATGTTTCGTTTTTATGTAATTTTCTACGCTTATATAGGTTTTACATATATTTTGTAACAACAGTATCGTATGACATCGCCTCTTACACCGAGCCAGATATTTCTTGGATTAATCTTACTAATATTATAAACTAGCTGTCGCCCGCGACTCCGTCCGCGTGGATGTATGAAAAAAGTTAAACAGTGTAGCCCACCCATCCATCCATCCACATCACATCCATCTAAACATTCGCATTTATAATATAAGTAAGTTAAATAAAAAGCAGCTCTTCAAGGCATAAATTCGAAAAAAAAATGAATAAATATTATCCTATGTCCGTCTCCTGGCTCTATGCTACCTCCTCAACAATTTTCAGTCATATCAGTAAAGCCGTTCTTGAGTTATAAATAGTGAAACTAACACGGCTTTCTTTTATATATATAGACATAGATGCGAATGGAGTAACATAGTAGGATTTACACTTATAGACATTTTAAGTTAGAATCCTTTTGTCGCGATGGCGAATACCAAGAGTCAGAATGATTAGTGAGGGGACATAAACGTCGAAAGTTTAGTAAGGCTAGTGTTGCGCGGATACACCGGCACTATGTCGGATTTTCTTCCTAACATTACTAATAAGTCATCATCATCAGCTCACTATAGGTCCCCACTGAGGGGCTCGGAGCCTACCCTAAGTTAGGATTGACTAGGCCATAGTCAACCACGCTGGCCAAGTGCGGGTTGACTTCACACATATCTTCGATCTTCTCAGATATGTACAGCATCACGATGTTTTCCTTCACCGTAACATCGGATAAATGTACATATGTAAATCGGAAATCGAAAAAAACATGACGGGATTCGAACCCAGGACCTGCATTGCAAGTCAAATGCTTGACCCCTGAGCCACCGACGCTCTATATCTATATTCTCAAATTAATAGAGATCTTTTAAAAAAAATGTGAGAGACAAACTAAATTACTATTCAACTCCGTTCACTGACCAATAATTTGATGTCTAGTCGAAAAATAATAAATTACGTATATTAAACATTAAATTCATTTTAAAATAAACAAAAGTGAAAAACATTTGACAAACTAAATCATCCAATAACCGATCGCTTATCTGCAGTTAAGATGAACGCCAAAAAAAAACCTTCACAAATCTTTGACCTTTACAAAAATCCGTGGGAACGAAACTAAAATTTCCGGTTAGAGAGAATTAATGCAACTGCAAAAAAAAAAGATAATTCAGATCTTCAAACGTCATCAAACCAAAAATATGCACGGATCAAGATCCCAAACAAATAAAGGTGGGTTTCCATGGTGCGCATTGACTGCCTAGGGCGTCACCGGCTTTTGAATTGTACATTATCACAAAAACCATGATACCTTGAGTGTCGGCTGCTCAGGGGTTAACCACTTGACTTGTCTGCAGGTCCCGGGTTCGAATCCCGCCATGCATCAATGTGTTTTCCATAACTGAAGAAAAACATCGTAACGCTGCACATATATGCATAGAAATTCAAAGATATGTGTGAAGTCTATCCGCTCTGATCCAGCATTGACTGTGACCTAGTCACATAACTTAGGGTAGACTCAGAGACCCTTATAACTACGCTAAAGATAAAAAAATACAATGTCGCAAACGAGAGCCTAATTTCTCTAGAATTATTATAATAACAGACATTCAAATATTTCCTCTGGTTATCCTCAGAACAGAAAAAGGGAATTTCCCTTCCTAATCATTCCAACACATCGCGTATAATATCCCAGATGTATAGCGAGAGGGTTAAATTCTTGCGGGGCGATTCGTACGTACAATGGAAACCCACCTTAATGATTCAACTTTATAAAGCTTTTATTACGATTAAGTACAGAACCAACATAAAATTAGTAAACTGGGCATCATTTATACATTACTTTTTAGGGTTCCGTACCTCATAGGGAAAAAAACCCTTATAGGATCACTTTGTCGTCCGTCCGTCTGTCAAGACCATTTCTCTCAAAAAGGCGTGAAGGTATCAAGCTGGAATTTATATCAAATGTTCAGGTCTGCGGTCGGTAGGTGCTGTAAAAAAATAAAACTTCTAAGCCAACCCAATCAAAAGATACAACCGTTTATGTCGCAAATTTTCGACATTCGCAAGGGAATTAAAACCTACAGGGTACTTTTTTATTTATTTATCATTTATTTATGACATCCGAAACGCGTATAAAATAAAAATAAAGTTTTAAAACCCTTGCAAAAAATAAAAAACACAATTTTTCACAACATAACCGACAAAGTTACGTACAGACGTACAATTTTTTTTTAATTGTCTTTTCATTATTAGCTACGCAAATACATTATGTGTACGAACTATCATTTTGTTTTTAAAACAGTGGCAAAGATAAGACTAGTATGCGCCTTTTCTTATAAGGAATCGGTACAGTAAGAGCGTCAGTGGGTCAGAGGTTAAATATACTTGTAAACTACAGGTCTTGAGTTCGAATCCCATTCATGTATTAATGTGTTTTCGATTTACATGTGTACATTTATCCTATGGTCTTACGGTGAAGAAAAACATCGTGATGCTGCACATATCTGAGAAGAAATTCCTGTGTGAAGTCAACCCGTATTGGGCCAGTATTGACTATGGCCGAGTTCCTAAGTGCGGACGTATAGGAAGAGAATATATCCTTTAAGTCCTGTACGTCCCCTGCTCTGTCTATGGGCAGCGGTCACTTCGAAATGAGACGATCTTCCTAATATTATAAATGCGAATGTCTAGAGATATAGGATGTGTGTTTGAATCTCCGGAACGGCTGTATGGCTCTCGCTGAAATTTGACATAGATGTAGAAAATAATCTGGAAGAACACATAGGCTACTTATTAAGTATTATTTTTAATTCCGCACGGACGGTGCCACTGGCGACAGCTAGTAATAAATAATTTCGCGTGTAGCCATTGCATTCGAAATTTGAATATGAACATTTTGAAATTTGAATAATATCAAGTTATAATAAATTCAACAATAAACTCGCCACTAATCCGAGCATCGGATGACATTCATCCAAAAACAATTTACATTTTAATGCGCCATTTAATCCTGGGAACCGGCTAGCGTTAGTGATGTCCATATTACATAAAATTTAATGATTTCATTTAAAAAAATATATTTATTAATAAAGAAAATACGGAACCCTTATAGGATTTATTGTTCGTCTGTCTGAGAGATGAAGATGCTGATCTTTAAATCATACTCTTCTTCGTAATGAGTTAGTGTTTTTTTTTTATTAAAAAATCTTACTAATGCTATAAATGCAAATGTTTAGATGGATGGTTGCTTGTTAGAAGGTACGTTTCTACATAGTCTGGAAGAACACATAGGCTACTAATTATTGTTTTTTACCTTGTGCGAACGGAGTCGCGGGCGACAGTACCATAGCATTTAAAAACCCCTAAATTGCTAATAGAACATTAAAAAGAAAACACAGGAAAAATACATTTAAACAACTGTATTTTACTTCGCGATTTGAATTAAGTTTTACATACAATTTTCACAGAAAGTAGTAAATAAAAAAATAGACAGTGAACTTTATCATTATAAGATTTAGAATATACTCCTCATTTTATAAACTGTCGAATTCAATGCGTACCGTAAATTAAATTTATGGTACGCACATAAATATAACATGCACATCACTAGTTCAAAACACTAGTATAATCCGGATTTCTAAATTTCCAAAAGGAATTATTATTTAGAAAACCCGCAGAGACAAACCAGTTGAAGTTAATTTAAAACCATAAATATACCAAATACAATATTGGTATTTGAAAAAAGTTCTGGAAATCAAAGATCAGTGACCCAAAAAAAATGACGTCTCTAGGAGATATGTGTGTGTCTACCTATATATATATGTATAGTCAGATATATATATATATATAAATGAAAGTCGGGTTATATACACTATTTATAACTCAACAACGGAGACGGACATAGGATACTATTTCCTCATATTTTTTGCGAATTTATGCCTTGAAGAGCTGCTTTTTATTTAACTTATCTATATATTAAGTTTTTTTATATATATCCATGCGGACTGAGTCGTGGGCGACAGCTAGTTTAACTAGAGATGGGTTCGGTTTCGATTACCGATTGTTGTTCTCATAGAACTTGCAATCGAAAATTTCGTGATTATTGTTTTTGATTTACAATATAAATTATCTCTCTCTGTGCGTCCTCAAAGTCGATTTAAAGCAACATAGTTTTAACAGTGGTAGAGCCCGCTTTAACATCTTCGCCCGAATTGGCCCGGCTCGCCCGGTGTAATACCACGACCACACAGACACGCCTCAAGTTGAAGCTATTCCAATTACAATCTGATGAGTATGTCGGAGGAATTCTTTTTATTTTAAAGATATAGTTTCTTTATTACATACTAGTTGCCGCCCGCAACTCTGTCTGCGCGGAATTAAAAGTAACTATTGGTAGCAGCATAATGTTATATAGTCTAAAGCCTTCCTCTATAAATGGACTATCCAACAAAAAAAGAATTTTCAAATCGGACCTGTACTACCTGAGATTAGCGCGTTTAAACAAACAAACTCATCCGATCTATAATATTACTATAGATTTTTATTTTAGAGATATATTCAGTGAGGTTTCTTTATATTTTTAAAATTAACAGTTTCACAATACAAAAAAAAACTATTACTCCGTCTCAATAAATACATTCGTCACGCGATGTAAGAAAAAGAACTAGTAAAACGGTAATATTAGGCGCTTTACACACATAGCAACTATAATCAACTAGCTGTCGGCACTTAATTAGTGTACACTATGTGTTCTTTAAGACTATGTTCTATACGTATGCCAAATTTAATCGAGATCCGTTCAGCCGTCCTAGAGATATCTTCAAACACCCATCCATCCATCCACATCACATCCATCTAAACATTCCCAGGTATAATATTAGTAAGTTAAATAAAAAGCAGCTCTTCAAGGCGTAAATTCGAAAAAAAAAATAATATCCTATGTCCGTCTCCTGGCTCTAAGCTATCACCTCACCAATTTTCAGGCATATCGGTAAAGCCGTACTTGAGTTATAAATAGCGTATCTAACACGACTTTCTTTTATATATATAGATATTGGGCAGTCCATTTATAAAGGAAGGCTTTAGGCTATATAACATTACGCTGCGACCAATAGGAGCGAAGCGTCAGTGAGTAATGTTGCAAAAACTAGGAAAATTATTCACATTTTCGGACTTTCGTTGCGTGCGCTGCATAAACGGCTTAAGTTACTCAAAAATTATTCCGCGCAGACGGAGTCGCGGGCGACAGCCAGTGGCATATTATGTTATGTAAACGCCAGTTGTGGGTTGTCAGTTGTGGCAACAGTAGCTCCGTCTGTAAGGCGCCTAACTTGCATTTGAAAAGAGCAACCAAGCGTTACTGGTTGGATGGAAAATTGTTGCGTTGAATATTTAATATTCAAAGAAATGAACTGATAGACAAGTCCGCGATATTTATACTATTAATAAAATTGTATTGCATGGAAAGGGAAAATATCTTCTATCTGTGCATCCTCTCCTGCGTCGATTAAAGGTAGGCAACGCATATGCAATTGCGTATGTCTATGGGCAACGGTCACTTCGCTATTTCAGTGATTTCAGGTGGCCGCTCGCTCGTTTGCCATCTTATATTAAGACATAAAAAATTATTTAGCAAATTTTACAAATTTTTACCCGTCTGTCTCGCAAATCGCTTTGTTCCTGATAATCTCCGTAATAGCTAGAATGATTTTAACAAGACTTTGACTGGAAGATAGATTATATATACGGGAATATTATAGACTAATTTATTTGTTAGACTTACTATTTTTTTTATAAGCGAAGGGGGCAAACTAGTGGCGGGAACACCGAGGTGAACAACGACACTCATGGACACCAGAGGAACTGCAGATGCGTTGCCGGCCTTTAAGGAAATGGTATGATCGCTTCTTAACCCTTATGTTCATTTTGTATAGTATACAAAATATACGATCACTATAGAATAATTTTTAACTTTGTTTTTTTTTGCTTTTCTTCAAAAAAGAAATCTTGCCACGATAAGGGTTAATATTATAAATACGTATGTTTAGATGGATGTTTGCTAGAAGTGTATCTCCAGACCGGCTGAACAGACCTCGATGGAATTCTGCATATATGTAGAACATAGTCTAAAAGAACATGATGGAGACGCTATCAAATGACGTCATATTATAAACATTTTAACAATGTTAAAATGAACGATTACATTCTCCGAACCCCGGCCTATCTCACAAGCTTGACCTAAAAACACGTGACTCATTTTAAATATGAATGAGAAATAAAACAAAAAAATGTTTTATTCCACGAAGTTACTTAACTAAGGTTTAATACTTTTGGAAGTTAGCTATAATTTTTTTTATCTTACTAATATTATAAATGCGAATGTTTAGATGACTGGACATTTAAAGGTATCTACATCTTATATAAAAAAAAAGAACACATAGGCTTCAGATAATCTTTTTTTTGGAATTCTGTTCGGATAGAGTCGCGGCCGACAGCTAGTATAAGGTGACTAGGACGCAACCGTTGCCCATAGACATCCATAATTGCAGATGCATTGGCTACCTTTAATCGACGGAGGAGAGAATGCACAGAAAGAAAATATTTACCTTCCCATGCATCCTCTCATCCAGAAAGTCCAATTCCACTTCCCATCCTTTCCTTATAAGAAATAGAGTGGGAAGGGAAAGAGGACTAAATTAGGCCTACGGGACGCACACTCATCAGACTGTACGTATAATAGCTTCCACTTGAGGCGTGTCTTCTGTGTGGTCGTAGTATTTCACCGGGCGAGCCGGGACAATTCATGCGAAGATGTTAAAGCTGGCTCTACTCCTGTTAAACCCCTTATACCTATTGAAGGTCGGCACAGTATTTACTAACACTGTATAATGTTTTTGCTTGAAATGTTTTTACTGGCCGCCTGCCTGACGCCAAACCCTCCTCGGGACTATTTTTTTTAAGTAATATAATCTCAATTATATATTCATAATTAATAATCGAACTCAATATAAAAATGTTATATTTTAATAAATACGATAGAACTAAGTGAACATACCCATACTACGTGACCTATTTTTTTAGTTTTTTCGACCCCTCCCTTTCATCGGTGACCACTCGTAGTGCCATGACCCTTTAGTTTTTACGTAGTAATTCGCAATTATGATTTTTAATCAATTCAGACAAAAATTAAAAAAAAAAATAATTTTGTTCATACTCTTCTTTATAGCATATGACTGCATGCATACTTAAATTACTAGTGAATTATGTATTATGAAAAAAAAAAACAAGTAACGACTATGTGACTAAAATCTGAGCCCCCC
>NW_013530779.1:1123528-1134431 GCF_000836235.2 Papilio xuthus | reverse complement strand
GGTCACGTAGTATGGGTGCGTTCCCTAAGATGGATTATACATAAGCGCAACTGCAACGCCTGTGTGGGATATCCCTTACCGCTATTTTAGAAGCATTTGTGTTTGTACATTGTTTTATAGAAGTATTTTGTTTTATGACGCATTTCGTCGTGTGGCGCACTGAAATCGTCAACGCGATTCGTCGCCGTCAGAGTGGTATCTGTTTAATAATTCACTTGACTATATTAAACACGATTAAGTCAATTTTATTCTATTGCCTAAATGAGTATCATTAGATTTTCTAACGAATTCGATTGTGACGAAAAAAAAACTAAGCGAATGTTTATAATTTTTAAATGTGAATCCACGCACAGCTGGATTTTATTTCATACATACATTAATAAAGCCTCGATTATTGAAATTCAAACATTAATATCCAAATATACAGACAAAACTATTAATTATACATCGATAAAGATAAAAAAAATATTTTGACAAATATCAACGCATATCGTAAAAAAAAAAGGATATTTTTTAATAAAATTTATATTTAAATTAAAAAAATAATATAAACAGTGCTTAAGTATGACAGAGAAGAGCGTCTGTGGCTCAGGGGTCAAGCACTCGACTTGCAATCTGCAGGTCCTGAGTTCGAGTCCCGCCACATACCAATGTGTATTTCGTTTTCCGATTTACATATGTACATTTATCTGACGTTTTTACGGTGAAGGAAAACATCGTGATGCTGCACATATCTCAAAAGAAATTCAAAGATATGTGTGAAGCCAACCAACCCGCACTGGGCCAGCGTGGTTGATTATGGCCTAATCACCCTTAACTTAGGGTAGGTTCCGAGCCCCTCGGTGAGGACGTATATTGATGTCTACGAGAGGTACCTTCCCTTTTTAGCATTTTTTTTTACTGTGAAGGAAACATCGTAATGAAACCTGCAGATATTATTAAAGAAATTTTAAAGATATGTTTGAATTTAGGGGACAAAAAGACTTGCAACCCGTCACGTTCCATCTCCAGAAAAGGCTAAAAGTGGATTGCATTCGTTTGGCCGTACCAAATATAGATCCGCGATCTCTGCCTATCCTTCTTGGTTATAAGCATTGTATGTGTGTGTGTCTGCTCACCTTTTTCCAGTAGTTGTGCGAACATATTCTGCACATTGGTATGGTGGTGTTTCCACCGCAAACAGTACTGCTGGGGCACCATTTTCCACAGCTTCGCCACGCTTGCTTCTAGAACTTTGGTATCATGGGAACTAATATATCTTCTGGGAATACTTGAATAATGGAATGTTCCTGCTTGGTTACCTGTAACAAGAGATACAAAAGTTATTTGTTAATTATTAAAAACAGTAGTAGAGTCCGCTTTAATATCTTCACACGAATTGGTCCGGTCCGGTAGTCCCAAGACCACACAGAAGACAGGCGTCAAGTGGAAGCAATTCCAACTACAGTCTGATGAGAATGCGTCCCGGAGGCCTAATTATAGTCCTCTTCACTTCCCATTCTCTTTCTTATAAGAAAATGATAGGATGTGGAAGTGAATTTTCCCGATAAGAAGATCGATAACCACACTGAGAAAAAAACTTTTAAAAAATACCGGTACAGACTTATCGTTGAATTTTGTGACACGCTGTATCCACTCACAGGGAATATTCTATATCGTTAAAAGCATCATGTTAACGGCTCTATAAAAACCGACTCGCCTTACCGTGAGATTTGTTATAATTAAGAAATCCTCAATGTCCTGGATTTGCATAAATTTGCAGCTAAGATCTGTATTGGAATAAATTAATAAATCATTAAGTAGTTTATATAAAAACATCGTATATATTAACATAAATAGCTAACCATATAGGATAAACAAAGTTTTTTTTATCACAAGGTGGCGAACGAATGACCAGCCACTTGAAATCACTGAAATAACGAAGTGACCTTTGCCCATAGACATACGCAATTGCATATGCGTTGCCTACCTTTAATCAACGGATGAGAGGATGCACAGAAAGAAAATATTTTCCCTTTCCATGCATCCTCTTATTCAAAAAACCCACTTCCACTTTCCATCCTTACATAAGAAAGAGGATGGGAAGGAAAAGAGGTTAAAATTAGGCTTCTGTGATAGCGAGCCCGTGGCTTCGCCACGATGCGTTGGACAGAGGGGTTTAGTGGGTATGCTTTCCATCCGGTAGAGAATCCAACGTCACTACCGCGTCCCCCTCTGAAAATAAAAGCTTCCGGGACAAACTCTCTAATATCCCGAATGTTTATTTAGCGGTCATCCTAGACTTTGTCATCGCAGAAAAAAGTCTATGATATATCCGCAAGCATCATCTACCTTCATCATCATCAGCTCACTATACGTCCCTACTGAGGGGCTCGGAGTCCACCCTAAGTTAAGGGTGATTACATATACCTTCACATCCAGTCTTTTCGATATATCAGAGTTGCCTTGTCTTTTATACCTGGCTATAATGACAAGCAACAATTCTTCGATATTCGTGCATTGAATTGTTTTTAATGTTTTTTTCTCATTTATTTTAGTCCTTTCTGTTTAAATCTGATCTGTTGGTATTTTATGTTTCCGTTACGAATATAGTTTTAAACTTTTTATGTACACCATGTTTATAAAATAAAAAAATCGTTGCCGTCGACTTTGTCAGCGTGGATGTGGAAAAAAAAACATCCCATATCATTCCTGCATACACAGGCTACTTTTTATAAAAAGGCACATTGTAATGATCCAGCTGTTTTGGAGATTACACGTAACAAACACATACATGCGGACAGACATTTTTTTTATATCATAAGGTGTTGCCACCATTAGCGTGCGGCCACCTGAAATCGCTGAAATAGAGTGAAGTGATCGTTGCCCATAGACATAGGCAATTGCATATGCGTTGCCTACCTTTAATCGACGGAGGAGAGGATGCACAGAAAGAAAATATTTCTCTTTCCATGCATCCTCTCATCCGGAAAGTCCACTTCCACTTCCCAACCCTTCCTCATAAGAAAAAGGGTGGGTAGGGAAAGAGGACTAAATGAGGCCTCCGGGACGCACACTCATTAGACGAAACGCGGAATTGCTTCCACTTGACGCCTGTCGTATATATATTCACATACATATAAAAACAGTTATTTCAGTATTACAAACAGACACTCCAATTTTATTTATATGTATAGTTATTGAAATGAATGATGATATCTATATATATAAAAGAAAGTCGTGTTAGTTACACTATTTATAACTCAAGAACGGCTTTACCGATATGCCTGAAAATTGGTGAGGAGGAAGCTTAGAGCCTGGAGACGGACAAAGGATACTATTTATTCATTTTTTTTCGAATTTATCCCTTGAAGAGCTCCTTTTTATTTAACTTACTAATATAAATGCGAATGTTTAGATGTATGTGATGTGGATGGATGGATGGGTGGGCTACACTAATTAAGTTTTTATATACCCACGCGGGCGACAGCTAGTGTTTTATACAGAGATTTTATACTCAGCAATCAAAAAGTACTGTTTAAAAAACTCAATAGGCCTACAGAATATTAAAATATTTTTTTCTTATATATCCTTCATGGTTAAGGTCTTATCTTAATGTTGTCACGTGCGGATTAAATTATTTTTCGTCAGAAAAAAAAATATTAAAAAGTCACAAATGTAATACGATCAAGGTAACGTAACATTTATAAAACTGCGTATTTCTTTTATCGAATTGATAAATAGAATATAACAAATTATATACATTCTTGTCTCGTAATAATAATAATAATATGCCTTTGTGGATGCTGAGGTACCGTATTACCAGTACCAACCTTCACCCGTTCTGGAAAATAGCGATATCACGCTCTACTGGGATCGATCTATTATTACGGATAGGACTATTGCTGCCAATAGGCCCGATATAGTAATAATAGACCGGTCTGAGAGTTGTGTAATGTTAGTCGATGTCACTATTCCACATGACGAGAATCTCGTGAAAGCTGAAAAGGAAAAAGTGTTAAAATACCTAGATTTGGCTCACGAGGTTACCGCCATGTGGCGTATGAAATCGACTACCATTATTCCGATAGTCGTATCGGTAAATGGACTGATAGCGAAGAGCTTCGACCAACATCTCAAGAAGCTCTCGGTACACAGTTGGATTAAGGGCCCGATACAAAAGGCAGTTATCCTAGAAGCCGCGCGCATCGTGAGAAGGTTCCTGTCTCTGCAGCCCTGACCACTGGTTGTTTGAGTCATGGGATTCCGCAGCCGGTGGT
Source organism: Papilio xuthus (assembly GCF_000836235.2). NCBI lineage: Eukaryota > Metazoa > Arthropoda > Insecta > Lepidoptera > Papilionidae > Papilio > Papilio xuthus. The sequence goes on along the minus strand of NW_013530779.1, from coordinate 1,130,172 downwards.
GTTCTCTTTTTAATATAATATGTTTTGTACATTTTTATTTTTTTTGGATATGAAATGTATTATATTAGAAATATGATAAATAAATGTATATCGAATAATAATAATAAAGCCTTTATTGCTAAAGATTATTTAGTTTTACAAATTTTCATACATTTTTTTTAGTTACATTAACAGTAAGTAATATATATATATATATATATATATATATATATATCTCAAAAAATAGTTTTGAACCGGCGACTGCTATCCTTAATCTACAGCTTGTCCTAGTACAAAGGCCTCTTCTAAAGATTTCCATTTCTGTCTATCCCTGGCTTCTCTAATCTTGTCTAGTCATCATCAACAAATGAATGACTGATGATACTCATTCATTATATACCATATACCAAATATGGTCGTTTTATGACATTTTGGACGAAATTAGAGATTTCTAAAGATATAAAAAAATCGAACGAACATGAATATTGAAATTATATGTAATTTATTATGATAAAGGTGCGCCAAATTAGGTGGCAAAATATCATGCTATAAATATCATCAGCTCACTATACGTCTCCACTGAGGGGCTCGGAGCCTACCCTAAGTCAGGTGACTAGGTAATAGTCAACCACGCTGGCCAAGTGCGGGTTGACTTCACACTTATCTTTGAATTTCTACGCAGATATGTGCAGCATCACGATGTTTTCCTTTCCCGTAAGATGATCGGATATATACATTATATGAAATGAAAAAACACATGGCGGGATTCGAACCCAGGAAATGCAGATTACAAGTCAAGTTAACCCCTTAACCACCGATACTCTGAAACAATTGGTCGTGTTCCACTGACCGACTTTTCGCATAACCAAATAATCCATCCTAAATTCATTAACCTTTATAGTCATTTAAATTAGACATTTCATATTATACCTTAATTCTTAGTTTCTATGCGACATATGTCCAAATTTCGTCGTATTCAATGCGATAGTGCGGCCCTCTGACCGCGGTATCTACAAACTGATAGATAACGATACGAAACATTCCCCGCCAGTCTGCGCATGCGCACAACTGTTACTAAGCGCTTTTCTTTTGTACATATTAGAATCCGAGAATCCTTAAATTAAGTAACACTTAGGCTCTTCGTACGCATGGCAACATAAATCTTCTACACGCAGCGATTTAAGTAGCTAAGACTTAATACAAAGACATAGGTTCGTACGTACGTCGCTGACATTATTTGTCATCGCTAAAGACAGTTCGCAACCTATTCGTCAAGATGGTCGTTAAGTCGCTGCAATATTGAAAATGGCGGAGCAAATCTATACTATGCTTGTACTGTTTGAACAGACTCGCATCTACAATTCAACGGCGCACAGGAATACAATGTTCATTTAAGTTCTTATGTATAATAATTAATTTGGTCATCAAGTCCCCACTGAAGGTCTCGGGGTCTACCCTAAGTTAGATGACTAGGTTATAGTCAATGCTGACCCAGTGCGGGTTGACTTCACTCTTATCGACGAGTAGAGTGAGCGACGGGCCGCGTCCGCGAAATAATACTAGTACCACTCATCCTGTAAACTAGTCAGTGCCGCAACCGGACGAATATACGTGAGTGTGAGTCTCACGGAAGTTTGAATAATTGAATTAACACTTATCTTTGAAATTTCTGCACCGATATGTGCATCACGATGTTTTCCTTTACCATAAGAATGTCGGATAAATGTACATATGTATTGAAAAACATTGGTATAGCGTGATTCGAACACAGGACATGCAGATTACAAGTCAAGTGCATAACCACTGAGGCATAGACGTAATCAACTCTGTGGCAGTTATTCTAACAATCCGATGATTTTTGTAACTGAGTAACTTTCCAAAAAGATAACCTTATCAGCTCGTTCGGTCACTGTCTGGCTCGCACACCGCACGCTATCCCTCTCTCGCACTAAGGACACATGTAAATATTTTTATCGTTGTTTGGTTTGCGCTCAAACGGTCTCCGTATTTAGATAGTAGGTTGAAATGTTTTTAAAGGAGCAGAGACAATTTACTTTTTTTTTAATTCCCAATTCACTTTCCATAGACATGGTTCAACGTAGTCTACAGAATTCATCGATCCGATTAAAAGTTTATAACAGTGGTAGAGCCCGCTTTAACATCTTCGCACGAATTGTCCCGGCTCGCCCGGTGAAATACCACGACCAAACAGAAGACAGGCATCAAGTGGAAGCAATTCCGCGTTTCATCTGATGAGTATGCGCCTCGGGGGCCTAATTTAGTCCTCTTTCCCTTACCACCCTTTTTCTTATAAGTAGGAAGTCGAAGTAGACTTTCCGGATGAGAGGATTCATGGAAAGAGAAAATAATTTGTCTTTCTGTGCATCCTCAACTCCGTCGATTAAAGGTAGGCAACGCATATGCAATTACGTATGTCTATGGGCAACGGTTACTTCGCTATTTCAGCGATTACAGGACGATTACGCTCGTTTGTCACCTTATGATATAAAAAAATATATATATGCGTATATTAGTGAACGATTTTTTTTTGTTTTAAAACGCCACAACGAAAGTTTTTTTCATTGCATACAGACAGAGTCGCGGTATATCAGTCTGTTATCAATAAATTACAATACGACCGGTCCGAGCGAAATTCTTTTATGTGACATATATGTTAAACATACAAACTGATATTCCCACATAATTTAAACGGGTACAGTCAATCTATTTTATCTCTGAATGAATATTAATATAGTAATATAATAAATTTATTCTATCACATCGAAATCCACCTACGTATTATAAGATACAAGCCGTCGAATGCGACTACCCGTCCGTACACTAAAAAAAGGGTCTGAACAGACAGACAGGCAAACGGAGACGGAGGAACCCTAAAAAAAACATTATTAACCTATGTGCCAGACTATGTTCTATATGTATGCCAAATTTCATCGAGATCTGTTCAGCCGTACTGGAGATACCTTCAAACAAACATCCATCTAAACATTCGCATTTATAATATTAGTAAGAAGTAAGTAAAATTGTTCATTTACTAATATTTCTTGTACCATTCCAACTAAGCTGAAGAGCTTGTCTATAGATATTGTCGTAAACCATGTCCTAGCCTATGCTAGGACATGGTTTACGACAATACTCGAATTGATTCGAACTCCCGACCACATGATCAAAAATACGTACCCTTTACCATTAGGCTTAACATTCATCTTAGTTAACTAGGAAAATCTTTGATCATGTCTTTTTTTTATCATAAGATGAAATAACGAAGTAACCGTTGCCCATAGACATACGCAATTGCATATGCGTTGCCTACCTTTAATCGACGGCGGAGAGGATGCACAGAAAGAATATATCTTCCCTTTCCATGAATCCCCTCATCCTTTCCTTATAAGAAAAAGGGTGGGACGGGAAAGAGGACTAAATTAGGCCTCCGGGACGCACACTCATCAAACTGTAGTTGGAATTGCTTCCACTTGACTCCAGTCTTCTGTGTGGTCGTGGTATTTCACCGGGCGAGCCGGGACAATTCATACGAAGATGTTAAAGCTCGCTCTACCACTGTTAGATACATATAGACGAATCAAAACGTATAAGCAACTACTACGACCACTAAAACTATTTAAATTGTACATCTAACTAGACAAACAACTTGTTACATCCCACAACAGCAATAATATCAAATATATTCTCAAGTCCACATTAACAAGGCATCGTTATTCTAAAAACTCCCCAACAAACTTGTTAACTGTTAAGAACATTTGAAAAAACAACTTACATTTTACATAGTTAACAAAATGTTTAAACAGAGTAATAAAACACTATACAGTTTAGAACATTGGTTCCCAAACTTATTTTGTCTACTGCCCACTTTGAGAATAAAATTTTTTTTAGCGCCCCCATATTTTCAAATATTTAAAAACCACTATAACTTCAAATTAAATTAATTAATTATTGTGACCTATATATGTATATTAACGGAGAATTCTAAACGAAACTTTTACTATAATCCGCAACTTGAGACCTGCGGCACCCACAAGGGGGCGTTATCGCACACTTTGGGAAAGACTGGCATAGAACATTTATTCCTAACCTGTGTTGAAAGCTTTCGTTATAAAGGTGGAATTCCACTGTGATAAAACTTGTACTAATCTATCTTTAGATATCAATCTAAAGATAGATATCTAACACCTACGCTAAAGTAAAAACCAAAATGTAAATCACGACATTTTGTCAACGTTACTTAGAAAGTAGTGTTTGTTGAAATGTAAATCTTAAAGGGCCTAATTCTACACAAACATATATGTATTTTATTTAAATAAAACTCTTTGCTAAGACTCCGATTGAAACTTAATATTTAAATTTTGAGTCAAGCACTTGACTTGCAATCTGCAGGTCCTGGGTTCGAATCCCGCCATGTACTAATGTATCTTTCGATTTCCGACATATGTACATTTATCCGACGTTAAAAATAAAAGTCCGATGTCCCCGTAGTGGGGCAGAGGGCGTCCACTGTGCGCCGCCAGTTCGCTCTATCTTGGGCTCTGCGTTTGAGCGCCGCCAAGTTTGTTTAGGTCGGCCACGTCTTCTTGTTCCTAGCGGGATCCACTCCTGAGACTCCCTGGGAATATGACTGGGATCCCGACGAAGCGTGTGGCCGATCCATGACCAATTGCGTTGATCCGACAGGTTTGACACAAAATTACAATAATTAGCTCATTAACGCCCCTTACAATGTCGAGAAGACAAGACCCTTAATCGCTTATCATTTTAGGGTTCCGTACCTAATAGAAAAAAAACGAAACCCTTATAGGATCACTTTGTTGTTCGTCCGTCTGTCAGGACTCTTTTTTATATCATTTACATTACGTAAGATTACATATTACCTTCCAAAATGAATCGCGACAGCCCCTCACCGGCCTAGATGTTTATCTTATATAGTGACACAACATATAATATATAAAAAAATTACATAAATATAATTAACACACTAAAGCGATCTATCACCCCACCACTTCATTGATAATCCAACGGAAATGGTCTCATTGGTGTAACAAATATAAAAATCCGCCTATTTTTTCGCTATTGCATATATTTACCTACATAAAACGAGCCTATCAAAGCCTACAAAACTGGTATTGCTTACATGTGTGTATCTAATAAAAAAAAAATTATACAACATACAGTATAAAATTAACTGGCTCACATTTAACTGTATAATATTTTTAGGGTTCCGTAACACGAAGGGATAAACACAATTTAACAGTGGTAAAGCCCGCTATTACATGATGGCAACGAATTGTGGCAACGCATATCTCGGGACCCAGACTGGCCGCTAGCTACAAGCGATGGACTGGCAGGGCACGGAGCAAGACAGGCGACTTTGGCGATCTCTTATGTCACAGGCCAAGATCCACTTTGGGTCGTTGCGCTAGCGAAGTAACGAATCGTCCGGTTCGCTGCACTACCACGACCACAAAGACACGCCTCAAGTGGAAGCAATTCCAACTACAGTCTGATGAGTGTTGTGATGCCTAATTTTAGTCAACTTTCCTTTACCACATTTTTTCTTTTACGTAAAGGATAGGAAGTACAAGTGGATTTTCCGGATGATAGTATCCATGAGAAGGGAAAATATTTTCTTTCTATGCTGTCTCCTCCGTCAATTAAAGATAGGCAACGCATATGCAATTGCGTATGTCTATGGGGAACGGTCACTTCGCTATTTCAGCGATTTCAAATGTCCGCTCGCTTGTTTGCCACCTTATGATATAAACCCTTATTACTTTGTTGTCTGTCCGTCTGTCTGTCAAGGCTCTTTTACTAGGGATCAAATGGAGGTATAGAGTTGGAAGTTATATAAAATACTCAGGTTTAGTGTCACTTGGAGCTGTGAAACGCCAACGCAATCAAAAGATACAACCGTTTGTTTTCGACATTCTCAAGAGAATCAAAACCTACAAGGTACATCCTGTGAACTTAGAAACTTAAAATTTTTAACGAAGTCTTATAGCATAGATAGATGAAAAATTGCAAAAATTTTACATTTTAACTTATATTACCTACAAGTTTGTACAGAACCCTCGGTCCGCGAGTCCGATTCGTACTTGGCCGGTTTTTTTATGGTAAAAGGCAAACAAGGAAACGGTTAATAATTTCGTTAACATAGCGAAATAGCAGAGGAAGGGAGTGACGATTGAAATAACTGTAGATACTACTCGTAAAAACGCCATTTTTATCACAATTAGCCTAATCTTACTAATATTATAAAAGCGAATGTTTAGATGTATGTTTGTTAGAAAGTATCTACAGAACGGCTGCATGGATTTAGCTGAAATTTAGCATACATGAACATAGGGGAACATACCCATAATACGTCACCTATTTTTTAAATCTTTTCGACCCCTCCCTCCCCTCGGTGACCACTCGTAGAACATGCCAAGACACCCCCCTTAGTTATTTCGTAGTAATTCATAATTATGATTTTTAATCATTTCACAGGTAAAAATTGAAAAAAAAAAAAATTGGCTCATACTCTTCTTTATAGCATAAGACTGCAGGCATACTTAAATTACTAGTGAATTATGTATTATGAAAAAAAAACATGTAACGACTACGTGACTAAAATCTGAGCCCCCCCCCCGCTCCTG
>NW_013530779.1:986184-1123454 GCF_000836235.2 Papilio xuthus | reverse complement strand
GTCTGTAAGAACACTACGGCTTCTAATTAAGTTTTTTTTTCTCCCAGCAGATGCTATGACGATACCTGTTTTGTGTAATCACGAGATATGTACAATTTCCGTTGCGATGCTTCAAAGTAATTTCACGCAAATGGTTTTTGATAACTAGTTGTTTGCTTTAATATTTTAATTTTAAGAAAATATCAAAACCAAAAACAAAAAATACTATAAATTACATACAAATATTATAATTATAACATAAGGGGGCATCGGGAGCACCGAGGTGTTCAACGAAGCCCATGGACATCAGCAATACCGGAGGAACAGATGCGTTGCCTTTGAGATGGTGATACGCTCGCTTCTTGAAGGACCCTACACATACCCCGGGACTCCGACCGTTTGGAATTTAAATAAGTTTATTATTAGCCTATGTTTTGCAGACTGTGTTCTACATCTATGCCAAACATTAAGATCTATTGAACCGTTCCGTCTCCGCAAAATGCTACCCTTCCCATCCTTATCCTTGTAAGAAAAAGATTGGGATTTTAACAGTTTTAGACGCCAGCAATAACATCTGTTGCACTGTGTGCCTCGCCCGGTGGAATACTACGACCACACAGAAGACTCGCCTCAAGTGGAAGCTATTCCAACTACAGTTTGATGAGTATGCAGAGGCCTAAGTTTAGTTCTCTTTCCCAAACCCCCTTTTTAAAAAGAAAGGATCGGAAGTGGAAGTGGATTATCCGTATGAGAGGATGCCTAGGAAGGGAAAATGTTCTCTTTCTGTGCATCCCCTCCTCTGTGGATCAAAGGTAAGCAACGCACCTGAAATTGCGGATGTTTATGGTCGCTTCGCTTTTTACGTGATTGCGGTTGGCGGCTCGCTCGTTTGCAACCTTATGATATAAAAAAAAACACCACGACCACACAGAAGACACACCTCAAGTGGAAGCAATTCCAACTACAGTCTGATGAGTGGGCGTGACAGCTTTATTTTAGTCCTCTTTTAAGGAAAGGATGGGAAAGTGAATTTTATTGTAGAGCCGTAAGGGAAAGGGATATATTCTATGTGTCCCTCTGTCGATTAAAGGTAGGCAACACTGCAATATAGAGCGTCGGTGGCTCAGGTGTCAGCACTTAACTTGTAATCTGCAGGTCCTGTGTTCGAATCCAGTCATGTACCAATGTGTTCTTCAATTTTCGATTTACATATCTGACGTTCTTACGGTGAAGGAAAACATCGTAAAGCTGCACATATCTGAGAAGTAATTCAAAGATATGTGTGAAGTCAATCCGCACTTGTCCAGCGTGGTTGACTATGACCTAGACACCTAACTTAGGGTAGGCTCCGAGTCCATCAGTGTGGACGTATAGTGAGCTGATGATGAATACTACAATTGCGTATGTCTATGGGCAACAGTCGCTATTTGCGCCGCTAGCTCGACAGACATTTGGAAAGTGTGATTTAAAAAGTTTTATCTCATCTGAATATCCAAATTACAAAATTCTATAACCAACATAAAGACCGGTTTCTATATCCAAAAATAAAACTTTTTTGAATATTAAATGAGCATGCTTTTTTTGACTAATTTTAACGACTGCGTTCGCTTTATGGCGTAATGGTATCCAAAAATAAATGTCACCAGACAATTGTGAATTACCACAGTTTATAATCTCACTAGGCATATTATAAACTAACAGAATACTGTAAAAAGGGTAAACAATATTGTGTTTTATTTTCGACAATTATGTCTTTTATAAAATGTTTCCGATTTTATAGTAGATAATAAAATAATACTAATCTCTAAATCTTACTAATATTATAAACTAGCTGTCGCGTCGTCCGCGTGGATATATAAAAAAAAAGTAAAAAAAAATGAATAAATAGTATCCTATGTCCGTCTCCTGGCTGTGAGCTACCTCCACCCTCCTCCTCCAGCCTCACCAATTTTCAGTCATATCGGTAAAGCCTTTCTTGTGTTATAAAAAAGTGTAACTAACAAGACTTTCTTTTATATATATAGATGCGAATGTTAAGATGGATGTTTGTTAGAAGGTATCTCCGGAACAGCTGCATGTATCTTGATGAAATTTGGCACAGATGTAGAATATAGTATTGATGAACACATAGGCTAGTTTGTTTATTGTTGATTAAGCGCAGACGGAGTCGTGGGCACAAACTAGCATATAATATATAAATAAAAGATAAAAGAAGATAATAAGAAAGAAGTAAAAAAAAAAACAAAAAAAAAATCATAAATTATTCCGGTCATGTTACAGTATAGTTACAATTGTAAAATTTCTCCAGTCAAAAAAAAAATTGAACGAATTCAAAATTTAACAGTGACATGAGCCAAATTAAGAAATGCAAATTTCAAACAGGAAACTCAACATTCATTATCATTGTTATAGCATTCGAAATATTAAAATTTACAACATAATCTATTTTCATCGTACAACTAACTGTGTTACTAAAGTTGACTGGAACAAGTTACTGGCGACAGTGTTTCCAAGGGGTTAAAGTACTTGACTTGTAATACAGCAGCTGGATTCAAATCCCGCGTTGTACCAATGTATTGTTCGATTTACATATTTTTAGACATTACTAGTTGTAGCCCGCGACTCCTTCCGCGCGGGATTAAAAATAGATGTTGGCCGATTGTCAGACCTACTCAATATGCTCACAAAATTTCATGAGAATCGGTCAAGCCGTTTCGGAAGAGTATGGGAACGAAAATTGTGACACGAGAATTTTATATATAAGATTAATTAGAATCCTTTGGCGCGAGGCTAGTGTTGGGTCAATAAACTGCCACATTTTCGAATTTTCTTCCTAACAATATGTACATTTATCTGACGCAACGGTGAAGGAAAACATCGTGATGCTGTACATATCTGTGAAGAAATTTTAACATATGTGACTTGACGTACTGGGTCAGCATTGACTATGACCTAATCACATAACTTAGGGCAGGTTAGACTCTCAGTGGGGACGTATAGTGAGCTGATGATTGGTGTAAGGCGAATCCGGGTCTAAACTACGGTCCGGTCAGTTGCTCAACTTAAGTTACTATTGTAGTCACCGACATCCTACACACTTTTAATTCCTCTTAAATACATTTAACTACTAGCTGTCGCCCACGAATCCGTCCGCGAGGAATTAAACATAATAAGCCTATGTGTTCTTCCAGACTATGTTCTATATGTATGCCAAATTTCATCGAGATCTATTCAGTTGTTCTGGAGATATCTTCTAACATACATCCATCTAAACATTCGCATTTATAATATTAGTAAGATATATTTCCAATTGTATACTTCGTGTGCTATTTTCAGCCAGGCAAGGATATCGATTTTCACTAGACGAATATCTTCCCACATTCTAATACTCCCGTCTCACACCCACACCTCCCTTCCCTTCCTACACATAACTCATTTAGGTAAATCTAAAATTAGAATGTAGAGCGTTAGTGGCTCAGGGGTCTAGCACTTGTCTTGCAATCTCCTGGGTTCGAATCGCGCCATGTACCAATGTGTTTTTGGATTTCCGATTTACATATGTACATTAATCCTATGTTCTTACGGTGAAGGAAAACATCGTGATGCAACCTGCACATATCTGAGAAGAAATTCAAAGATATGTGTGAAGTCAACCAACCCGCACTTGGCCAGCGTGGTTGACTATGGCCTAGTCACCCCTAATTTAGGGTAGGCTCCGAGCCCCTCAGTGGGGACGTATAGTGAGCTGATGATGAAAATTAGAACATAAAATTACATAAAAATTCTCAATAACCATGGGTTTCTGAGACCAACCAAAATATTGTCATCTCTGTTTTGTTAAAGATGAGAGAAATGACAATATGTTTTATATAGAGATTTTGATGTAATATTATTAACTAGCTGGCGCCCGCGACTCTGTCCGCTGTTTCTTAAACTTAAAAGTAGCCTATGTAGTCTCCCAGACTATGTTCTACATCTATGACAAATTTCATCAAGATCCGTTAAGCCGTTCCGGATCAATGCCGTTTCTAACAAACATCCATTCATCCATCCAGACGTTTGCATCTTCTTAATAATATTACAAATGCGAATGGATGGATGGATATTTCAAGGTATATCCAGAATAGCTGAATAGTTCTCGCTGGAATTGAACATAAATGTAGAGAACAGTCTGGAAGACGGAGTCGCGGGCGGTTTAAGTAACGTCAGTACAAGTAGTAAGTATGGTCATATCATGTTTATCGTTATAAAAAAAAACGACATTCGTTATTTTTTTCAACTATTTTCTTCAAAACAAAGCCTAGCTCATTTAGTCTTTGAAATCACATAAAAAAGTAAATTCCAATCTATAGATACAATACGAGATAAAGGCTACAAAGAAAAAAAAAAGAATAGAAACATCTAAAAAAAACTATAAATAAGTTCAGTAAACTCTAAATTGTTTTTTATCTTTTACAGTTTTATTACTGTTCCAAACACTAGTGCTCTGCTCGCGACTTCATCCGAATGGAATTATAATAAACAGCAGCTTGATACCTTCACGCGTTTTGGAGAAAAAGGGTCTTGACAGACGGACGGACAACAAAGTGATGATACTATAAGGGTTCCTTTTTTTTTCCTATGAGGTACGGAACCCTAAAAAGGTCACATCACTCCCGCATACATCAACCATGTTACGTTAAAAGTCTTGTTCTTTTTTTTAAGTATCAGTTCATCATCAGCTCACTATACGTCCCGACCGAGGAGCTCGGAGCCTACCCTAAGTTATGTGACTAGGTCATAGTCAACCACGCTGACTGTCTTCTATATGTCTGATATATGCATCACGATATTTTCCTTCACCGTAACAACATCGGATAAATGTACATATGTTAATCGACAGACACATTGATACATGGCGGAATACGAACCCAGGACCTGCAGATTGCAAGTCAAGTGCTTAAACCACTGAGCCACCGACGCTCTTATCCCGGATATGATCCGGATTAACGCGGCCTTACGAGCAAACATTTTTTTTGCACGTAATTTCTTTTATACAAATACAGGGGTTTAGGCTCCGAATATCATTTTGTCCCATTCGGCGTCGAGACCCTTAGTCCGTGGGGTCCTAGCGATTTAAGACTTTTTAAGGACATTTCCAAGAAATTAATCGACATCACAGGGGACCGAAGCGCTGGCAGCTACCTCGGTCAAATAATTAGTTTAGCTGTCCAAAGGGGGAAGAACGCTGCCAGTATCTTCGGGACATTGCCTAAAGGGACTCCTTTTAATAACATATTTTAGTAATATTTTATTCGTTTTTATGACCAATAAATAAATATTATTCTTCATTTGTTTTTCGATATCACATACAGACAATCCAATTAAATTAATATATATATAACTAGCGGACCCGACAGACGTTGTCCTGTCTACACGTCTTTAATTCGAATATTATTTAAAATTTGACACTGCGATGGTAGCGCCGTCTGTCGAATCCAATGTAAAACATTCCAAAATCGTCAACTACTAATAAATAAAAAAAAACATTGTCCATAGGACAAAATTGTGAATCTAAACCATTCCCAGATCCCCTTGAACACACACAAAAAATTTCATCAAAATCGCTCCAGTCGTTTGAGAGAAGTTCAGTGACATACACACTCACAGAAGAATTATATATATATATATATATATATATATAAAGATTGATATAATACGGTAGTAAGAAAACGTGACCAAACTTTGCAAAAAAAAATCTAATTAAATTTTCATAAAATACCGATAGAACACTAATGAAACTTATCTAAATTGCTTTTTGATTTTTTTTTCTTTATAAAATCATAAGAAAAACAGCCCAATAAAACTGTTTAATATTTCAATTCGTAGGTTAGTTTTACAAATGTAATGGATTTATTTGCACAAATTAAGCGACCACTTTCATATATTTTTAGAATTTATCAGTGTTCGACTACGATAATATATTACCAGCTCACTATACGTCCCCATTGAGAACCTCCACTATCTAATTTATGAGTGATTAGGCCATAGTCAACCACGCTGACCAAGTGCTGGTTGACTTCATACATATCTTTGAATTCTATACTACTACTAGCTGTCGCCCGCGACACTTAATTAGTGTAGCCTATGTGTTCTTTCAGACTATGTTCTATACGTATGCCAAATTTAATCGAGATCCGTTCAGCCGTTCTAGAGATATCTTCAAGTACAAATCCATCCATCCATATCACATCCATCTAAACATTCGCATTTATAATATTAGTAATTTAAATAAAAAGCAACTCTTCAAGGCATAAATTAAATTAAAAAAAGAATGTGAAAATGTTCTAATATTATACATAAGGATTTTATTATAACCTACAGTTGTAACCCAATAGGGTAGGCAGAGACCACGGATGTGCATTTGGCGTGGACAAATAATCCTTCGCAATCCACTGGAGACCGAAAGTGACGGGTGACGAGCCGCGTTGCCGCATTTTACTGCCGGCAATTCACACATATCTTTGAAATTCCTTTGCTGATATATGCAGGTTGCATTACAATGTTTTCCTTCACCGTAAGAACATCGGATAAATGTACATATGTATAGAAAAATACATTGGTATGGCGGGATATGAACCCAGGACCCGCAGCAAGTCAAGTACTTAACCACTAAGCCACTGACGCTGTCAATATTTGTCATAGTTCTCTATAATTACAATCAAAATATTGAGTCTGGTTTTAAATTATTTTCCATATATTGGTGAATAAATTTGAAACATTAATAAATATTTAAATGCTAAATGCGGTAGCTAATTGAAGTGGCGGTATCTTTGATGTTTTCATGCTACGTGCGGCAACTCAGATGACTCGTGTCTCTGCCTGATAACTCGTGCGCGTTGGAGGCCAAACTTCAGGCCTTTTTTCTTACACCTTTTCTTAAAAGGAATGTATAGGAAGGGAAAACGTTATATTTCTCTGTATCCCTTTTTTATATCATAAAGACACAAATAATTCAGTTACATTTAGAATGTCGAGTAAAAACATAGTCAGCTTAAGTTTATCAACTGCTGAATGCCTCCTCCATCGATTGCCACAATGCCCGGTCAAGTGCCGCCTGCATCCAGTGCAACGTCAACCTTGACCAGGTCATCGGTCCATTCGGTACCTACACTGCGTAGACCGACGGCCGCCACTCTAGGCATTTTCGTCCCCATCAGTCGTCCGTTGTGCGGGCAATGAGGCCGGTCCATCGCTATTATTATTTAAGATTCAAGAAAATTCTTATATATAAAATTCTCGTGTCACCATTTTTGTTCCCATACTCTTCCGAAACGGCTTGACCGATTCTCATGAAATTTTGTGAGCATATTGAGTAGGCCCGAGAATCGGCCAACATCTATTTTTAATCCCGCGCTGACGGAGTCGCGGGAGATAGCTACTTATAATATATAATTAAGATACATGTTTACTTAAGTGCTCCTCAGTAACGTTTACTGACCTTTAATTGCTTAATAAATTACTAATGTTAGTAGAAGTTAACGGAGTGGAAAAAAATGCTTTAATTTTCAGATAACAAACTTCATCAGTATTAAATTATACGCGGAATTAAAAGAAAACATAATTAGTAACCTATGTGTTCATGCATATTATATATCAAATTTCATCGAGATCCGTTAAGCTGTTCAGGAGATACAAAGATCCATCCTACACATCTAAAGATTCGCATTTACAGCTAGCTGTTGCCCGGGACTCCGTCTGCGCGAAATTAAAAAATAATCAGTAGCCTATGTGTTCTTCCAAGCTATATTATACATTTATATCAAATTTCCACGAGATCTGTTGCGCCGTTCCGGAGATTTTTTTTCATCATCATCAACCTGCCCAACCCTATTGAGGGTCGGCACAGTATGTACTACTCCTCCATACATCTCTATCAGCCGTCATATCCGTGTCAACCCCCTTCTTACGCATATCCTCTTTCACACAGTCATTCCATACTTTTTTTGGTCTTCCTCTACCCTTGATTCCGGAGATTTTTTTTAATTAAAATAAGAGATAGCTTCAAACGAACATGAACATTCGCATTTATAATATTAGTAAGATTTATTTAAGGATAGGATCATTTGTGTCTCTCTAACCTTCCAATTTTTTAACCAAGAAATGGTAGGTAGGGAAAAAGTTTATATGGCGCCAATAAAATGTGAAAGTTTCGGTTTAGTTTTTGATAGAGGCTGTGTATAGATCGAGCGGTTCAACGGATGTCGGTAATTAGTTTCATTTGATATCGCCGCCGCTCCACATATTTTCCTATTCAACGTTCTGTTTTTAATTGTTCACCTTTAAAGTTTTTTGTATATTTCGAAATTAAAAATTATGTATAACATTTAAATGTTTAATTATACATAATTGTTTATAATATTTATATACTGACACGAAACTCCGACGCGAGTAATTAAAAAAAAAACTTCAATAGCCTATGTGTTCTTCCAGACTGTGTTCTACATCTAAGTCCAATTTCAGTGCTCCGAAGATACAAAACAAATTCTTCATCCATCCATCTAAACATTCACTTTTATAATATTAATATGTCACTGATGGTCCAGCCTTTGCCTGGAATTTCTTTCGCGTGGACGAGGCAACGTAAATCTAAGCCCGGCGATTATAGTCGCTAAGATTTATGTAGTACAATGTCATAGAGGTTCGTCTGTAGCTCGCGTCGCCGATTTTTCTATCTTTTTTTATATCATAAGGTGGCAAACGAGCGAGCGGCCACCTGAAGTCGCTGAAATAGAGAAATGACCATTGCCTATAGACATACGCAATTGCATATGCGTTGCCTATCTTTAATCGACGGAGGAGATGATGCACAGAATGAAAATATCTTCCCTTTCCATGCATCCTCTCATCCGGAAAGTCCACTTTCACTTCCCATCCTTGCCTTATAAAGAAAAGGTTTTACGAAGCGGCTTACGGAGTTAAGGCTGTTGATTCGTCGACACGTGAATAATTAAATTGACATTTTATAGTTCCAATTTAAGCCCTTCGTACACAAAACTATAAATCAACGCGATTCTATTAGCGGAGACCAGACAAAGTGCATTCGCTACTAAGAAAATCTATAATGAACTTCAATTTTTTTTTTATATCATAAGGTGGCAAACGAGCAAGCGACCACCTGAGATCGCTGAAGTAGCAAAATGACCGTTGCCCATAGACTTACGCAATTGCATATGCGTTGACTGCCTTTAATCGACGGAGAGGATGCAGAGAAAGAAAATATCTTCCCTTTCCATCTATCCTCTCATCCGGAAAGTCCACTTCCACTGCCCATCCTTTCGTTATAAGAAATAGAGTGGGAAGGGAAAGTGGACTAAATTAGGCCTCCGGGACACACACTCATCAGACGAAACGCGGAATTGCTTCCACTTCACGCCAGTCTTCTATGTGGTCGTGGTATTTCACCGGGCGAGCCGGGCCGATTCGTGCGAAGATGTTAAATCGGGCTCTACCACTGTTGAAACTAATCTGAAAATTAACTTGGTAACTCGCTATTCACGTCAAATGACTAACTAATAAAGTCTAAAACTAACGACTACATTACTCATCCATACATCAACCCGTATCAATCCATTCTTACTTCTAAAGTATAAATTTAGCAACAATTTGTCTAACAGATTTATGAAAGGCGTTTGACAAGGTACAAAGTTAACACCGAACCAAAAACAAAATGGAACTGGTCACGGAGATACCAAATGGATTTTATAATGAACTGGAAACGGTTATCAGTTAAATATAAAATGAGTTTAAAAAAAAACAAATGATTAAATTTTTTAATAGATCGAGAAAAAGGGTATATATATATATGAGGAAAAAATTCAAATTTTATTACACTAAAGGCAATTATAGTTTTAGCATCTAAAAGTTCAAAAGTTACCGGAAACATAAAGAATTATTTGTCTTGAGAAAACATTGTATTCGTATACAACAGTTGCCCGCGACTTTGTCCGCGTGGAATTATATATAATCTATATCATTCTAGAATAATTAAAGCGTCAATAGCCTAATGGTTAAGGGTACGGATTTCCGATCACGAGGTCGGGGGTTCGAATCCCGACATTCAACTATTGTAAACCATATGCTAGCACAAGCATAGAGAATAGTTGTAATGGTAAAAGAAATATTAGTAAATTTACAAACAAAATCTGCAAATTTTTTTATACAAAAAAAAAAATTGTATAGCTTCGTAGTAATTTAAACTAAATCCGGTCTTTAATTACTAGATGTAAACCGCGCGAAATTAAAGAAAACATAATTAATAGCCTATGCGCTCTTCTGGACTAAGTTCTACACGTGTGCTGTAATTTCGCTCGAACGAAGTCGCGGGCAACAGCTGGTGTCTTATAAAAAGTCAGTTGCTACTACGAAAAAAAAACTATTTAACACATCATGATAAAATAAATAGATTAAACTTAATACAAATTATCAATTAATTTTGTCTAGATCTAGACCAATCAACTATAAAATCAGGCTGATAAGCCGACAAAAAAATACTAGACAGTTTTATCGCGACTAATTAATTTCTGACATATGTCAAACTTTGTGCATTGAATTTAGAGCGTTGCATTTTTATTTTTATTTAAATACCACGCGATAAAACACATGTAAAAGTAAGCTAAGCGTCAATAGCCTAATGGTTAAGGTTACGGATTTCCGATCACGTGGTCGGAGGGTTCGAATCCCACCATTCGATTATAGTCGTAAACCATAACCTAGCACAAGCTTAGGGCTTAGTTGGAATGGTAAAAGAAATATTAGTAAATTTACAAAAAAAATCTGGATTTTGAAATTTAATATAGATCTAGAATATAGTCTGCAAGAACACAAAAGCTACTTATTACGATTGTTTTTAATTCCGCACGGACTGAGTCACCGGCGACCGTTAGTATATCTTACTAATATTATAAATGTGAATGTTTGGATGGATGGATGTTTCTTTGAAGATATCTCTAGAACGGCTGCATGAATCTCGCTGAAATTTGACAAGGGTGAACATACTCTGGAAGAACACATAAGCTACTGATTAAGTTTTTAATCGTGAACGTAATCACGGGCGACAATTGAATATATCCTAGTCCGTTTCTTTATACTTTAAGGTTTTAATATATTAAAAATCATCAACCTTTTAATTCTAAACAGGTGAATCTATCTATTGAACCGGTTTTGAGGGCAACATCAATCTATGACGCACGTTATATCCTTTTATAAAAGAGCACCGACTTGAGACATCAATTAAAATATATTTGAAACATATAAATAGACGTAATGTGTACGTTAACCGCATTATAGAAAAGTTCAAAAGAACCATAACCTTTTTGGACTTCGATTAAAAGTTCGCACGCGTCAGGCAGTAACGCAACGCAATATGCACGTCAAAAGTTCGGTTTGACTTCACACATATTTTTATCATTTCTTTCAAATATGTGCAACATCACGATGTTTTCCTTCGCCGTAACAACGTCGGATAAATACACATATTTAAATTATTCAAACTTTCATGAGATATTTAAATAAACTTATATAAAAACATCTAAAATCCTCACGTATAATCCGGTGATGGCACCGACTAGTTTCGAGCCCATCGGGGGCCCTTCATCAGGGTGAGCAGGATTGGTGAGTGTTTTAGCCGTTATTTATATAAGTTTGTTAATATTCAAATCGAAAAAACACATTGGTACACGGCGGCATATGAACCCTGGACCTACAGATTGCAAGCGCTTAACCCCTGAGCCACTGACGCTCCATTCCAATCTCTTATTATGAAATTGTCCAAAGGATTAGTACTAGACTTAGGAAAGTAATAGTTTTCTCGAACTTTAACTTAATTCCTACTGAAATAACTGAAACATAAAGTGAGTTTATAAGGTATCAGTGTAATTAAAACTTTCTTTTCTAAGAGAGATGCCACACGAAATACCGTAACTGGCGTGCGGATAATCCTATTGGTTCTCACGGAAGATCAGCGCTGAGTGGTCCAGAGAGGAACACCCAGCATACAAAACTGAGTGAAAACTTACCCGGTCAGCATTGCAACTCTTTATAAATATTTCTTTCTTCTTATTAATTGTTTTTTTTTTGTTAACGCTGGGAATGCGTTTATGCACTTCACCGTCCGTGCTGCGGGGGCAGCAGGGACGGTTTGGGATCAAAGCCGGCCTACCTACTAAACTCCGCGGTGTTCTCCTTCGCCCGACTGGATCGTGGCATTTACGTTTATATTAATTCTTATGTTTTTGTAAATTTATTGTTATAATATTAAAAGGATTAAATGTTATTTTATTTTAAATGCAGTACAGCCAAACAGCTCACTAATATCTCGGTCACTTTGAATGACAAAACGGGTTATGTTTTTTAGGGTTACTTACATCAAAAAAAAGGAACCCTTATAGAATCACTTTGTTGTCCGTTCGTCTGTTTGTCAAGACCCTATTTGCTATATAATATTACCCGTATTAATCCAAAAAAATGTAGTTAGATATTGTTTAGTGAAACAAAAGTTTTAACCCTTTGAAAGCCGGTGAAGTATATTATGTACGTCAATGTGGTTATTAATCAAGAAATAATTTCTCAAGACTACACATGATAATGTTTTTAATAGCTATGATTTGTCAAAACACACCAGACATTATTATAGTCACGGTATAAAAAGGTCTAATTTTTTATAGTAATACCCTAAGACACTGGTGTTAATATCGCCGTCTCTGTTTTATCAAAGAATATGCAGAGGATGACAATATGTAAATACAAGAGTCAGTAGTAGTCGTCGATGCCGTTCCCGCGTCACTCGTGTGGCATAACCTTAATCAAAATTTACGAAATCGGTAAACTTTTTCCTTCTTACTTTAAAAGTGACTCAATTTATCGGAAGTACTTAAAAAACAAGGGTTGGGTGAGTCAACTTAAAATGGCCGGTCCAACCCTCTTTAGTTTCGTATAAACGTGCTCATTACAAAATCAAGAAATTTCGAAAGATACTTAACATATTTTTATTAATTATTCATCTGGATCAGATTATAATTATAATTGTAAATTATACAAAAAAAAATGTCAATTAGAATACTTTACGATGGGAAAATAGCTTTATATTAAATATTTGCAAAAGGTTACATTGAAAAAAAATCTCCACGTAACCTGTCAAAACTATTCGATAAAATCTCGATTGCTAATACCATCTGCAAAACCGTATTTATTATCATACATCTATTATTTTAAATAGCAAAATACTTTAATTCCCACGAGCTTTTTTATATTCATCTTACTAATCTTATTAATATAAATGCGAATGTTTAGATATGGTTTTTTTTTTATATAAGGTAGCAAACGAGCGAGCGGCCACCTGAAATCGCATAAATAGCGAAGTGACCGTTGCCAATAGACATACGCAATTGCATATGCGTTGCCTACCTTTAATCGACGGAGGAGAGGATGCACAGAAAGAAAATATCTTCCCTTTCCATGCATCCTCTCATCCGGAAAGTCCACTTCCACTTCCCATCCTTATAAGAAAAAGGACTAAATTAGACCTCCAAGACGCACACTCATCAGAGGAAACGCGGAATTGCTTCCACTTGACGCCTGTCTTCTGCGTGCAAAGATGTTAAAGTTAGCTCTACAACTGTTAATTGTGGTAAAGACTGAAATATGAATATACTAGCTGTTGCAGACGACTCCGTCTGTGCGGACTTAAAAACCTAATTAGTAGCCTATATGTTCTATATGTATGACTAATTTCACCGAGATGTATGCAACCGTTCCTGAGATAAATTCAAACAAACATCCATCTAAACATTCGCATTTATAATATTAGTAGGATAAGTAAATTTTATTATTAAATTTTGACAAAACTGAATTAGCCTACATGAACATCACTGCGATGACGGAAGGCAACTGGATACCACTGTCATTATTGTTTCCCTAGTAGTCAACACAATAAACAGTACAAGGAGACAAATAGAATTAGTTGCTGAACGTAAAGTTAGTACATCGTCGACTATTTTACTAAACGAAGCGTAGAAATTAATTTCTATTTATACAAAACTAAATTCCTCAATTAAATATTCTCATTAAGTTAATGATTAAGAAAGAGATCATTTGACATTTGACAAAGTCTTTTGATTTTTAAAAACCTCCGCCCACGTTGTTCACGTCGTATAAATATATCCAGTTACATATTAACATACGTTATTTATCATGTTGGTAGCATTGGCCTCTGTTCCAAATGTGCATTTTATCTAAATTTTTCTCCAAAAAAAAAAAAATAGAGCCATGTTTTTTTAAACTTCGGCCTATGCGTTGTAATTTAGTATTTTGGAAATTTTTTACAAATTTAATATCACCAAATTATACTTTTTTTTAGGCCGAATAACAGAGAAAATATAATTATGTTTAAAACACACCTATTCTATTGGCTATTTATTGCTAAAAAAAAAACTTTTTGATTGTTTTCAAAAATTTAAATTTCGAACCTGTTTATTATCTTTGAACACTTTTGACTTCCTGCCATTTCAAAAAAAAAAAGAAATTTCACATTATTTTTTATTTAAATATAATTTCGAATTTATTAACGCGATTGTTTAACATATTAATATTCTTGTTATTTATATACTAAGCAATCTTTTAACGGTATACATACGCCTAATAGTTTCTCAAAACGCTAGCTGCCAGAATGATTTTTCGAAAAACGATTTTTTTTTTTAATTTTGTCCGAAACCATTCGAATGGGGCCTTGCGGCTCACGCTATATACAACAATTCGATTAAGAACGCCACAGCGAGGTGTTGAATGGAAGTATGGCTTGCCGGACACATAGTCCGACACGGCAGCTAACGTATAAAGATTCTTGTAGATATAAATTAAATTTCATCTTTATGTAATCACTAGATACCGCCCGCGAGGAATTAAAAAAAAAAGGAAATTAGTAATCTACATGTTCTTTCGTACTATGGTCCAAAGCTATGCTAAATTTTAGCGATATCCATGCAGCCGTTCTGCAGATTACTACTAACAAACATCCATCTAAAAATTCGCATTTATAATATTACTAGCCGTTGCCCGTGATTCCATCCGCGCGGGGTTAAAAAATAATAATTAGTAGCCTAAATGGTCTTACAGACTATGTTCTACATCTATCTTTCTACGAGATCCATGCTACCATTCTGGAGATTATTTCAAACATCCATCCATCTAAACATTCGCATTTATAATATTAGTAAGATTTTTTTATAAGTATATATCATAGTCAGAATCCTTTGGCGCGAATGCCTTTCGTTACAAAGTCAAGTGTCATAAGTGAGGGAACATAAACTTCGATATTTCAGTAAGGCTAGTGTTGCGCCAGTACACCGGCACTGTCGGATTTTCTTTCTAACAGTACTTCGGATACCCAGTTATCAGTGAAAATTAACACATTCCATCTCCGGCACAATAAAGTTGAGAGTAATTAAAATGCCGTTACTTTGAGATTTGAGAAGTCACGTTTTGACGTATCATATCTTTACACTGTCAAAGATACTGTTTTAAACTTACTTGTATTATAAATGCGTATGTTTAGATGGATGGATGTTTGTTTCATCATCAGCTCACTATACGACCCCACTGAGGGGCTCGGGACCTACCCTAAGTTATGTGACTAGGTCAAGTCAACCACGCTGGACAAGTGCGGGTTAACTTCACACATATCTTTAAATCTTATCAGATATGTGCAGGTTGCATCACGATGTTTTCCTTCACCGTAAGAATGATGATGATGTTTGTTTCAAGGTATCTCCAAAACGGCTGATGAAATCTCGATGAAATTTGTCATACATATAGAACATAGTCTGGAAGAACACATAGGCTACTTATTATTTTTTTAATTCCACGCGGACGGAGTCGCAGGCGACAGCTAGTGTATTATAAAGGTGGCCAACGAGCGAGTGACCACCTGTATCCGCCGAAAAAGCGATGCGATATCTGCCCACAGACTATACAATTGCAGGTGCGTTGTCTATCTTTAATCCAGTCTTTCCCAAAGTGGACGATAACGATAGATTGTGGGCGCTGCAGGTCCCAAGTTGCAGGTAATAGTAAAAGTTTCGTTTAGAATTCTCCGTTAATATACATATATAGTTCACAATAATTAATTAATTTAATTTGAAGTTATAGTTGCTTTTAAATATGTGAAAATATGGGGGCGCTAAAAAAATATTTATTCTCAAAGTGGGCAGTAGACAAAATAAGTCTGGGAATCACTGCTTTAACCGAAGGAAGGGACGCACAGAAGAGGATACCTACCTATGCGTCCCCTTCTCCGCCATACTGACTTCCCCTTCCCATCTCGCACACTAATCAGACTATACGTAGAATTGCTTCAACTTCTCGTCTGTTTTCTGTGTGGTCATGGTATTCATGGGCGAGTCGACCAATTCGTGTTGGCATCTATCACACTTAGAAGAATTATTCACAAAAGGACGAGGTTCGTGATTCGTTTGTATGGTTATGTTATGTATTGCTTGCTCGTCTACCACCTTTTGCTATAAAAGCCTGATCATTACTAAACTTAAAAACTCACGTAAAAACTCTTAGTTCTTTAAAACATATATTTACATGTTTTCATACATGTTTTTACAGTCAAAACTCATCGTAAAAATAAATATGAAAACATTTCAAAAGTAAAAACGTTCCGTTACACGGCTTCCACGAAGTCAACAGACGTGAGCATTTCTATTTCTCGTTTTTTTTTCGTTTTATTATTTTCAAGCGATGACAAACAAAAGCTAAGAACGGATAGGCTCAATGCTGCGACCGTTATAATGATTACAACGGAGTCTTGTGGTCGAGGGATATAAAAATTTACGTGACTTGGAATTTTAACTGTTCGTCTTCATTGAAACACACTAAAACTATATTATTGTATTATTTCTAGTTGTATAAAACAGAAAACTTTCTATCTTCAACTGACAAAGATGAATCGAATATCACTTCACTCGTCAAAATTCAATGAATTGTTTATAACAATGAATTGGACAAACAAAACTTAATACTACTTATTAGTTTGGTAATTTAAACATATAAATACGAATCGAACATTTGTATAATATTTAAAAAAAATAGAAAGAAAATCTTTTAAGCTACTTATAAAACATCGTGACAATGCACATATCTGAGAAGAAATTCAAAGATATGTGTGAAGTCAACCAACTCGCACTTGGCCAGCATGGTTGACTATGATCTAGTCACATAAATTAGGGTAGGCTCTGAGATCCTTAGTGGGGACCTTTAGCTGATGATGATAAAACCATTTTTTGTTGTCTGTCTGCACGTCTTATTTTGTTCCGTATAATCTCTGAAACAGCTCAACACGTACCGGAGGTTTAATTTTAGTCCTCTTTCCCTTTCCTTTTCTTACGACGCGTAGAAGGGGAAATATTCTCTTTCTGTGCATCTCCTCCGTCGTTTAACGGTTGGTAATGCATCTGTTATTACGGATGTCTTTGGGTAGTGGTCGCTACGCTATTTCGAATAATTCAGTCCGCTTGCTTCCTTGTCACCTTATATTATAAAAAAAAAACAGAAATATTTTGATGGGGACTCTAATGGTGGGTAGCTAGTTTATACTGGAGTAACATAGTCTGTTTTACATTCCACGCTGACCATACCACGATTAACAGAAATGGACCAAAATTCCTTGTAATTTTGTACCTAATTTGTCGACTGTACTCTGCCACATACTGTATATTAATCGAATAATTTATGGCCATTTAAAAATTATCGCGATGATCTCTGATAGTCATTTAGAAATTCCAAATTTTATAGTAGTCAACTTAGGCATAGATAAAAAAAAATTAATATATTCTATATAAATTTCCATATACACGAATATATCCTATTTAATATACATGCGGTCACATGAATCAATAAATTTGATATTCCTATCCATCCTTTAAGTATTTATTACGACATAAACATGACAGAAATACATTTGTTAATATAAATAGTTTAAAATATGAAAATGTTATCAAATGCCTTTACAAAAAAACAACCTAAACAGTTTAGGGTTAACGCAGACTAATCAACTTCCCACCCATCCAACAACGCCTCGACTCGCGATCGTCGCGGCATCCACTCGTCGACGCCACGACGTCGTCACAAAGTGCGCGACCACTTTAATTGTCATGAAAGAAGACTGCCTTTAGGAAACGTACCCATACTACGTGACCCGTTTAGGGGAGGGGGTAGCGGAGTCTTTAAAATACTACGGTCAGTCACAGGAGTGTGGGGGGAGTTCAGATTTTAGTCACATAGTCGTTACTTGTTTTTTTTTCATAATACATAATTCACTAGTAATTTAAGTATGCGCGCAGTCTTATGCTATAAAGAAGAGTATGAGCCAAATTATTTCTTTTTCAATTTTTATCTGTGAAATGATTAAAAATCATAATTATGAATTACTTCGTAAAAACTAAAGGGGTGGACATGTACTACGAGTGGTCACCGAGGGAAGGGAGGGGTCGAAAAAACTAAAAAAATAGGTCACGTAGTATGGGTATGTTCCCTTAACTATGATATAATCTATGTAAAAGCGTGTAATAGACAAATTATAAAAACAATTCCATTAATGTATATAACCTTTTATATAAACTATATAATTATATACATAGTTAACCTTGACATTGAAAAGGAATTCAAAGTTACAACAATAATATATGATTTAACAATAGTAACGTTTGTAAACCTCGAGAAATAAAGACATCGCATTGTTAGATAATTTAGACTAGACGATATTGTAATTATCATGGATTTAATAACATGATTTGTTACTTTAAAAACAAAAAAAAATCAACTGACTACATGCCCTATGACTCTCATTGGAAGAATACGAATCCAATGACACCTCACTCTTCAAAATCGATTCAGGACTTAAGGCTACAAGAGGTCACAATTTTTGGTTACGTATACATCATCATCAGCTCACTATACGTCCCCACCGAGGGGCTCGGAGCCTACCCTAAGTAAAAGGTGATTAGGCCATAGTCAACCACGCTGGCCAAGTGCGGGTTAACTTCACACATATCTTTGAATTTCTTCTCAGATTTGTGCAGGTTGCATCATGATGTTTTCCTTCACCGTTCGTATATCACACCGTTGGTTACGTATAACTTAGTAATATTATAAATGCGAATGTTTAGTTGCTTATTTGCTAGAAGGTATCTCCAGAACAGCTGCACAAATCTGTCTGGAATTTGGCATACATATAGAACATAACCTGAAGGAACAGATAGGCTAATTTACTTTTTAATTCCGCGCGGACGGAGTCGCGGGCGTCAACTATTACATGATGTAAAGAGCGAGTACATATGACTTTAAAATGGAGATAGCACACATGCGAGCTAATTAAACCCTAAGTTATAGTGACTAGGACATATTCAATGCTGGCCAAGTGCGGGTTAACTACACACATCTTTGAATTTCTTCACAGATATGTGCAGCGTCGCGATGTTTTCTTCACCGTAACGTCGGATAAATGTACATACGTAAATCGAAAATTGTAGAATACATTGGTACATAGGACCTGTCGATAACAAGTCAAGTGCTTTAACCCCTGAGCCACTGACTCTAAAACAAGAACATCTGCCGTCAAACTTATTTGACAAAGATAATCCGATGTGCGCGGGCCAACCTCTGTCAACGGCCATATACTATCTATAACTCTAAATTAACTTTTATAATCTATTTAATTAACATCGTAGTGTATGTTTGTTGATTTTTTTTTAATTTTCAATCGATTAAATACATTTCATTCAAGTTAATTGCGATCATTTTGTCAAATGTTAACGTGTTTAGAGAAAGTTAGGGCCTTTACGGTCAATTAATTTATAATCGGTGGCTCAGGGGTTAAGCACTTGACTTGCAATCTACAAGTGGTTCAAATGCCGCTATGTACCAATGTGTTTTTAGATTTTCGATTTACATATGTACATTTATCCGACGTTCTAACGGCAAAGGAAAACATCGTGATGCTGCACATATCTGCGTAGAAATTCGAAGATAAGTGTGAAGTCAACCCGCACTTGGCCAGCGTGGTTGACTATTGCCTAGTCACCTGACTTAGGGTAGGCTCCGAGCCCCTCAGTGGAGACGTATAGTGAGCTGATGATATTTATAGCATGATATTTTGCCACCTAATTTGGCGCACCTTTATCATAATAAATTACATATAATTTCAATATTCATGTTCGTTCGATTTTTTTATATCTTTAGAAATCTCTAATATCGTCCAAAATGTCATAAAACGACCATATTTGGGTGTGTTGAACGACAGGGACTGACCTTATATATTAAAAAAAAATAACGTGATTCAAGATGACTTAAAAAAACAAGCATAATGTGTAATTTAAATCTTATACGTGTTGAGAAAACATTTATTTACTGTTTAATCGATTCATTATTAATTTTGACTATAACACGGTTATTTTTTGCCTTATTAAAAAAAAAACTAAGTGATTTAATTTTCGATCATTATCTCTTCTACATGAAAGGTGACTTGACTAACACGTCCCAGAGAGTCTATCGTGAATACTTACGATATGCGTTTTCGTAGTCATCGAAATATATCAAAATTTATTTGTCATACTTACGCCCGATAACTCATTGCATAAACTTTAAAGGTACACGTCCATTGGACCGCACCGCACTGCTCGCAACATAGCCCGAGACAGCGCTACATCCATCCGAACCCACATCGCAAAGACACAAAGACAACGCAGATCCGTTTAATCCGTGCGTGCGAAGTGTCCGGCGTGGGCTAATGGATGCGTAGCTTAATTTAAATTTTATCAATAACGATACGATGACGATTATCAGAAATATTCATGGTAGGCCCACTGATTTAGACAAGATATATATCATCCGATTCGTATTCTTCTCCACAATGTCAGGGGTGCAGTCAGTTGTTTTGTAAACTAAGAAATATGCAGGTTTGAATATAAGTCCCATTATGACTGTCTAAACGATTAAGCAAGATGGACCGATGACCTGGTAAAGTTTGCGGGAGCGTAATGGATGCAGGTAGCACAGGACCGGTCATCGTGGTGATCTTTGATCTATGCCCAGCAGTGGGCGACTTACGGCTGAGAAAGAAGAAGAAACGATTAATCTATACATATAAATAAAATTGTTGTGTCTGTTTGTAATATTGAAATAACCGTTTTTTATTACATGTATATGAATATATATACGGTACATAGACTAAAATATTTTTTTTATTATTTTTGTCTGTCTGTTTGTGTCGGCTAATCTCTGAAATGGCTCTACCGATTTTGACGGGACTTTTATTGGCAAGTAGCTGATGTAATAAGGAGTAACTTAGGCTACGTTTATTTTAGAAAAAAAAGTAATATTGTCCAGTATCGCGCGCAGCTCAAATACAGTAATACGCGGACTAAGTCGCGGGTATAGCTAGTTTTTTTAATATAAAATAAGGGTGCAAACGTGCAGCGGGAACACCAAGGTGTTCAACTATGTCCATGGACATCTGCAAGACCTGTGGAACCGCAGATGTTCTTTGAGTTTTGTTCTCCGAGATTCATAGGGGTTTTTAAATTTATGATTCACATCCATCCAATACAAAGTTGCATCTATATCATCATAAATGTAGAAATAAAAATAAAAAAACCGATCTAAATGAAATACATTAAGTGGGTAGTTCAAAAGGTTTTCTACCGCATTTGATATCTTTAAGAAAGATCTTAATATTTATTAGTAAAGTCATTAAATAGTTTTAGATAAGGCGTGATATGGGCCTATTTCAATAGGAAAATTACATTTTTGAAATAAACTATAGAGATAGTTTTATCATAAACATAGCTTGTGTTTCATCCGAAAGAAATTCCATACATTTGTTATAAAGAAAAACTGTCAAATCATTATATATACCCGATAAGGGGCTCAGAGTATCCTGAGTTGATTAGGTCATAGTCAACATTAGGTCGCGGACGAAAGCGCAAGCGTGCCCGTGGCTTTTTTTTTCCAGCGAGGAATGCTTTATGCATAGTCCGCGCCCCGGGGGGACGCGGTAGTTATGTGGGATTCTCCTTCATAGCGGAGGCATACCCACTAAACCTTTCTGTTCCTCCAACGCATCGGGACGGGACCACGGGCACGCTTTCGCTCACGTCCGCGGCCCCGTCTGCGCCAGCTGCCGAGGCAGCTCCCTCACGGGGGGAAAGCGTGCCCGTGACCTAGCCATGATGCGTAGGAGGAACAGAGGGGTTTAATGGGTAAGCTTCCCATCCGGAAGAAAATCCCACATAACTACCGCGTCCCCCCTGGGGCGTGGAGTATGCATAAGACATTCCCCTCTGAAAAAAAAGGTCATAGTCAACACTGGCCCAGTTCGGATTGACACACATATTTTTGAATTTTTTCCTTCACGGTAAAAACGTCACATAAATGTACATACAGGGTGTCCCAAAAGGTTACGTACATAGGAAGGGGGATGATAGGGGTGGTCACAAGGGTCACCAGAAAAATAAAATAAAAAATCCCCTCTGGGTATTAAAAAAAATAAATGGCATTTTTTAAAAACTTAAAAATTTTACACCTTGTGGGGCAATTTTAATTTTCTTTAAAATCTTTGTTAGTTGTATTGTTTTTTTTATTTCATATTGATAAAGGGTTATTGATGATAACATAATAGCTTTTTTTTAAAGGTAGCAATATTTGTAGGTCATTGGTTACAAAATAGCCCCAGAAGGTGTAAAATTTTTAAATTTTTTAAAAATGCCCTTTATTTTTTTTAATACCCAGAGGGGAATTTTTATTTTATTTTTCTGGTGACCCTTGTGACCACCCCTATCATCCCCCTTCCTATGTACGTAACCTTTTGGGACACCCTGTATATAAATCGAAAATCGAATAACACATTCGTACATGGGACCTATCAATTACAAGTCAAGTGCGTTAACCCCTGAGCCACTGACTCTAAAACCAGAACATCTGCACCTGTCAAACTTATTTGACAAAAATAATACGATGTTTTCCTTCACCGTAAGAACGTCAGATAAATACGTAAGTCGAAAATCGAAACACATTGGTACATGGCGGGATTCGAACCCAGGACCAGCAGATTACCCCTGAGCCACTGACGTTCTTTCAATTTCTAATGTCAAAATTCAAACGCTCAAATCACAAGGAAAGCCTTCACCATTGGTCGAGAATGACCGTTACCATGGCAACCATCTTTGCTGCTATTGGTTGGCCATTTTAGTCCCTTTCTCGCATGACATTTTTTTTCATTTTACTCACCCCCTAAGAATAGTGGCGTAAAAATACATAACCTCAAGTGTGTCGTCAGTTTAGGGCTTTTCAGTACAAAAAGAATAATTCAAATATATGCCGTGATTGCTTAAATTTTGAGTTATAAAGAAATATGTTAACGCTTTATAATCCTACTAGCTGTCGCCCGCGACTCCGTCCCGCATTAAACACTTAATAAGTAACCTATGTGCTGTAGACTATGTTCTACATATATGCCAATTGAAAATAAGATAGTAGCAGAGCTACTAAATATGCATATAAAATTTAATAAAAATCGGTCAAGCCGTTTCGGAACAGAATAACCAACATTGTGACACGAGAATTTTACATACAAGGTATGTATCTGTAAGCTAATAGCATAACTGGCGACCGTGACTCCGCACGGAATTAGTAACAAACTTTTTTTTAAATCATAAGGTGACAAACGAGCGAGCGGCCACCTCGAAACGCTAAAATAGAAAAGTGACCCTTGCCCATAGACATACGAGACATACGAGAGAAAATATTTTCCCGTTCCATGCATCCTCTCATCCGGAAAGTCCACTTCCACTTCCCATCCTTTGCTAATAAGAATAAGGCTAGGAAGGGAAAGAGGACTAAATTAGGCTTCCGGGACGCACACTCATCAAACTGTACGCGGAAATGCTTCCACTTGACGTCTGTCTTCTGTGTTGTCGATGTATTTCACCGGGCGAGCCGGGACAATTCGTGCGAAGATGTTAAAGCGGGCTCTACCACTGTTAACTACTACTACTTAACAAGTACCTATGTGTTCTTCCAGACTACGTCCTACATCTATAACAAACATCGACATCTGTTGAACCGTTCTGGAGATACCTTCAAACATCCGTCTAAACATTAGCATTTATAATATTAGTTAATTTTATTAATCATCAGCCTATATCTGTCTATTGGATGGGCATTTCCTAATGTCAAATTAATTAGTCAAAATTAATTACATTAAATAAAATTTGCCGCCAAAGTCTTAATTTAAAAGATGCAGATTTTGTTCCTAAATGTTTTGTGATAAATATTTTCTAACGGTCATGAATACGGGTGTGAAATGACTAATGTATTTAAATATTTTTCTTATAATTTAATTTATTCGTAGATTAACGTACATAATAACTCATTGTATTGACCTTTTAAATGACAAAATAGTTCTTTAACTTTTAATTCTACGTAAAAGTCGTAGGCGATATCTATCTTACTAATATTATAAATACGAAAGTTAAGATGGATGTAGCGTTGCCGGGCGTCCGGATAAAGCTGGAGATAGGTAGGATTTTTGATTGCGTGTCTGTAAAGCAGTCTCAAAAAAGTCTCCCTCTCACTGGAGGAGTATCGAGTAGTCACAATGAAACACTGGTTATATCTTTGTGCGAGTCAACTTTAATTAAATTCGATCAGCAAGTCGAAAAATATACCAAATAAATTGATACCGCGATCTAAACAATATGTTCCGCCATCTATTGATATAATAAAATATTATAAACTAAATTGACATAGCGTTTGACAGTGTCCGTTCAAAAGAAACTGTCCGGCTTGTCCGGCTTTTTACATTTCGTAAACGAGAATAGCCAATGAAGGATGTCCGGCTAAACTGGATGTTTAGTCAGGCTATTAGATTAGGAGATATGACAACCCTAGATGAATGAATGTTTGTTAAAGGTATTACCAGAGCGGCTGAACAGATCTTACTGAAATCTGTCATAGATGTAGAACATAGTCTTGAAGAACACATAGACTGCTAAGTTTTATTTTAATACCTCGCTGATATAATCACTGGTGTTAGCTCATCATCAGCTCACTATACGTCCCCACAGAGGGGCTCGGAGCCTACCCTAAGTTAAGGGTAATTAGTCAACGCTGGCCAAGTGCGGGTTGGTTGACTTCACACATATGTTTGAATATCTTCTCAGATATGTGCAGCATCACGATGTTTTCCTTCACCGTAAGTGTACATATGTAAATCGGAAATCGAAAAACACATTGGTACATGGCGGGATTCGAACCCAAAACTTGCAGATTGCAAGTCAAGTGCTTGACCCCTGAGCCACCGACACTCGTGTTAACTAGTAATATTATAAATGCGAAAATTTAGATGTATGTTTGTTAGAAGGTATCTTTAGAACGGCTGAACATATCTTGCTGATATTTGTCATAGACGTAGAACATAGTCTGGAAGAACACATAGACTACAAACTTTTTAAACTCAGCACTGACGGAATCACTGGCTGGTTAACTTATAAACTGATCGTATTCTGACACGGGTCATCTATTACGTAGATAAAATACATATAAAATTTTATAGTATATTACTATCTTAACGTCTTCACTCATATAATTATGTGTGTGGGCTTACAGTAACTGCTTGTAACTCGATTCATTTTATAATATGGATTAAATTCACGTTATATCCGACATTTCTCAACGGCTCTAAACTATCAATAAATGTTTACGACCGCATCTATCTATCTCAAATGTGCCTTAGTGACCATTGGATGGTACTAACCACCACAAATATTGTCAATAAAAATATAAACAAGCTACCAAGTACATCAATTTTGTTTCAAATTGTCGTAACTCCAATTATGCAGATGCGACCCAATAAAATGTCATCATTCGACACTTTATAATTAGAAATAGGTTCGTTATACACATTAGCTGTGCCCGCGACTTCGTCTTCTATCGATTATTTATACTTATTTTACTAACAACATTATAGTTTTAACAGTGGTAGAGCCTGCTTTAACATATTCGAACGAATTTTCACTTCGCTATTTCAGCGATTTCAGGTGGCCGCTTGCTCGTTTGCCACCTTATTATAATATATATATTAAAAAAAAGTACTGTAAGTGTTTTTTATATATAATAAAGCAACGATATAACATATTACTCACAAAACATTCACATAAACCTGACATAATGTAAAACTAACATTCATCCCCTAATGTTATTTTGCACCCTTGAGGGTAAAATTTATATAAATATTAAAATATTTATTTATAATAAAGTAACAGCCAAAAAAATAAGTTCCAAGTATCTAATATCTGTAAAAATGACCATACTTCCATATAAATTTCCAACCCCTGACAGTCCAGTACTGCTGGCGAGACGCCGTAGACCTGGACATGCGGGAGCTAAAAGCGACGGCGAAACGGCACAATTGACAATAACTTTCGATAAATCATATTCGCGCGTCGGTTACATACTTTTTTTAAATTCGCTATGGAATCGCTTCAAAGCGAATGCACTTTGTCTAAGCTCTCAGGACAGACGACCTTGTCGATCACTTTGGTTCGCTATCCCAGCGGAGTGAGTTAGAAACTGACGGATAAAACTGATTATTTATTTATTAAGACAAGCCAACAACATACATATAAAATAGAGGAAAACAATAATCACACAAACATTTTACATATGTATACCAATTACAGGCATGCACAAATTACGTTAGACGCAATTAAGCAATAACTTTCAGGTTAAAAGATTCTTCTCGTATTTCTAAATCGTCATATACCATCTTGTCTTCCACAGTATTTCTGAATGCAACATCTCCGTCTCAAACTATTGTTATATCTGTTTTGTCAAAGCTGACAGGGATGACGATATGTTTTACAGTATCGTCTCAGAAACCTACAGTTAGTCTTCTTTGATCGCTTTAGGTTAACATAAACAGTATATAGATCGCCGTTTTAATCTGATTTGAAAGTTCGTCAACACGTTGAGAAACGTCAGCCATCGGTGGCTGACACTAGAGTTTTTGTTTAGGTCGCGCCAGACAGACTTGGCGTGTAACGTGTTAAAACAAAGCCTATAGGTATAACGTTACGTTAAACTATTTTGTACTGCGATCGGAAACACCGGCCCTTTCAAACCATTGAGTATAAGCGGCGCTCGTGGCCTGAACGGGATAGTCTTAGAAATACGCGTGGCGTTCAACGTGTTAAGGATTCGCTTCGGAGCGAATGCATTTTGTCTAACCACGCTGATCACAATAATGTATTAATTCAACACATATTTACATGAGTCATAACCACAATGTTTATATACTTATTACAAGTATATAACATAAAACTGATAATTGAGGTACTGTGTGGGAGATGAAAAATATATTTTTGAACAAATAAACACATCTGGGGACCTAGTATGATTATTTGCGACAAGCGCCTTCGTAAAATAGTCGGTAACGACTCCGTCCGCACCGAATTAAAGAAACATAATTAGGAGACGTCGGTGGCACAGGGGTCAAGCACTTGACTTGCAATCTGCAGGTCTTGGGTTCGAATCCCGCGAAGATATTCAAAGATATGTGTGAAGTCAACCAACCCGCACTTGGCCAGCGTGGTTGACTATGGCCTAATCACCCATAATTTAGGGTAGGCTCCGAGCCCCTCGGTGGGGACGTATAGTGAGCTGATGATGATGATAATGAATTAGGAGACTATGCGTTCTTCCAGACTATGTTCTATATGTATATCAAATTTCATAAAGCTCCGTTCAAGACTTTTAGAAATACCTTTAAACAAACATCCATCCATCTAAACATTCGCATTTATAATATTAGTAAGATAAAGGTACGCATCCATTATATATATATATATATATATATATATATAATAGATAATATTATAAATAAGAATATTAAGATGAATATTAGACGTTATCTCCAGATGCATTAATCTTAAAAATTGTCATAGATGTAGAACATAGTCTGGAAGAACACATAGGCTATCAACTATTTTTTTATCACGCGGACGGGCTCGCAGGCGACGACTGGTAGGTCTACGGCGTCTGATATTTAAACAGTGCATGCACGACTTAATCTATGCAAGTTAAAACGGTATCAACGTGTGAAAGGGACGGCTATATCATTACCAACATTCCAGAAATAGGTCTATGAGGCCAAAATACAAGCCGACCTATTAAGATAACAATAATGACATGACCGGGCCGAAAGCGTATTAATACAGTTCATGTAACAACTCGTATCATTGTTAATGTTGCGTTTTATCACAAATATAAAGATTGTCTTTGACTACGCCTAAACTGATTTAAATAAACATAGATTTAGAAATTGTCTATTACAAAATCTCAACATACATTTGTGCCTTCTTTTTTTATATCATAAGGTGGCAAACGAGCAAGCGGCCACCTGAAGTCGCTGATATAGCGAAGTGACCGTTGGCCATAGACATACGCAATTGCATATGCGATGCCTACCTTTAATCGACGGAGGAGAGGATGCACACAAAGAAAATATCTAGCAGCTAGTCTTACTAATATTATAAATGCAAATGTTTGGATGGATGGATGGATGTGTGAAGGTATCTCGAGAACGAATCTCCATGAATTTTGGCACACATGTAGTACATAGTCTGTAAGAACGGATAGGCTAATAATTAAACACAGCTAGTCTGTTTATAATCCTACTAGTTATATTGTAAACTGATCACATTGACGTAAAATAATGAATTATTTATATTTTTTGTGACATTCATTTCTAAAGTCGTCGATCTAAAAATGCGTCACAAACCAAAGTCAAACAATGTCAAATGTCTTATTAATAAAAATAATATGTAATATAATAGCACAAGCAAAAATATCACATTAAACCTGATTATTATTTGTTTTTAATATTTTTGTTTAAAATAAAGATGGCATCCTTTGAACATCTGACTATCATCAGAATTTATTCACGGGCCTCATCAGGGTAGGTTGCTGCGAATGTACAAAAAAATATAACCAGCAACTCCATCCATGCCATAACAAAAAGCTTAATTATTAGCCTATGTGTTCTTCCAGACTATGTTCTACATTTATGATAAATTTCAATAAGCAGCTGTTCCAGAGATACCTTCTAACATGTATATACACAAAATATCACTATATATAAAAAGTTATATACTCCGATTGTTGAGCGTCGGTGGCTCAGGGGTCAAGCACTTGACCTGCGATCTGCAGGTCCTGGGTTCGAATCCCGCCATGTACCAATATGTTTTTTGATTTCCAATTTACATATGTACGTTTATTCGACGTTCTTAAGGTAAAGGAAAAAATCGTGATGCTACACATATCTGAGAAGAAATTCAAAGATATGTGTGAAGTTGACCCGCACTTGGCCAGCGTGGTTGACTATAACCTAGTCACATAACTTAGGGTAGGTTCCTAGCTCCTCGGTGGGGATGTATAGTGAGCTGATGATGACGATACTCTGACTATAAATACGGCAATTAGATAATCTCTAATCATCTCTAATGATTATTTAATATTTACAAAATAAATATAAATAAAATTCAAATAATCTTATATGTTTGTTAATTCATCTCATTTGTATGAAATTGTTTACAACTCGAACCATTAGTAGGTTCATATAATTTTGTAATCAACAAAAAACTTGTTTATATCTACTAATATTATAAATAAGAATGTTTAGATGTCATCATCATCAACCTGCCCTTATCCCTATTGAAGGTCGGCACAGTATGTACTACTCCTCCATACATCTCTATCAGCCGTCATATCCGAGTCTACCCCCTTCTTACGCATATCCTCTTTCACACAGTCATTCCATACTTTTTTTGGTCTTCCCCTACCCTTGTAGCCATCATCATTCAATCTCATTACTTTTTTGCTTATATCATGATCATCCCTCCTCATAACATGTATGATGTATACATGATTATTTAAAATTCTCTCCGGGAAAGCTCAACGGATCTTTCTGAGATTTCGCATATGTAGAACATAGTCTGGAAGAACACATAGGCTACTTATTAAGAGGGATTCGCGGGCGACAGCTAGCAGCCAAATGTAAACAGATAATAACTTATTTAGTCACTAAATGAATTTGATAAAAAAAATAAAACCCAATGACACTGCACTAATGACACATTCTGACCAAGAAATAAAAAAAAAAAACAATTTAGTAATTTCTATATATTCATTCAAATAGTTTAGGCTAAAATATGACTATGTACCTAACACACCTAAAAAACTAACTCCAATTCAGGTAAAAAGGTAATTTAAATAAAAAAGCAAATAAAAAAAAAACCACAAGTGATCCGTGGCTTAGGAGTGAAATAACAGCTCAAAATCAAAATTGTTTTAACCACAGCATGTAATAATAGACTTACAGTGGGTTTCTAAAACCAAAATCTCCATTTAAAACATATTCTCATCTCTATTTTGTCAAAGATACTGACAGGGATGACAATATGTTTAATACAGAGATTTCAGTCTCAGAAACCCACAGTTATTCTCACATTTAAAACATGATGTCCTTGAAAGTGCAATAAAATTAAGTATAAATAGAGCAAAGTCAAACTTAACACATGCAATGCCACTAAAAGTTTTTCTTATGAAAATCAACTTGCCAAATGTGTGGCAGTAACTCTGCCTACACTATAACTGCACTAGTATTAACATATTGCCATCCCTTACATTCAATTTTTTTTTTGTTTGTATGTCAGCTAGGTTTGTTTGTATCAGGTAATCTCTGGAAGAACTGGACCAATTTTAACAAGACTTGGATAAGGTAGCTGTTACAAGCAGGAATATTATAGACTACTTTTACTTTCATTTTTTAATTCTGCATAGATCACGGAAGAACACTAGTCTTAGCTAAAATTATCAATTGCTTATCCACTTTTGGATATCAACATTTTTTAATTTTTACTCCATTTCTAGTAATTTCCAGCAATAAATGCCACAAAATCCTAGTATCATTGAAAGTGTTAATCTTTCATTTTTATTATAAAGACAATTA
The DNA here is from genome assembly GCF_000836235.2 of Papilio xuthus. Classification (NCBI taxonomy): domain Eukaryota; kingdom Metazoa; phylum Arthropoda; class Insecta; order Lepidoptera; family Papilionidae; genus Papilio; species Papilio xuthus. The sequence goes on along the minus strand of NW_013530779.1, from coordinate 1,092,373 downwards.
TAACACTTAGATAACCTTAGAATAACAATTCTTATCAATTAAGTAATATGTAATATAAAGCATAATAAAAAAGTCAATCTTACTTTTTTTATTTTGTAACCATCATCATCAACCCGCCCTTATCCCTACGGAAGGTCTACACAGTATGTACTCCATACAATCAGCCATTGAATCTGAATCCACTATCTTCTTACACATATCTTACACACAATCTGAAACTTCAATGTACTACATGCTGCAGAAAAAGCAATATTCCGGACAATCTCCGGAGTGGTTGGACCAATTTTGACAGGAGATTTACTGAAAGGTGATGTAGAATCAACAGACCAACTCACTGAAACTTGGCATACATTTAGAAAATCTGGAAGATCATATAGGCTACTAATTAAATCACATGAGCAGAGTCACATGCGACAACTAGTTTTTTAATAAATGTCAACAGAAAGTTTTGTTCAATATTATTGTATTTTATGTATCAGATTAAAACAAAATATTTAAATTTGACCAAAATTATAGGATGTTATTAATTTAGCCTTTTATTATTATTTATCTTTTTTATTACTGTTTAATATATTTTGTTATTCTATAAATACAAGATTAACATATAAATAACATACTGTAAATAAAATTAGTGTAAAATTGGTTCAAAGAATCTTGTATAAAGTAAATTGTAATTGGAATGTAGTATTAACTATATGTATCACATATTATCAAATATCATAGAGATAAAATCAATTAAGTTTTTAAAAACAATTTTCTCTGTCTCTAAACTATCCTACCAAAGTTTTATAATCTGTCCATTGGTTTATAAATAAGAAATATATACATTTGATGTAAATTTTTATAGATTTAAGGATAAATAATATAAAAAGACAATGTTAATCTTGTATAAATTATTCCAAATCTCATTTTAATAAAATAACACTAAATTAGATACATAAAATTTTCACACGGTACATTTAAAGTTATACTTAATTTGAATATTTAAAATCAATTTCTTTCTTCGTTCATTGAATTTTAAATCAGGAAAAATCAATATATATTTTTCTATTAATCCTTACAAAGACAAGATATAAGAAGGCTTTTGTTTTATTTATGTTGTAAGAAATTATAAATATCAAGAAGTTTAGTGAAAATAAAAGTTTTATTTCAAGATTTTCTCATAATTTTTTTTTAAATCTTTTATAATCACTAATGCATTTTTGAAATAAACTTTTTGGAATGTACTATTAGAAAATATATTAGAAGATTAAGCACAGATAAAATCAGATAGATTTAACACATTTTAAGACATAAAATCCTTCTTAGAATAAATTTGAATAAATCTATGTTTATGTTATCTATGCAAATTGCAACAATCTCCGTTTATATGGATTAATGAATTTTGGATTTTTTAATTCAACTGGTTTGGATGTATCATAGCTACCTAATTAAAACAGTTTTGATTTTGGAAATTCTGTGCAGACTGCAGCAGACATAGTTTATAGCTGTTTCTCGATGAACTGTTGACCGAGTTGCGGTTCACCAATTTGTTTTAGGTTCGGAGTACTTACTGATACGTGCAACTGCGAGTAGTCCAAGCAACAGACGGGTGGCCAGCCGACATGCGATCTCGGCTGCGTTGTAACCCGCCGCTTCGTCCCCCAGACATCCGTCACAACATAAAAACACAATTCTACCGAATGCTTTCACGCACGGAATGCACTAGACACAACTATTAGACAAACAAAACAGTAAAAACACGCACTGTAACAAACATTTTAAACGTTGCACTGTCGACTTCGACACCGTCTCGTTACTCCCATCGAAGCACTAACCCATATTCGAGCGGCGTATTACCGTGTAATGAACGGAATTATTACCAATTTACGGCACCGCGCACGACGTCCGTTCGCCGCGAGAAAATACAAGTAAAACGTTTTTCGAAAGCGCCTAGACACTCGCATGCGGACCTTTCGAAAAAGTACAAAATACAGTCGCGCGCTAAATAGGAAAATCGATAAGGCCGCCGACCGATCGTCGGATCACAACTAGAATAATAATTTATCAAAAAATGTAATAAAAACGACATTATTTCTTGTGACGGTTTCGAGCTGTCAGAATTTTCTACGTGAAACGCGGCCGATTGGAGCGGTGCGCCGTGTCCACCTCGGATCATAGGCGAGCGCGGCGTTCCAACTCGGGCGGGTTAGCGATCGCGCGCCAAGCGATTCACAACCTTATCAACGTCGACGGCGACTCTTCGACTTTCGTATTTGGCGCTAAGTTTGCGAAAAATGCGAAACGGATACTAATCCGTTTGTAAAACTTACGACCGCCGATGTTCAGTGAATTGGAAAATTCCAAATAATAAAATAGCAGAGCGCGCGCGACGACCGTACACAGAAACGAGACACCGCGACACACTGTTTTTGAAACATTTGGCTCGCCTCGACGTCATTTTTGGCGTATTTTGAGTTGATCGCGTACGGGAAAACTCGAAAGCGTTCGGTCGTAAGAAAGGGATGGAAACTAATGCTCGCGGGCAAAACTAAACTTTATAGCCCTTTGCCGTGCGTACTTTATATATTTACACTTTTACAGGAAAATGAATGAAGCCGTACTATTTTCAAGTTTTTTTTTATTCTATTCTACATATACTATGCTAGAGATTTATTAGAAACGATGGAACGGCTGTTTTTCTATGTAAATCTGCATTAGTGTGCGTAACTTCCCGCACCGTGTATGTATACAACGGATAAAAAGTGCACTTGTTGTTGTGGGCGTTATTGTATTACATAAAAATTGTATAGCTAGCGACTTCGGCTCACGGAATCGATCGATAATCTAAAAATTCATTTAATATTTTCGAACGAGTCATGTTCGTGTTCTTTCGTCGAGTTTGTTGACTGTTTCGAAACTGACTTCCCTAGAAAATTATATACGGTACGGCCTCACTGGCACAGCAATTGACTGTGTCTAATACATTGTGCAAGAATTATTACATTTTAGTTGTACTGTATAAAATATTATACGTTTTTAAATTATTCGTTTTAAAAGGAATTACTCGTGACGTTTGATTTACTCGAATAACATTTTGTAATTTGACTCTGGAGTCGTATATCACTTTGAAAACATGATTCGACAAAAATCAACTTAAATAAACAAAAAAAAACTAAGTGGTAATTACAAGTATGACGAATTACTAACTCGGCTGTATTAATGCTTATTTAAATATTTCTACACTAAGTATTATTTTTAGCGGTTAAATAAACATTGAATGGAAAATTTACGCGGTTTATTGACTTTGTAGATACCGTATGTTTTTAAAATGGTATACGAACTCCTTATCTTTCGAAAAAAAAGTACTGGCACACAAGAATTGTTTGTTATAATTTATTTATTAAATTATGATGTTAATTTCATGAACGCTCGCGTTGATTTATCTTATCTCTGTTATTTTAAAACACAATTGACTAAACATTTATTCATAAACGAATTTTGATGTTGTAAACAGTTATAAATCGAAATTACGAAATATAAAACACTATTTTTGACAATTATCTTCCGTTCTTTAAACTAATTTTAACCTTTTTCACTGTAAAGTATGTAGCTACATGTAATAGAATTATTTGTCTGCGTTATTTTTTTTCTAATTATCTTTGATTTGATATTTCGATAGGATCTCAGTTGGATAATGACCAATAAATGGTTGGGTTGTAAGCAGTTATATTTTGTGCTGATTTGATTTCCGCCATTTTGGTACAGCCAGTAGTAGTCGGTAGCAGAAGATTCGAAATAATAATAGCCAAAGCCACAATAACTTTAATTAGCACTTTTAAATCTAAAAAAGGCAAAGGCTTATCGACCATTACATCTTTAGAGATCTGATTTGAGGATTTTGTAAATAATTTGACATGTTTTTTTTTAAAGAGTTTGTGTTATGTTTTAGTCGTTGATTTCCCATTTTCGTGAACCTTGGGAGCGCCATGTTCACTTTGTGACGTCATTGTTTAGTATTATACAAGTTTTGTTTTCGTGGAATCTTTAATTCTTCAAAGTAAAAGAAAGTGAAGACATTTTGTGTGTGTTTAATTTGTTACATTCTGTCAATATGCAGTTTAAGTTGGTGTTGGAAATCGTAAAAATGTAAGTATTATACGTTTTTTAATCCTCTTTTTATTCCCTTTTTCTTATAAATAAAGGATGAGAAGTTTTCCGGATGAGGGGATATATGGGAAGGGAAATTCTGTTTCTGTGCATCCTCTCCTCCGTCGATTAAAGGCAACGCATATGTAGTTGCGTAACGGGCAACGGTCGCTTCGCCATTTTAGCTATTTGGTGGCCTTTCGTTTGCAATCTTATGATATTAAAAAGGCTATTAATGTTTTTTTTATACGTGCGTTTCTGAGAGCGTGATCAGTCATCCGTTTTATTGTATCGATAAATAAAATTATACAAAATTAAATATTGAGTTAATAGAATTTTAAAGTTCATATATATTTTTTTAATGGAAATATTGTTATTAGGTGGCAATATAATTTTATATCACTTGATTTGCATTAGGCATTAATAAATAGTAATTATTGAATTAGTCTATATCTTTATATATATAATTCTTCTGTGCGTGTGTATGTCTTCTTCTCTCAAACGACTGGAGCGATTTTGATGAAATTTTTTGTGTGTGTTCAAGGGGATCTGGGAATGGTTTAGATTCACAATTTTGTCCGCTGGACAATGTTTTTTTAATTAATTTTTAATTTATTAGTAGTTGTTGATTTTGGAATGTTTTACATTGGATCCGACAGACGGCGCTAAGTTTGAAATTTTCAAATTAAAAACGTGTAGACAGGACAACGTCTGTCGGGTCCGCTAGTATATATATAAAAATCAATAGCTGTTCGTAAGTCTCGCTAAAACTGGAGAACGGCTGAACGGATTTATCTTATCTTGGTCTTGAAATGTTCGTGGAGGTGTAGGGAAGGTTTAAAAAAATTAAATTGAGGTGATAAAAATTCAAATAATTGCCTTTGCTATTTCCCAAATATACGGTTGAATGGATCTCGCTGAAACTTAGCATAGACGTGGAACATAGTCTGGAAGAACACATAAGCTAATAGTTATGTTTTTTTTTAGTACGCGCGGATATAATCGCGGGCGTCAGCTAGTTTAATATAAAAATCATGTCTGAAGCACCGACATAAATTGATTATAAATTTTTTGTCTAGCTTTTTATATCAGGCGAAAGAATTCCCACGAGATTATTTTACAGTTAATTTCCTAAACCTCAATGTTATTATACATAATATTTCTAAAATCGCCTTTCGATTTAGACGTCAAATTTGTATGAAACACTTCATGTAATTAATATTATATGTGCGAATGTTTAGATGTATGTTTGTTTGAAGATATCTCCAGAACGGCTACATAGATCTCGATGAAATTTGGCATAGATGTAGAACATAGTCTGGAAGAATATATAGGCTACTAATGAAGTTTTTTTAATTACGCACAAACGGAGTCGTAGGCAACAGTTTGTTTTATTAATATTATGAATGTGAATGTTTATAAGGATGGATGTTTGTTTGAAGCTATCTCCAGAACGGCCGAACGGATCTTGACGAAATTTGGCATAGATGTAGAACATAGTCTGGAAGAACACATAGACTACTTATTAAGTTTTTATTTGACTCCATGCGGATGGAATCGCGGACACCAGCTAGTTAGAAACTAAATTACAATATAGTCAAACAAAGATATCTGATTCGTTAAGAGAGGCGTTACTAACGTAATAAATTTTAACGTAATTAATTTTGACAGTAATATGTAAAACCTTCATGGGCAAGAAAAGAAAAAAAATGGCATAAAAGAAAAAAACATGACAGCTACAGTACAAAAGACTTTATGACACCTTTTTGTCTTTGACGGCGGTATAGAACTGTCTTAATTTAGTTTGACTTTAGCCCAAGAGTTTTTTTTTCAATAATGCAAACTAGGCAAAGACTTTTTCATCTGTAACAGTCAAAATTTGGCGCGAAACAGTTTGATAAATTGTTAAAAGTTAACAGCATTTTTTTTCTACAATCTATATTGCAAACTATAGAAACTGGCAAAGGCCTCGAAGCGAGACCGCATTCCGAGTTACGAAATGTATACATAGACCATTTTCGAAAAATTACAGCAAGAAAAAAAATAACCAGAACTGTGTCAACGCTTGTTTTTCTTAGTTTAGTTTGATTTCCAAACGCTCGGATAGCGAAATCTATGCGGCGACTGTATATTGGAGTTTTTATTAGGGTTACCATCTGATCAGTTTTTTCGGGAACATTATAACTCTCAAATCAAAAAAATATATAGTATAAGGTGTCTTATGGGCAAAGATAAGGCTGATATATTTTTTTAAATTTACATAATAATTATAGACGATATGTAACATTAATTTAATTCAAATTAGATAAATACTTTTAACCAGAATAATAGAGTAAGAGTTGTAAGTTTGTAAGCAAGAGTGAGTTGTTATAAGTCAAATCAAGAGTTGAGTGTCATAAGGTCGGTCAGCAACAACACGAATGTGCCTCACCCATTCCAATACCATGACCACACAAGACGGGCTTCAAGTGGAAGTAATTCCAACTACAGTCTGATGCGTGCAATCATAGTTCTCTTTCCATTCTCTTTTTCTTATAAGGATCGTATAAAAAAATATCTTGACAGATAGACGGACGGACAACAAAGAAAATGGAACCCTAATATGATCATTAGGGTTCCATTTTTTTTGAGGTACGGAACTCTAAAAATAAAAAAGGGGTAAATTCAGATATGACGGCTTATTTACTCAGTCGGTTGACGCAGTGGCACAAAGTGAGCCTCTGACACAAGAGATCGCTAAAGTCGCCTGTCCTGCGCTTTCTCTTGCCAATCCATCTGAGGGCTTATCTTTAGATGTACGTAGGATTATATATTTTGCGGACCCTTAGTAGTTATGAGGAAATTGATGATTATATAAAAAGCATGGCCACCCTAGTGCAACACAATCCGCGGCCGACGACTCCGGTATTTTCCCACCTTTCTCCGCAATATCTGTACAATTCACATTGCGATTATTGCGCCGTGTCTACATACGAATAACTAGATTAATTTAACATTACGTTCTAGTTATTATAAAGACTGACAACACTTCGAACAATATCTTAAATAGCTCTAGCTAAAGATTTGTATTAAGGGCCTGATACAAAAGGCAGTTGTTTGACCAGTTTATTTAACAGTGGTAGAGCCCGCTTTAATATCTTCGCACGAATTGTCCCGGCTCGCCCGGTGAAATACCACGACCACCCAGAACACAGGCCTCAAGTGGAAGCAATTCCGCGTACAGTCTGATGAGTGTGCGTCCCGGAGGCCTAGTTCTTTTTCCCTTCCCACCCTAATAAGAAAAGGATGGGAAGTGGAAGTGGACTTTCCGGATCAGAGGATGCGGGGAAGGGATGGAAGGGAAAATATTTTCTTTCTGTACATCTTCTCCTCCGTCGATTAAAGGTAGGCAACGTTACAATTGCGTATGCCTATGGTCAACGGTCACTTCGCTCGTTTGCCACCTTATGATAAAAAAAAAAGCGGACGCATAGTGATAAGATTCCTGTCTCGGCAGCCCTGACCACTGGTTGCTTAAGTCATGGGATTACGCAGCCTTATATATTTTTTAAAATAATGTAGTGCATTTAATTAATAAATTGCCTGTGCCCGTGACAACGTCTATGCGCAATTGAAAAAAAACTTAATTAGTAGTCTATGTGTTCTTCCAGACTATGTTCTACATCTATGACAAATTTAAACGAGATCCATGCAGCCGTTCTGAAGATATCTTCAAATAAACACCCATCCAAATATTCACAATTATAATAATAATTAAAATAAGATATACACAAATATAATAATAATAATAATAATAATAAAATTAATAAAATTAATAATATAATAAAAACCATTACAGAAAAAATTGGCAAATATGCAGAATTAAAAGAAGAAGTATCAAGAATATGGAGACAGGATAAAGTTTACGTAGTACCCATAGTACTTTCTACAACAGGAATCATCCCCAAACATCTCCACCATAGCCTCAAATTGTTAGACTTAAAACCAACCCTATACATCACTCTACAAAAAGCAGCAATACTTAATACATGCAGAATAGTCCGAAAATTCATGCAAATAGACGAGAACAATATAACAGAGCACTCATAACACATAAATAAATACATACACACACACAGACACCCACGCACACGAGCACACACATACACACACAAACACGCACAAACGAATGATAGATTAGCTTCATTACACACCACATGCTGCATTTACTTGTACTTGTACCGTAAATGTAGTTTGTACCAGCCAAAAGGCTGAGAAAAATAAACAAACACGATAATAATAAAATTAAGTAATATTAGTACGATAGTTTTGATGTACTTTTCGTCCAATAGCGCAGCAAAATAAAGACGATAAAATAAATTATTGTCGAATTTAAATCACTAGGGGGTATATTATGAAACGATTGAAATTCTATATCGAAATACGATCTATTTCAAATTTAAACATAAATTATCTGTTAAATATCAATTTTAAATAATTACTTAATTCTAATAACAAATACACAACGAATTAATTTAGTAAAATATGCCTATAATATCTTGTTTACACAATGCCAGTACAATAAGACAGTGGCACTGGAACTGTTTTAGTTATCGCCGTTCGCGTTTACACGCCAGTTGTATTCCAGCACTGATTTTGAGTTGGTACTCTAGCATTATGTAAACCAAGCATTAGTGGGATTCGATTGGCGGGATTATTCATATTGTCTTCCCTTTTACTCATTTTGACTTAATAGAGACAACAATATCCGTTAACTTGCACATTCCTCTATAAATAGACTGGCTATCAGATGTTAGATTTGTGCCTGTTTGATTATCGCATCTAGAACTAGTTGTCGCCCGAGATTATCCGCGCGGAATTAAAAAACTTAATAAGTGGTCTATGTGTTCTGTCAGACTATGTTCTAGATCTATGCTAAATGTTATCGAGATCTTTTAAGCCCTTAAAGAGATACCTTCAAACATCCATCCAAACATTCGCATTTATAATATTAGTAAGATTAACTATAACGTAACATTAACAGACGCTTTTAAATCAGAACGAAACAAAAGTAGTCATTTCCGAGCAATTGCCTATCCATTTATATACATAAATGTGTTCTGGAAATACTTTCTAACACTTCATCCATCTATACATCCAAATCTAAATGTCTTTGACTTGTTGTACGCGTCCATTGGACGGGCAGACGCACCCCACAGACGAAAGACAAAACAAATCCGTTTAATCCGTGCGATGCGTCCACACTAATGGACACGTCATCATCATCAGCTCACTATACGTCCCCACCGAGGGGCTCGGAGCCTACCCTAAGTTATGTGACTAGGTCATAATCCACCACGCTGACCAAGTGCGGGTTGACTTCACATATCTTTTGAATTTCTCCTCAGATATGTGCAACATCACGATGTTATCCTTCACCGTAAGAACGTCAGATAAATGTTCATATGTAAATCGGAAATGGAAAAACACATTAGTACATGGCGGAATTCGAACCCAGGACCTGCAGATTGCAAGTCAAGTGCTTGACCACTGAGCCACCGACACTCTTGGACGCGTTGAATGCGGTAACATGGGTTTGTGTTAGGGTTTAAGTCAGTGAAGACCAAAAACCAGTTGATTACTTTAAATTATTTCATTTCTTGAATTATAATATCCGGTTTAAGTTAGATATCGTAATTCAATAACAAGATTCAAGCTTGTCGATTCTTGTATTTCGTTTTGATAGAAATTAAATACCTTTATTTAATTTCTATGTCAATACGGCTGTAATGATATTATCTGGCTGTCAACCGCGGTTCCGTTCGCGCGGAATTAAAAAAAAAACCTAAAGTTGTAGTCTATGGGTTCTTCCAGACTATGTTCATCTATATATATAAAAGAAAGTCGTGTTAGTTACGCTATTTATAACTCAAAAACGGCTTTACTGATATGGCAGAAAATTGGTGAGGAGGAAGCTTAGAGCCAGGAGACGGACATAGGATACTATTTATTAATTTTTTTTCGAATTTATGCCTTGAAGCCTTTAGCTGGTTTTTATTTAACTTATTAATATTATAAATGCGAATGTTTAGATGGATGTGATGTGGATGGATGGATGGGTGGGCTACACTAATTAAGTTAACAAGCGGACGGAGTCTCGGGCGACAGCTAGTTTATGCTAAAAGCGGGATTCATGCAGCATTTTTTTTTAATATACGTAAGATAATAAAGTATCAAAAATCAAAATTTATTTTAATCTAAAATACTCAAATGGCCGCTTGCTCGCTTGCATTTGTTAAAAAAACAATTCTGAAATGTTTAGGTAAAACGAACATCCAATATACAAAAGGTTAATCCACTGAGCTCAAAAATGTCAAGGCCGAATAGTTTTGTCGCGCGTTAAAAAAATAATTGATTTTTTTTTATATAAAAAGAAGCTTTTGTACTCTTCCAGGAATTTCCGCGGGTATATTAAAAAAAAAATCTGTGCTGACAGTTCAGGGCGCCCGCTTATTATGAAAAAAATCAAAAGAAACAAATCATCAGCTCACTATAGGTCCCCACTAAGGGTCTCGGAGCCTACCATAAGTTCACCCTGTGCGTGTTGACTATATCTTTGTATTTCTTCTCAGATATGTGCAGCATCACGATGTTTTCCTTCACCGTACGAACATAGGATAAATGTACATGCTTAGAAAAACATATTGGTACATAGAGGGATTCGAACCCTGAAGATTACATATCAAGTGCTGAGTAACCTCTGAGCCACCGAGGCCTAAAAGAGAGAGAGATGGATGGATGGATTTTTGTTTGAAGGTATCTTCATAACGGCTGAACCAACGGATCTCGATGAAATTTGGCACACATATAGAACATAGTCTTGAACAGTCTTTCCCAAAGTGGGCGATAACGCCCCCTTGTGGGCGCTGCAGGTCTTGGGAAAGACTGTTCAAGACTATCTGTGTACCAAATGGCGTGAAAGCGAAACAGACAGACTGAGTTTTACATTTATAATATTAGTAAGAATTAAATGTTTATTAATAATTTATAATTATATCCATAATTAAACAAGATCAATTTAAATTTATCGACAAGTTTGTTAGAAAAAAAACTTATAGATAAATAAAAAAGAAACCTGACCGTGTGATTCAATTTGCAACTCCTTCGCATGGGTGGCGAAATGTGTACGTCTCATACACGATTAAGCTTAAATCGTTAGAAACGAAGATTATGAAAGTTTTATCTGGCATATTCTTCTCTTTGTTTTGGACATGTTATTCAGAGAGATAAACATATAAAGAAACAAAGTGATGAGATTGATTTTGTCAACAAGAGGAAAACCACAAAAGTATATATTTTAAGACATTACTGGATGTCGTCCGTGACTCCGTCTGCGCGTAATTAAAAAAACATAATTAGTTCCCGGTAATTATACGAATTTTTCTCACTTTTTAAACCTTCTCTAGACCTCCACGAACATTTCAAGACTAGGATAAGATAAATCTGGTCATAATTATGCAGATTATTTAGAAGCATTCAGAGCGAATGGCGCGCTTTACCATGTCAAGTGTCAGATTGTTTAGTGAGGGGACATAAACGTTGACGTTAGTAAGGCTAGTGTTGCGCCAGTACACCGGTACAATGTCAGATTTGCTGCCTTGAAAGATATGCGTAAGAAGAGAGTATATTCAAATATGACAGCTGATAGAGATGTGTGACGTAAATCGTCACTATGGCATCATATCAATATGGCATATTCATTTTAGAACTTTTTAAATGGAAAACCAAATACCCGCTCATCATCATCAGCTCCCTATACGTCCCCACCGAGGGGCTCGGAGCCTACCCTAAGTTAGGGGTGATTAGGCCATAGTCAACCACGCTGGCCAAGTGCGGGTTGGTTGACTTCACACATATGTTTGAATTTCTTCTCGGATATGCGCAGGTAGCTTCACGATGTTTTCCTTCACCGTAAGAATTAATGTGCATATGTAAATCGAAAATGGAAAAACACATTGGTACATGTCGGGATTCGAACCCAGGACCTGCAGATTACAAGTCAAGTGCTGAAACCACTGAGCCACCGACGCTCCAATACCCGTTCCATTGTACTAAATCCTGTCACATTATCGACATCCTGTCTCTTAAAATTCAAAGAATCATTCGATTTTAAACGCATTAAAAAATCACATAAATGTTTTGAAAATAACTTTTTGGCAATTAATCAAGTTCTTATCGATTTTACGACGTTAAAATGAAAAGAAAAAAATGTCGTTTCAAAAATTACGGCCTAATCAAGCGTTTTTTTTTTGACTAAAAGCTTTGTTCAATAAATAATAATTAAGAAATATAGAACTCACGTATTTACGACTAGCAACGTACGAATTAAAAAAAAAACTTTGGCTCATTTTAAAATACTATACGCCATTTTAATTTTATCTAAAATTTTATACGTTAATGGCTGTATGAAAAAGAATTTTTAATTATCGTAATAAAAAAAAACATATTGTCTTTGGATATTGTAAAAAAGCTATAATCTTCAATTTACAACATCCTACCTTTTGGTCAATACTAATTATGACAGTTCTTACGAAGGTACGTTTCCCGCTCAATTTCGATAGGATATTACCGATTGTAAAGTACTTTTATTTTTATTACAACATCCTGTTTACGAAAAAGAAGTTTTATGATTCAAAATAAATAAAATTTGTCCTTAAATAAATAAAAAAAATTAATAAAACACATTTTTTAAAATTTACTTTTTTCTTATTCAAAAAAGGTTACGTGGCCATTGCTATTTCAGCCAGTTACATTTTTAATTGATTAAAAATGATTATTTATAATTCATTTAGTTTTGCGAAAAATGGTAAATTTTTGGTAAAATATTCATCATGTCACCATCATCAGCTCACTACGTCCCCACCGAGGGGCTCGGAGCCTACCCTATGTTAAGGCCATAGTCAACCACGCTGACCAAGTGCGGGTTGACTTCACACATATCTTTTGAATTTCTTAGATATGTGCAGGTTGCATCACGATGTTTTCCTTCATCGTAAGAACGTCGGATAAAAGTACATATGTAAATCGAAAAACACATTGGTACATGGCGGGATTCGAACCCAGGACCTGCAGATTGCAAGTCAAGTGCTTGACAACTGAGCCACCGACGCTGGTAAAATATTATAAATTTGATTTTGAATAACAATAATTATCCGGAATTGAAACTGGCTGAAAGTTCAAATTGCGTTATACGTCTTAGAAAAAAAAAATACCGCTTCAATAAACATCAAATCTGACATAAGCGACAGATTTTTTTTTAATTTTATGACCTGGTAACATAGACCTTTAGGTCATATCTTATTTGGAAAATGTTCGTTACTTAAGCGACAGATTTCGTGCATTTTATTATAGATTATAAATTGGTACACAATTTTATTTTAAAATCTTTTTATAACACAATTTGTTGTTTAAAATTATAATAATATTATAAGTCTAATAACTAAGATGGCTGACCTAGCTAGATTTAAATCTAATCAAAACGTAACCTCAAAACGATCGAAATATCACTCAATTTAAAATAAATGTATTTTATCGATTGGAAATTAAAAAAATTAACAAACATGCAATACGATGTTAATTAAATACATATAAAGTTAATTTAAAATTAAATGGATCGTCTATGATACGTCTACGGCCGTTGACAGACATTGCCCCGCGCATATCTGTCACATTATCGTTGACAAATACATAACTTTGACAGCTGTCAGATGTTTTGCCGCGGAAATGATATGGCCGTAATGGGTCATCATGTTTAATCTGAGGCATCGAATTGCGTTGTTCAAAGGTATATTATAATTTGATGTCTGAACAAGATGTATCGATTTAAACATAAAGAGAACGTTCTTATTGGTATAATTTGAAAATGAAAACAATAAATTGACTTAACGACGACTAGAAGGTGAAAATGAGAAGAATTTTGTTGTTTTTTGTTTAATATAAAGATAACGTAAATATTATGTAGATAAAAAGTGACTTTTTAACATAAAATAGCAACGAACTTGAGAATTTATTTCAGTTTTTTTCCCTAATTTGCTTAAAATTATATTTTTTAGTATAAATATTATGATTTTTTAATTCTATTTGGTTTGAATCAATTAACTGTATATTATAGGAACACCATATTCTCACGGGTGTCATGAATATCGTGTTTATTAATCTGTGATGTCCATATTAATGTATTCCTTTATGCATGATTATATTTCGACAAATTTACTATCGAATTATTATTGTTTGATTATGCATAGACTCGTGATTCATCGTCAGCTTACGATACGTCCCCACCGAGGGGCTCGAAGCCTACCCTAAGATAAGGGTGATTGGGCCATAGTCAACCACGCTGGCCCAGTGCGGGTTGGTTGACTTCACACATATCTTTGAATTTCTTCTCAGATATGTGCATGTTGCATCACGATGTTTTCCTTCACCGTAAGAACCTCGGATAAATGTACATATGTAAATCGGAAATCGAAAACACATTGCTAGACTCCTAATTAGCTAAACAAAATACGTTTTCTCCAAAGCGATTCTTCAAAGGTAGCTTAGAGCCAGGCGATGGACATAAGATACTTTAATCATTTCTTTTTCGAATCTATGCCTTGAAGAGCTGCTTTTTATTTAACTTACTAATATTATAAATGCGAATGTTTAGATGGATTTTATGTGGATGGAGGGATGGGTGGGCTACACTAATTAATTAATTAGTGTAGCCCGCGTGGATACGCGGACGGAGTCGCGGGCAACAGCTATAATAGTATAATATTAGTAAGAAGTAAGATTTGAAATAGAATGCACCGTTTAAATTTTAACGGCATTTCTATAAATAAACAAGAAATTATTATATTAAAAATAATAATTTTATTTTGAGCAAGACATTGTTTTGGGTCAAATATTATTCATAATGCAACTATAATAATAATATTTTAGCCCAAGGTCATATTGCTACCAACGAGACCTTGCGCAACACGCGACCGCTGCCTGCCTGTACTGACTTTTGTGTTTTATTCCGCGTTGTCTTGAATGAAATTTATTTCTTAAAAGTTTATTTTTAGATTTGAGGTTATTGTATTAATTGGCAGTTGTTTTTTTTTTGGTAAACGTAATTAAAGAAATTTTTAATAGCATTTCGATTCTGGTTTATTTTTAAATTATATTGTGTCACATAAATAGTGTTGTGCGCGATCGGTAGAATAAAATCGATTTTTAATTGAATTAATTGATTCTTTTTTTAACCTTCTTATCGATTGAAAGTTTCAATTAAAAAAATATCGGTACGGTATTTTATCTTTTCTGTTTTTTTTTTAATTATACAAAATTTTTAAATAGCCAATTTAATATTGATTAGACAGTGGTACTAAAAACCCACAGGGTTTTAGTGTACTTACTGGTCTCTAATCTTTATATATATAATTCTTCTGTGAGTGTGTATGTCACTAAACTTCTCTCAAACGACTGGAGCGATTTTGATGAAATTTTTTGTGTGTGTTCAAGGGGATCTGGGAATGGTTTAGATTCACAATTTTCATCAAATATTAACTTCATATTAATTTATTCAAATTAAAGACGTGTAGACAGGACAACGTCTGTCGGGTCCGCTAGGTGATTTATAAAAACAGCAAATTGACAAATACAGACGTCATTAACAATTTCACAATTATATTAAACAAAAAGAACAGATATTAGACGGTTTTTCAGACCATAATAGAAAGACGAAAAATTAACAGATAAAACATTTGATTGTCGAGTTGTAATAAACATAAATTATTTATTTAAAATTGCCGATTTCAAGATTCTTTTACTTTTTTTTTGGTTTCTTAACGATTTGGTCAAGGATGGCGCTTTCCAGGTTGTTTTGTCAAAATTGTTTTGTTTTGTATGGATGGATGTTTGGTAGAAGGTTACAGAACGACTGGATCGATCTATCTGAAATTAGGAATAAATACAACAATTGTTGAAGAACATGTAGGCTACTAATTAAGTTTTTTTTTTAATTCTTTGCGGACGATGTTACTGGCTACAGCTAGTATATCCCTAAATATATTGACCAAACGAATACTTCATGTTTGTCTGCTCCGAGGTTGTAGTTCTTTACCCAACAAGATTTATCATTGCATATGAATTTTTAAAGGAGAAAGTAACAAGTATGTTATTTCCCGAAAACGGTCAAGGTTGTATATGTTTCACAATTCAAAAGGACATCGAATGATAAAGGGCTTAATTAAAAATGTCCCTAACTTTCATTACAACATGTGGTTACTAATTAAAAAATCTATGAAAGACGAGTTTTAAGTTTAAATTAAGAATGCCTCAAGCTTCTTCGCTTTCAAGTATACGAGCATAAAAAAAAATATAAAAAAAGATCGTAAACGGGAACGGCACGGGGAGGTAATGGCGAAGGGGGGAGCGTCTCAAACTCCCGACATTTTGAAAATCGATGACGCGGCGCGTGTGTGGACCGTTTTGAAATTCCCAAGTATCTATAAATTGTAAAATAACATATAATCAATATTAAACTTTGTTACAATGGTGTAGAGTCCAATATGCAGTGTTTTTAGGATCGAAGGTAAACTTTTTTTTCTTACGAGACCAAAAATATTACGTAACTGCCGCCGCCTCCCGCCAAAATAGACGTTTCTCGTTACGATGTATTTTCGTTTAAGAACACTTTATAACAGAGAGTTTGTACCATAAACTTACTGATTGGTTATGGATTATCGGTTTTTTATACCGATTGTATATTCTCTATGCTCTATTGCATCTTGGATTTAAAAGTTCGATGTTTTCTTCACATAAATTTAAAAGCAATTACATATTTTTTAATACTTGGTTATGCGAGATTTTTTCCCGTCTTACATTTTTGAATAGTTTATTTCGGTTTTAATTAGACTATTAAAAATATTTAAAGTTCGTATAATATCCGAGATGTTTGATATCACATATTAATATAGCTCTTGTAGGTGAATCAATGCTAATTGATACTTTAAGTAATTACTAAATATACAAATTAACTAGCCGTCGCCTGCGATTCCTTCCGCGCGGTAAAAAACTTGTGTGTTCTACCAGACTATGTTCCTATATGTGTGCCAAATTTCATCAAAATTCTATGCACCGTTTTGGCGATATCTTGCAAGAAACATCTATCCATTTTATCTATCTTACTAATATTATAAATGCGAATGTTTGTTAGGAAGTATCTCCAGCTGAAATTTGGTATAGATATAGACTACGCAAGTTTTTTTAATTTCGCGCGGACAGAGTGGCGGGCGACAAATAGTTTAACACGTTAGCTGCCAAAATGATTTTTCGAAAAACGAAAAAAAGTTACCCGTTGTTTATAAGCTTTATGGGGCCTTGTGGATCACGCTGTATACAACAATTCGATTAAAAAGCGTCCGACAAGCCACAGCGAGGTGTTCAATGGAAGTAGGGCTTGTCGGACACATAGTCCGACACGGCCTGATCGAAACATTAGCTTGACGGACATATAGTCCGACATGGCAGCTAACGTGTTAAATAAAAGTAACTCAAATAAGCAAAAAACAATAATCTGATCCGAAGAACATATATAACATTTTAACAGCGGTAGAGCCCGCTTTAACATCTTCGCAAGAATTGTCCCGGCTCGCCCGGTGAAATACCACGACCACACAGAAGACAGGCGTGAAGTGGAAGCAATTCCGCGTTTCCTTTGATGAGTGTGCGTCCCGGAGGCCTACTTTAGTCCTCTTTCCCTTCTCACCTTTTTCTTAAAGGGTAAGGATGGGAAGTGGAAGTGGACTTTCCGGATGAGAGGATGCATGGAAAGGGAAAATATTTTCTTTCTGTGCATCCTCTCCTCCGTCGATTAAAGGTAGGCAACGCATATGCAATTGCGTATGTCTATGGGCAACGGTTACTTCGCTATATTAGCGATTTCAGGTGGCCGCTCGCTCGTTTGCCACCTTATAACATAAAAAAAATGTCAAACTAAATTACATAAGCTCAGTAGCGCCCTCCTGTGAATGTCAAAAAGGTGTTAAGGTGAAGTGCATAATCGAATTTCGATCAATGAACGACTAATATTAAGTTTTTTTTTTTAATTTGAATAAATATAATATTTTGTCTTACAGCCAGTTCCAAATCAACAATTCCGAAAAATTAATTTCTACAAGAAATGACAACTTTATGGTCAACTTTTGTCGTAAAAATATCATTACTTATAAAAATAATATGATTAAAATTACTAGTTTTTCATTTTTATGTATATTTTATACATTTAAATATATTATTTTGCGTCTATTAATAAAGAAAAGACAGATAAGGATATCAGGGGGGCTTAGACAAAGTGCATTCGCTTGGAAACGATTCTATAACGAATTTAAAAAATGTATACAACTGACGTGCGACAATCACACGGCTTATCGAAAGTTATCAGTTCCTTTTAACAGTGGTAGAGCCCGTTTTAACATCTTCGCACAAATTGTCCCGACTCGCCCGGTGAAACACCACAACACAGAAGACAGGCGTCAAGTGGAAGCAATTCCAACTACAGTCTGATGAGTGCGTCCCGAAGGCCTTATTTAGTCCTTATTCCCTTCCCACCCTTTATCTTATAAGGAAATGATGGGAAGTGGAAGTGGTTTACTCTTAAACGAGGTTTATTTTACTCTTAAACGAGGTTTAGGCTAAGTGCCATCTGGGCTCGGCCACCTCAAGCCCGGTGAAGCTGTAAATGCCTCCTCAAGGCAAACAGTGGCAATCAGTCACAAAAAAAAAGTCGAAGTGGACTTTCCGAATGAGAGGATGCATGGAAAGGGAAAATATTTTCTCTATTCATCTTCTCCTCCGTTGATTAAAGGTAGGCAACGCATATGCAATTGCGTATGTCTATAATGTTTTAACAGAATAAGAGAATTGAATTAAAGTTATAGTCAACTTAAGTACATAATTTTAATGAAAGTGATTACTTAAACTTAAGCCATAAAAAAATATTCGAAGTCTCAGATTACATATTATTTATGATCGTGATATCGTATTTATCTTACCATAGAGAACATTAGATATTTTAATTTACTGTTTTATTTTACCGCCATAATTTTAACTGATTCACCATTCGGCCACTTATTTTTGTCATTTAAAACTTTTTGGTGGCATCGTCCGTATGACGTTACGTAATTATTAATAGAGCTACAAACTTATATGGTCTGATGAGAGATGATTCTTTATCACGATAAATTCAGAAACTATTTAAAACTTATTAATATTATAAACTAGCTGTCGCCCGCGATTCCGTCCGCGTGTATATAAAAAAAACTTAATTAGTGTAGACTATACGTATGCCAAATTTAATCGAGATCTGTTCAGCCGTTTTAGAGATATCTTCAAACACCCATCCATCCCCATCACATCCATCTAAACATTCGCATTTATAATATTAGTAAGTTAAATAAAAAGCAGCTTTTCAAGGCATAAATTCGAAAAAAAAAATGAATAAATAGTATCCTATGTCCTTCTCCTGACTATACGCTACCTCCTCACCAATTTTCAGTCATATCGGTAAAGCCGTTCCTGACAAACATCCATCTAAACTTTCGCATTTATAATATTAGTAAGATATAATTATTAAGAAGTAAGAAGACCATACAGACATATTATTATATGTGTTTAGATTACTCGCTAAAATAACTAAAAAAGAAACATCTAAATGATTAACGTGTGTGGAATATACCGTTTTTAGAGTTCCGTACCTCAAAGGAAAAAAACGGAACCCTTATAGGATCACTTTGACGTCCGTCCGTCAGTCAAAACCTTTTTTCTCAAAAACGCGTGAATGTATCAAGCAGGAATTTATATCAAATGTTCAGGTCTGCGGTCGCTAGGTGCTGTGAAAGAATAAAACTTCTAAGCCAACCCAATCAAATGATACAACTGTTTATGTCGCAATTTTTTTCCCCTTTTTTTCTTATAATACCTATTTGTTTCATAATACTAGCTGTCGCCCGCGACTTCGTCCACGTGGATATATAAAAACTTATTTTATAGATAAGTTAAATAAAAAGCAGCTATTCAAGGCATAAATTGGAAAAAAAATTTGAATAAATAGTATCCTATGTCCGTCTCCTGGCTCTAAGCTACATCGGTAAATCCGTTCTTGAGTTATAAATAGTGTAACAAACACGATTTTGTTTTATATATATAAATAAAGATAGATTAGCAGATTTTTTGTAAATTTACTAATATTTCTTTTACCATTACAACTAAGCTCTAAGCTTGTGTTAGCATATGGTTTACGATAGTAATCGAATGACTGGGGTTCGACCCAGACCTCTTAATCTGAAATCCGTACCCTTAACCATTAGGCTATTGACGCTTATTTAGGATCGAAACGTATAATAGTCAAGTAGAAAAAAAATATATAAAATTACTATTATTAGTATAATTTTTACACATGTTTTAAAAGATAAAAATCTAAACGAGCTTATAAATAATATTTGTTAGGATTCTTGCATTTAAATTATACGTAATATCTGGAGATGTTTGAAAAATTTAATAGCAATTAAATACGTCTCGTTTTCTATATGATCTTCTATGTTTATGGTCGTTGTATCGTCTCTTGACATAGAGCATCGTGTTTTTTTTTAATTTACAATTTTATTGTAGAATATTGAAATTTTACACCTTGTTAATTTTTTTTAATAATTTGATATAATTAGAGTTATTATACATATGTTTTATATATTATTATATTAAGAGCGTCGGTGGCTCAGGGGTCAAGCACTTGACTTGCAATCTGCAGGTCCTGAGCTCGAATCCCGCTATGTGTTTTTCGATTTCCGATTTACATATGTACATTTATCTGACGTTCTTACGGTGAAGGAAAACATTGTGATGCTGCATATATCTGAGAAGAAATTCAATGATATGTGTAAAGTCAACCCGCACATGGCCAGCGTGGTTGACTATGGCCTAATCACCCTTAACTTAGGGTAGGCTTCAAGCCCCTCGGTGGAGACGTACAGTGATGACGTATACTGGTAGAGCCCGCTTTAACATCTTCGCACGAATTGTCCCGGCTCGCCCGGTGAAATACCACGACCACACAGAAGACAGGCGTCAAGTGGAAGCAATTCCTCGTTTCATCTGATAAGTGTGCGTCCCGGAGACCTAATTTTTGTCCTCTTACCCTTCCCACCCTTTCTTATAAGGAAAGGATGAGAAGTGGAAGTGGATTTTTCGGATAAGATGATGCATGGGAAGGAAAAATATCCTTTTTTGCGCATTCCCTCCGTTGATTAAAGGTAGTCAAAGCATGTGCAATTGCGTATGTCTATGGGCAACGTTCGCTTCGCATTTCAGCGATTTGAAGTCACCGCTAGCTCGTTTGCCACCGTATATTATAAAAAACATCTCTTTCCATATACAACACGCTATATTTAAACATTTTATTTAAATAATAAATCAAATCAAGTTTCTATTGGTGCGAATAAGGTTGCGTTCACAGCGGGCTATCACAGTGTTGCTAGTCAACTTCATAAAAATGAGCTCAAATCTATTTTGAGAGTTACCACTTTAAAACATATCTTTATATATATAATTGTTCTGTGAGTGTGTATGTCACTGAACTTCTCTCAAACGATTGGACCGATTTTAATGAATTTTTTGTGTGTGTTCAAGGGGATCTGGGATCACAATTTTGTCCGCTGGACAATGTTTTTTTTTTTAAATAATTTTTAATTTATTAGTAGTTGTTGATTTTGGAACGTTTTACATTGGATCCGACAGACGGCGCTACCATCGCAGTGTCAAATTTTAAATAATATTCGAATTTAAAACGTGTAGACAACACAACGTCTGACGGGTCCGCTAGTATCTATATATAAAAATCAATTGCTGTTCGTTAGTCTCGCTAAAACTCGAGAACTGCTAAATGGATTTAACTTATCTTGAACTTGAAATGTTCGTCTAGGGAAGGTTTAACAGGTGAGAATTTCAATTATAATATTACCAGGAAAACGGCTGCATAGATCTTGATGAAATTTGTCATACATATAGAACATAGTCTGGAAGAACATATCAAATACAAATTGAACCGTCAATAGCCTAATGGTTAAGTGTAAGGATTTCCAATCGTGTGATCGAGAGTTCGAATCCCGTCATTCGATTATTGTCGTAAACCATATCCTAGCACAAGCATAGAGCTAAGTTGGAATAGTACAAGAAATATTAGTAAATCTATATATATATATAAAAGAAAGTGGTGTTAGTTACACTATTTATAACTCAAGAACCGCTTTTCCGATATGCCTGAAAATTGTTGAGGAGGTAGCTTAGAGCCAGGAGACGGACATAGGATACTATTTATTCATTTTTTTTCGAATTAATGCCTTGAAGCTGCTTTCTATTTAACTTACTAATATTATAAATGCGAATGTTTAGATGGATGTGATGTGGATGGATGGATGGGTGTTTGAAGATATCTCTAGAACGGCTGAACGGATCTCGATTAAATTTGACATACGTATAGAACATAGTCTGAAAGAACACATAGGCTACACTAATTAAGTTTATCCACGCGGACGGAGTCGCGAGAGACAGCTAGTTTATAATACTAGACTGTATATTAGTATACTTGTAAAATCTTTTTACGACTTTAAAGATAAATTTAATTAACATTAATCAATATAGAATTATAACTTGTCTAATATTATAAAAATGCAAGTTCAATATACTTTAACGATCATCTAAATTAAAAAAAAAACTATAGTTCGTGAGAATTTTAGAACGAAATAATTTTATTAAAGCATCTTGAAGAGAATATTTTGGCGTGATTTTTTTTGTTTTTTTATAACATAAGGCGGCAAACGAGTGAGCTGTCTGAAATCGCTAAAACAGCAAAGTGACCGTTGCCCATAGACATACGCAATTGCATATGCGTTGCATCCTCTTATCCGGAAAGTCCACTTCCACTTCCCATCCTTTCCTTATAAGAAAAAGGGTGGGAAGGGAAAGAGGACTAAATGAGGCCTCCGGGACGCACACTCATCAGACGAAACGCGGAATTGCTTCCACTTCACGCTTGTCTTCTGTGTGGTCGTGGTGTTTCACCGGGCCGGCCGGCAAGATGTTAAAGCGGGCTCTACCACTGTTAAACGGCGCGCTTTCGTTACAAAGTCATGTGTCAGATTAGTGAGGGAACATAAACGTTGATATGATGATACGTAAGGTTAGTGTTGCGACACACCGGCACACTTTGATTTTCTTCCTATTTTCCTATATTCCTTCCTAACAATACTAACTTATAAAACTAATCATGTTTATTGATCAACCAACCCGTACTTGGCCAGCGTGGTTGACTATGGCCTAATCACCCTTAACTTAGGGTAGGCTCCGAGCCCCTCAGTGGGGACGTATAGTAAGCTGATGATGTTTATTGAAATATTATGAGAAGGCTTTCGTAATGCGTTTTTAACAAATAACAAACTATTTATATCGTAAATAATTTTGGTGATACATATTTAAGAGTAAAGCATGCATAAACATATGCTTTTTATGTGTCATTGACTTTCTACAATCATCGGCTTTTAAAGGGTTAAAAACGTGCTTAAATTAACGATATCTAACTGTATTTTGTGAACAGTTTAGGTTTAAAAATGTGATTTACCCAAAACAAATTAATGCTTTTTTTTATAAAAGTTTAGATGTTAGAAGGTATCTCCGGAATTAATCTGATTAAAATTTGGCATACATGAAGAACATAGTCAAGAGCATAGGCTACTTATCAAGTTTTTTTTGATTTCGCACAGACAGAGTCGTGGGCGACATATAGTTTAACATAAATAATTTGAAGTTCATCTCGACAGTTCCTTTCGTTTTCACACAATGTTTGACTTAGTAAAGTAACATGTTAATAAACTAGCTGTCGCCCGCGACTCCGTCTGTGCGGTATTAAAAAAAAAACATAATTAGTACTCACTGTAGCTTCGCTCCTATTGGTTGCAGCGTAATGTTAAGTCTTAAGTCTTCCTCTATAAATGGACTATCCAACAAAAAAAAATCAAATCGGACCAGTAGTTCCTGAGATTAGCGCGTTACAAACAAACAAACTGTTCCGCTTTGTAATATTATTATACATAATTAATCACAACTATAAAACTACCAGTTAACGCTTTATAATATGAACTGGTTAAAAAACCGGTTTCTGACTCAATAACAAACAATATTAATGTTCTATGCGAGACGGTTTTACAAAAGGCCCATTGACCTTTTGAAAGTTCTCGAAGTTTGTCGTGTTTTCTTGAACGTATAGCTTAAACTAGAATATTCATAATAACGTCAATTTGTAAAAAATAAAGTAAAGCTGTCGAATATTATAAATGCGAATGTTTGGATGGATAGTGTCGGTGGATCAGGGCTTTGTAATCTGCAGATCCTGGGTTCGAATCCAGCCGTGTACCAATATGTATTACGATTTACATTTCTTACAGTGAAATATGTGTGAATTTACGCGGCTATCACCCATCACGTTCCCTGTGCCGGGATGGCTTTGTTTGGTCTCGCCAAATGGAGATCCGTGGTTTCTGCCTACCTTAAGGTATCTCCAGAACTGCTGTATGGATCTCACTGAAAGCTATACTAATATTATAAAGCGGAAGAGTTGGTTTAAACGCGCTAATCTCAATAACTACTGGTCCGATTTGAAAAAATTTTTTTTGTTGTACAGTCCATTTATAGAGGAAGGCTTTAGGCTATGATTTATCAAAACGCGCCGGACGTTATCATCATCATCATCCTATACTAGTCCACTGCTGGACATAGGCTTCTCTCATGGCACGCCACTGAATACGATCCTCGGCCACTCTCATCCAGGTTTTGCCAGTTGGTTAAAGGTTAACGTATTAGCAAAAATGTATATTTTAAAACCCTATTCTTCTTTTAAATTAATAAAACATATTAATTTGATTTTATAATTAGAAACTGTGAAGAAATATAAAAAAAAAATGTAAAACTGGTCAAGTGAGGAACGCCCACATTTATAATTTAAATACATATATTTAAGATTTAATTTAAGAACGTCAATGGCTCAGGGGTTAAGCACTTGACTTGCAACCTGCAGGTCCTGGGTTCGAATCCCGCCATACCAATGTGTCTTTCGATTTCCGATTTACATTTGTACATTTATCCGATGTTACGGTGAAGGAAAACATCGTGATGCTGCATATATCTGAGAAAGTCAATGATATGTGTGAAGTTGACCCGCACTTGATAGCGTGGTTGACTATGACTTAGTCACATAACTTAGCTCCGAGCTGATGATGACATACATTTAATATGTGAGAAATGATTGCAAATCGTGTATTAAAGACAACATGAAAAGATAAGTTATTAATCTAAAAGCTTCAACTAAAGATTAACAAAACATAGAATTTAGTTTGAAATTATTTTTGAATAGGACACGCATATGAGTTGGCACGTCGGGAACAAGCGTACTCTTATGCTGGATGTGCCAACTCAAGGGTTAAATAAAATAATTTTAATACAAAATACATTTATGTATTTTAAATGTTTCATTGTTTTTTTTTTAATCAAAATTTCATAGATGAAATGTTATTTTATTAGTGAGTAATCTATAATATAAAAATTAATCGTAAATTGTGTTGGTAAGCGCATAACTCAACAACGACTGGACCAATTTGGCCAATTCCTTTTTTACGACGAGAAAAATTATATTTTTTATTTCACGCGGACGGAGTCGCGGGCGACAGCTAATTTCGAATATATCTTTTTAGCATTTTTAGTGAGTTTTTTTAACTTAACCTTATTTTTGTCGTTATTTTTTTATTGCCACGCGTCCGGGCTTCTGTTAGGATGTAAGGTTTTTTATCTTTTTGTATGTCCGACCCCTACATTCTTCGATTTCCCTCCAGACGGGAGACGAGGGGGTAGAGACATAAAGGGTAGGGGGATCGTAAAAACATTTATATCACAGAGTCTGCGTAGAAACGTGAAAAAATATTTTGAATCGATAACTTTAGCACGGATGTTACACACAGCCACCATATTACCATGAGTTTGCATTGTTTAAACACTTGTATAACAACAATGTAAATTAAACCAAAAAAAAGTACGTTCAAAGGAAGACTAATCAAAGACATAATAATAAAAACAGCTGTCGCCCTCGACTCTGTCATCGCAAAATTAAAAAAAAAACATTATTTGTAGTCTATGTGTTCTTCCAGACTATGTTCTATATGTATGCCAAATTTCATCAAGATCTGATCAGCCGTTCTGGAGATATCTTCTAACAAACATCCATCTAAACATTCCCGTTTATCTTATCTTATATCTTTAAATGAGCAATTCTCGTATATATATATTATATATGTACGAGAATTGCAAAATATACAAAATTTTCATAAAATTTTGTATATTGGGGGTTTCGGGGGCGATAAATCGATCTAGCTAGGAATCATCATAGAAAATGTCATTTTATTCGTGTTTTATCGATAATCAACTTAAACATAAACTTAACTTTTTCTATCGGTAACATCGAAAAATATTATTCATATTTCATTATTTTATTAATAATTCCTACTTAAATATAATTTCCAAAAAACACAATTTAAAAAAAAATACCGAGCAAAGCTAAAGGTAATCCAGATTTTAATATTAGTAAGATTTACGGGACGACTACGAATCAAATGACAATCAAAAACATCTATATATTAATAAAATTGGAATGTCTGTATGTAATATTGAGAAAAAATCATATTTCATACACGTGATGTATTTACGTTATTAATACGAATAATCAATTGTTATAATTTTTTGTCTGTCTGTATGTCTGTTCGCAATGTCGAGATTGTTCTGGGTAATCCCTGCAATGGTTGCACCGATTTTGAATGTAATTATACGGGAAGGTAGCTTATGCACGCGAGCATATTACCGCTACGACTTAGTGTACTTCAAGAAGCGAGCTTATTATCTCAAAGGCCGGCAACGCATCTGCGATTCCTCTGGTATTGATGTCCATGGGCGTCGTTGAACACCTCGGTGTTCCCGCTACTCGTTTGCTTCTTCTCTTATAAAAAAAAAGGTTTCTTTATTTTAAATAAGGCAGAAGAAGTCGTGGGCAACCGTTTATTTATTCCCATAAAAGCTATGGAAATGAAAATGGATTTTCCGGATGAGAGGATGCATGGGAAGGGAAAATATTTCTTTCAGTGCCGTCTCCTCCGTCGATTAAAGCTTGGCAATACTGCAATTGCGTATGTCTATGGGTAACGGTCTCTTGACTATTCCATCGATTTCAGGTGCCCGCTCGTTTGCCGCTTTATGAAATAAAAAAAAGGCTGTACTAAATATTTCGATACATATTTGTACAGTGGAAATCTACACTAACAGATCGCGTTCCTGTCCTTTTTTTTAAAATAACACATCTTTCTTTCGAAGTGTTTAAACTTTCTTAACTTATCTCGAATCATCTCACGCGTTGGTCAGATAAAAGCCTGATAAGGGAGATATTTTTTTTACTTCGATAAATATCTAAGGCTTGTAACACACTAGCGAAAGCTAGGCGAAGCGATATTAGTTTCGGTCAGTGATATTTGAATTGAAGAATAATGTATTTTTGTCAAAAAGAAATAAAACCAATTGTACACATTGGAATGTAAATTGAAAGTAATATCGTATTCGTATACATAATGTTGAATCGTCGACACGAGTCATCTATTTGGTTAAGCATAGACTACATAATCTGTCTATATTTGCTCCGCCATTTTGAACTGCAGCGTCTTGTCATGATGATCTTAACACTCTACTCTTGAAGGCTTACGTCCTATTTAGAAGAAAACACTGGCGCCAGCATTCCATTCATTTACTGTACTCGCAAGAACCTCAAAACACAGTCTACATTCAGTATTTTTTTATAAAAGAGAAGGGGGCAAACCAGCAACAGAAACAACCGAGAGAAACAGCAGATGCTTTGCCGTCATACTTCCTCACTGTAAGCTGCTTAGCTTGTTCATCGCTTCGCTGTCGTTTCGCTTCCATAGTGTGTTAGTTGCCTTATCTAATCTTATATGATTAGACGCATTCATAGCTTACGAAGTTTCGTTTTAAGTTTAAATAAATATATAATAAATATTTTATTTTCTCACTTATCTTACCCTATCTTAAACGAGTTGATGTTATATCGATATGTTTGTTTTTATTGAATTCAAAATTATTGTAGCTGTTTCCAACGAATTCAATTAAAAAGGTGTATTTTTATTGCTGCGATGAAATAAATCTTATAGTAAATACACATTTTTTAAGGGATAAAATATAGCGTGTGTTTTCATAACTTTATTTCTACAAACATACAGGTTTATGCGGCCATTCTTGAGTAATATCACTAAACATTCATTCTGTTGAATGCAGAATTATCCTATCTTTTGGTACACAAAGAGTTTGCGTTCCAAAGAGGTGACATACTGGCCACTAAGATTTGCCTTTTAGTTATTGTAAATAGTAGATTAAAATAAACGAGATTCGCGCGGGAAATTGTTAATATTATAAATGCGAATTTTTGGATGGATGGATGTTTGTTTGAAGGTAGATGATAGATCTCTAGATGGATAGATCTCACTGAAATTTGTCATAGATGTAGAACATAGTCTGGAAGAACACATAGGCTATTAGGTTTTTTTTTAATTCCGTGCGTACGGAGTCGCGGGCGACAGCTAGTTGATATTATAAATGCGAATGGATTGTTGTTTGTTTGAAGGTAACTCAGGTTGCATGGATCTCGCTGAAATTTGTCATAGATGTAGAACATATTCTGAAAGAACATAGGCTTATATATTTTTTAATTCCGTGCGGACAGATGCCGACAACTTGTATGAATAATTTTTTTTATTTTTAACAACATATAAACGCATTTATATTGCCGTGCAGATGTTTTCTATTTATAGATATTCATTTAAATAATACGAAATACATCAAGATAGGCATAGAAAATGTCATAAAAAACATGACAAGTTATTTTGTGAGATTATTTTGACAGTGACAGGTGGACCTGTCAAGAACTAGTGTAATTTAGTGTCTTTTATGCGGAAATAGCGAAATCATTATAAATATTATAAATGCGAATGTTTAGATGGATGTTGAAGGTATCTCCAGAACCACCACCATCTCAACGGTCGGCAACGCATCTGCGGTTCCTATGGTATTGCTGATGTCCATGGGCGTCTTTTAACACCTCGGTGTTCCCGCTGCTCGTTTGCCCCCTTCTATTATATAAAAAAAAAAAGAATAGCTCCACGGATCTCGCTGAAATTTGGAATACATGTAGAACATAGTCTGGAAGAACACATAGGCTACTAATTAAGTTTTTAATTGCGTGTGGAGTCACGGGCGATAGCTTGTATTTTATAAGTTGGTTTACATATAAAAAAATGTTTTTTTTCGCTTGACTAATTTCTTTAAAATGTTCCAAAATTCGCGTGTAATTGCGAATTGGCATACAAATTAAATTCGCCGACATTTTAGCAAATCCCTGTTAATATTGTCTGAATTTTATTTGTATAGTTATTTAGCTCTTAGTTATTAATTATTCGTTACAATTTCGAAAATAACACGATTTTTGAACGTTACTATGAACACAATTGTTTTAAAAATCAATCGGATTCCAAGCAAAACAATAGACGAACAACAATTTATTTTTTTAATTCGTTAACCTAACTAATATTATAAATGCGAATGTTTAGATGGATTTTTAATAGAAGCTGTCTACAGAACGGCTGAACGGATATCGATAAAATTTGGTATAGATCTAGAACATAGTCTGGAAGAACACATAGGCTATTAATTAAGTTTTTTTTTAATTCTAACGGTGGTAGAGCCCGCTTTAACATCTTCGCACAAATTGTCCCGGCTCGCCCGGTAAAATGCCACGACAACACAGAAGACACGCGTCATGTGGAAGCTGTTCCGCGTTTCGTCTGATGAGTGTGCGTCCCTGAGGCCTAATTTAATCGGAAATCCGTACCCTTAACCATTAGGCTATTGACGCTTAAATCTAGGTATTCTTCATACAAAATGATTTCGATACTTTATAGGCGTCAATTGTCAAACTAATCTTAAATAGGAACATCACATCATTGATATTATAAAAATGTCACACGTCAAAAAATCGATTTAAATATGACAATCAAACGAGTTGTTCGTGATGTCTTTATTATTTCAAATCCCAATCGGAATGAGATTTGACAGGTGACTTTTCGAAATGTCACTTAACCACGACAAATTAACCGAGTAATTTGAGTGCGGTAGTCAGTAACTTTTGGATTAAATTGATATGAGTTTAAATTTTTTTATATAATAAGATGGCAAACGAGCGAGCTGCCACCTGAAACCGCTGAAATAGTGAAGTGACCGTTGCCCATAGACATACGCAATTGTATATGCGTTGCCCACCTTTAATCGACGGAGGAGAGGATGCACAGAAAGAAAATATATTCCCTTCCCATGCATCCTCTCATCCGGAAAGTCCATTTCCACTTCCCATCCTTTCCTTATAAGAAAAAGGGTGGGAAGGGAAAGAGGACTAAATTAGGCCTCCAGGACGCACACTCATCAGACTGTACGCGGAATAGTTTCCACTTCACTCCTGTCTTCTGTGTGGTCGTGGTACACCGGGCGAGCCGGGCCGATTCGTGCGAAGATGTTAAACCGGGCTCTACCACTGTTAATTTGTTTTTATACTAACAAAAACTTACTTGACGCATCGCACGCACTGTCCGCAACGGATTTTAGTTTGCATTGTATGGGACGTCCATCCGCGTCCACATCGAAAGACGAAGTAATCCGTGCGTGCGGCACGTCCCACGTGACCCAATAGACGCGTACTTTTGTATAATTTACTACTGCAATTTAACTTATAATAAGATTTTATTTGTTACAAAACAACATAAGAAAATAGGCCTAAATATCTAAATGCGAATACAAATTAATTTCACGGTCGTCTTATAAAAAATATTCGATTGTTAAATTGCGAAACTGAAAAAAATAAGGTTATGGAGACTAAGTAATGTTTTGCGTTAGAATTACTGTTATTTTTATCTTGATAAATAATCATTTGATTCTATCTTACTATAGGATTTGGTAACATTTTTATCATTGGCAGGACTAGGCCATAATCAATGCTGGCCTAGTGCACACTTCACACATATTCTTTGAATTTCTTTACAGATATATGCATCGTGATGTTTTCCTTCACCGTAAGAACATCGAATAAATGTACTGTTAGGAAGAAAATCCGACACTGTGCCGATATGTGGAGCGTCGGTGGCTGAGTGGTCAAGCACTTGACTTGCAATCTGCAGGTCCTTGGTTCGAATCCCGCTATGTACCAATGTGTTTTTCGATTTACATATGTACATTTATCCGACGTTCTTACGGTGAAGGAAAACATCGTGATGCTGCACATATCTGAGAAGAAATTCAAAGATATGTGTGAAGTCAATCCGCACTTATCCAGCGTGATTGACTATGGCCTAGTCACATAACTTAGGGTATGCTCCGAGCCCCTCGGTGGGGACGTATAGTGAGCTGATGATGTGCAACACTAGCCGTATAATAATGTCTAAATTTACATATGTATAAAAAATCGGAACACGTATTAGTACATGATGGGCTTCGAAACAGGATCTGCAGATTAACAAGTGCTTAACCCTTGAGCCACCGAGGACTGAGTAACATAATCACATGGCCACATATCCGTGTTCGAATGTACCGTCACTTGTTCCCACCGGGTATGATATGTCTGTCGGACTTTATATAACAATATGTATATGGAAGGTACGATTTACTTGTAAATTACAAATTAAACACCAATCTTATAATAAATAAAACAAGTTGAAATAATCAAGATTATTTTTGCTACGATTTTTTTTTGGTCGTTCTACAAAATATGTTCCATACATATTAATTAAATTCTAGTGTATGTATGTAACACAAAAAACACATGTCTGTAACCCAGAGGGGTAGGCAAAAACAATGAACCTCTTAAGTGTGGCAAACGAAACTACGCAATCAACTTTTCAAATTTTCGGGAAACGGAACGAGACGGTTGACGTTTCGCTTCCTTTCTCCCTGGTATTCAAACATATCTTTTTTTTTAATTATTTGCCGATATATGCAGCATCACGATGTTTTCCTTCGCTCCTCAATGGTACATGGCTGGATTCGACAGGCCGCGTTTATTCCAAGAAATCTCTGGAACAGTTGGACCGATTTTGTTGGTACTTGGAAAGGTAATACGATGGCGTATTACAGGTTGCTTTCTAACTGACTTAAAAAGAAGTTACCAATTCGTCTGTATGTTTTTTTATGTGTCATCATCATCAGCTCACTATACATTCACATGGAGGGGCTCGGAGAATACCCTAAGTTAAGGGTGAGTGAGGTTTTATGTGTTTTACCGCGTAACTCCGCCCCTGGTATCATTTTGAAATTGTTTTTTTGCTCTCAACTGGGTCGTATTTTTTTATTTAACTCTGCGTTGACGAAGTCGCGTGCGATCGTTAGTGTTTAGATAAAAATGGGCCTAAACATTTTAACAAAATATATTGTCGAATTAAGACGAGTCAATAAATAAATCGGTTTTTAGTGCTCGCCATTTGAAGATAAGATAAGCGCATTGTTGAATTTAAATTAACTAGTAATCGCCTATTGGTTGAAACTTGAACGTGATTGATAGTCAAGGAATGTTTTTATTAAAAACACCTTCACGCACTTCTTCACATTTAATCACACTAGTCATCGCCGGCGACTTCCACTGCGAAAATAAAAAAGAATATTAAAAAAGTAATCTATATCATGCCCGATTGCATCAGCTATCTTCCCGTTAAAGTTCTGTCCAGCCGTTTACGATTATCAGGAACAAATGCATTGCAGACATACAGACGGACAAAAATATTAAAATTGGTTTTTCGTTTTACGCACACATGCGTATGTAATATTTTTTGTCTATCTTAAATGCATTTTAATTTTATTAATGTACTAGCTGTTGCCTGCGACTCCGTCTGCGTTGAATTAAAAAAATGTCTTAAGTAGTAGGCTATGTGTTCTTCCTATGTTCTGCATGTATGTCAAATTTCAGCGAGTTCCATACAGTCGTTTTGGAGATACTTTCAAACATCCATCCATCCAAACATTCGCATTTATTATATTAGTAAGTTCATCGAGAATAGATAATGAATTTCTGAACAAAAGAAAGAATAAGTTAATACGTTAAAGCGAGACAGATATATGTATATCAGTTTTATTTATACATGCCACAGATAATATTAGTTACACGTGTGTCGTTTAATTATAATAATCTGTCAGTTAAATTAGACAAGGACGGAAATAACTTGAAATTCTAATAGCGATATGTTAAAAAGAGATAAAGATTGTTTTTTTATACATTCTTTTATTTAATAAGGCCATAGATTATGTTTGTAAGTTCGTATCAACGCTTGTATCTTTACTTTTAAATTTACAAGTAAGAAGAAAACAAGGCTTTACTAAATGCAAATTCGCTCATTAACGGAATGATTTGCAGTATTATGGACTTCCTAATATTCACATATTCATGTAAAATAGATAAATTAATCAATATAATTACGTGTATTTAAAAAAAATATTTTAACTTTTTTTTATTTTAAAATGGCAACACAGTTATATGTCACCAATTAAGAACAACATAAAGTTTTCTAACTCACAATTTTTTTTTATACGATAAGATGGCAAACGAGCGAGCGGCCACCCGAAATCGTTGAAATAGCGAAGTGACCGTTGCCCATAGACATACGCAATCGCATATGCGTTGCCTACCTTTTATCGACGGAGGAGAGGATGCACTGAAAGAAAATATCTTCCCTTTCCTTGTATCCTCGCATCCGGAAAGTCCAGTTCCACTTCCCATCCTTTCCTTATAAAGAAAAGGATGGGAAGGGAAAGAGGACTAAATTAGGCCTCCGGGACGCACACTCATCAGATGAAACGCGGAATTGCTTCCACTTGACGCGTGTCTTCTGTGTGGTCGTGGTATTTCACCGGACGAGCCGGGACAATTCGTGCGGAGATGTTAAAGCGGGCTCTTAAAATAGTATTTTTAGGTTAGGCACTAATATTGAATATACAATAAGTTGCATAAATATGTAGTTTCAGACATTATTAGTTAAAATCCTTTGACGCGAACGGCTTGCTTTCGTTACAAAGTGTCAGATTAGTGAGGGGGACATATACGTTGACATTTTAGTAAGGCTAGTGTTGCGACACACCGGCACTGTGTCAGATTTTCTTCGTCGTCCTCTTGTTGCGACTGTTATGCGGTAGACGCTATCTCGCTAGTGGAAATATTTACGTGTATATTGCTAGTAGAGCGTCGGTGGTTCAGTGGTTTCAGCACTTGATTTGTAATCTGCATGTCCTGGGTTCGAATCCCGCCATGTACCAATGTGTTTTTCGATTTTCGATTTACATATGTACATTGATCCGACGTTCTTGCGGTGAAGGAAAACATCGTGGTGCTGCACATATACGAGTAGAAATTCAAAGATATGTGTGAAGTCAACTAAACCGCACTTGGCCAGCGTGGTTGACTATGGCCTAGTCACTCTTAACTTAGGGTAGGCTACGAGCCCTTCGGTGGGGACATATAGTGAGCTGATGATGATGATATTGCTAGTGAAAAAATAGGTTTTATTTATTATTATAATGATACATATCCGTATAAATAACTCGTATTTTTATGCGACTTTATAATTAATGTAACATGAATATAAAATAGAAGTAAGAAAAAAATAATTCGCCAAACTAATTCGACAGAGCGAAAAATATATGCGTAGTGTAACGCCTCCTTTAATTCATAATAATTTAATTTACGTACAGAAAATAATCTTACTATTATTATAAATTAAAAGTTGTTGATGGATGTTTGTTGTATAGAATCCTATGATTCAAGCAAACAACGGTCAGGGCTGCAGAGACAGGAACCTTCTCACGATGCGCGCGGTTTCTAGGATAACTGCCTTTTGTATCGGGCCTTGAATCCAACTGTGTAGCAATAGCTTCTTGAGATGTTGGTTGAAGCTCTTCGCTATCATTATAAATGCGATTGCTTAAAAATATTTTCTTTCTGTGCATCCTCTCCTTCGAATAAAGGTAGGCAACGCATATGCAATTGCGTATGTCTATGGGCAAAGGTTACTTCGCTATTTCAGCGATGTCAGGTAGCCGCTCGCTCGTTTGCCACCTTATGATATGTTGAGATGTGTGTTTGTTAGAAGGTATCACTAGAACAGCTGTATGGATCTCGATGAAAATTAGCATAGAAATTCTACTCTAGACAAGCCCTTTACTGTTTTTAATTCCGGACGTATTCGCGGGCGATAGCTAGTATATCATATGTAAGAAATATGATATTTACAATACATATAGACACTTAATTTTATTATTATGTTTATTAATTTTACATATTCTTTGACAACTTGTAACGGATCAATTTAGTTGGTCGGAGTATAAAATTACAAAATTCTTTCGCCGTGTTCGGAACATTACTTAAATATTGTAACATGATGAAACAATTTAATAATGTTGTATATATAAAAGAAAGTCGTGTTAGTTACACTATTTATAACTCAAGAACGGCTTTACCGATATGCCTGAAAATTAGTGAGGAGGTAGCTTAGAGCATGGAGACGGACATAGGATACTATTTATTCATTTTTTATTTCGAATTTGTGCCTTGAAGAGCTGCTTTTTATTTAACTTACTAATATTATAAATGTGAATGTTTAGATGGATGTGATGTGGATGGATGGGTGTTTGAAGATATCTCTAGAAAGGCTGAACGGATCTCGATTAAATTTGGCATACGTATAAAACATAGTCTGAAAGTACACATAGGCTACACTAATTAAGTTTTTTAGTTTGGAGTCGCGGGCGACAGCTAGTCTTCTTCTTATATATATAATTCTCGTGTCACAATTTTCGTTCCCATACTCCTCCGAAACGGCTTGACCGATTCTCATGAAATTTTGTGAGCATATTGAATAAGTCTGACAATCGGCTAACATCTATTTTTAATCCCGCGCGGACGTGGTCGCGGTCGACAGCTAGTAATTCATAAAATCGATACCCAAATAAAAACATGATAAATTATAATTGCTTTAAAAAGTAGTTACGTGTTTCTATTAAAAGATTTATATTGAAAATTAACATAAATTTGTTAGAATTTTAATAATAATTAATCGGATAAAATTATAACACGTTTTGAAATCGATGATTAGAAAATTTTTTGGATGATAATTTTTTTTTTGTTATAATCAAATCCCCACGGTGCCTAAATGGTATTTCGAATACGAGTTTTCTTTTTTACATTTCGACTATTTTAAATCAATATTTGACAGGCAATCAATTGATGATGCTACGATACATTTATATCTTGTTTGCCTTTTTAAAAATACAAAAGATTTGATTAATAAATATTATTATTTACTATGATTATAAAGAAACGGACTTGACAAAGTTATCTTATTATTATAAGCTGTGGCCCATGAGTCAGTCCGCGTGGATATAATTTTTTTTATATATATAGATAAGTTTAATAAAAAGCAGCTCTTCAAGGCATAAATTCGAAAAAAAATGAAAAAATATCCTATGTCCGTCTCCTAGCTCTAAGCTACCTCCTCAACAATTTTCAGTCATATCTGTAAAGCCGTTCTTGAGTTATAAATAGTGTAACTAACACGACTTTCTTTTTTTATATATATATATATATATATATATATATAGATAGATAGATGCGAATGTTTAGATGTTTGTTTGTTTGAATGTATTTCCACAACGGATGAAGGGATCTTAATTAATTTAACATACATATAGAACATAGTCTGGAAGAACACATAGTTTATTATACTAATTAAGTTTTTTTTTAATACTCGCGGAAAGTAAATTGCAGAGTAAAAAAACCGTCGGTGGTTTAAGGGTTAAGCATTTGATTTTTAATCTGTAGATCTTAAGTTCGAATCCCGCCATTAACTAATATGTTTTGTAGTTAACCGATGTAATAGGCACAAAATATTACCTCTCTTAGCCAGTCCATTTAAAATGGTCAGTGGTGTTGCCTCTTAAAAGATAAAATACGATTAGATATAATTAATTCAAGCCCGTTAGGATTAACTGTTAATAATATTTAGACTATTCAATGATTTTTTTTTATACCTGAAACAAACTCGTTATGATTTATAAACTTATAAGTATGTTTAATTTATTATGATAAGAAATAAAACGTCGAGAATATTTTTTTTTCTTCAAATCGTAATAATTTCATCAAAAATCATAGCCCGAAAAATGTCAAATTTGACATTTTTAATACGACATCGTCCCGGTAAGAGATACTGCTTTCGTGTTGAACGGACAAAGATATTTGACCAGGGCATAAGTCAAACTAAGTTATGACAACTAGCGCCCTCGTGTAACTGTCAAAAAGGGTCACAAAATTATTATAAGAGCTGTCTTGTTAGCTTATGCCTCCTCATGCGGAATTATAAAAAAAACATAATTGGTAGTCTATGTGTTCTTCCAGACTATGTTCTATGTATGCCAAATTAACAAACATCCATCTAAACCGGCCTTTCCCAAAGTGGGCGATAACGCCCCCTTGTGCTTGCTGCAGGTCTCAAGTTGCGGGTTATAGTAAAAGTTTCCTTTACAATTCTCCGTTAATATACATATATAGGTCACAATAATTAATTAATTTACTTTGTAGTTATAGTGGTTTTTAAATATGTGAAAATATGGGGGGCGCTAAAAAAATATTTATTCTCAAAGTGGGCAGTAGACAAAATAAGTTTGGGAACCACTGACATTCGCATTTATATTAGTTAGGTTTTCTATAGCTTAGTATGTTACTAATTTCCGCATACATCATCGGGCCTAATAACTTTGTCGCTTAAAAATTTACAAGACATAACAATGTTCACAATTTTCCTAGGCAAATTGCGATCGGTCGATGTTAAAACAATACGTAGAAAAATATTAGTACTCATCACAATTCTATCGTTAACTCTCTGGACGATCACAATTAAATATACATACATACATACACGCGGAAAATTTCCAGTCATCCCAGTTCCTGTTAAAAATGTCTAACGATTAAACAACCAACACGCATAAAACATTCCATCTAAAGGTATGATTTTATTATTATAAAGGTACGTGTCCAATGGCCCGCGCTAAATGCACGGATTAAATGGATTTGTCTTTTAATGCGGGCGCAGATTGACGCAGCGCTGTCACTTAAAAAGCAAACTAAAATCTCGACTCGTACCTTTACAAACATTCAAATTTTAGACATATTTCGATGACGTTCCGAAAACGGGTACAGCCAATATTGGTATGATACCAAGATATTTGGATCTACATCTAAATTTCAGGATGAATAACTGAAGTAAAACCAGGTACTCGTATGTTTATAACTAATTTATTTTCTCTTGCCGCAACCTTCCATTTAACAACTCGATCTCAGAATGTCCAATCGACACATCGTCCATCTCATGGACAGCTCAAAGTGTTGCCTGTAAAATTAGCGGACACAAAGTTAAAAAATCTGGATGACCGAGCTTTGCTCGGTATTTATTTTTTTTAATTGTGTTTTTTGGAAATTATATTTAAGTACGAATTACTAATAAAATGATGAAATATGAATAATATTTTTCGATCTTACCGATAGAAAAAGTTAAGTTTATGTTTAAGTTGATTATCGATAAAACACGAATAAAATGACATTTTCTAAAAATGATTCCTAGCTAGATCGATTTATCGCTCCCGAAACCCTCTATAGACTAAATTTTATGAAAATCGTTGGAGCCGATTCCGAGATTCCAATTATATATATACAAGAATTGTTCATTTAAAGATATAAGATTAGAGGCAGGGAATTGCGGTGCGTCCGGCTATCCAATGGATACGTACCTTTATTTGATCAGTTGGTATAATATCAGTTGTCACTAAGTTCTAAATCATGTCACCTATCACACAATCCTAGTGTCAGTTGTGCAAAAAAATTGTACGATAAAAAAAAATTCGTTGCGTAGATATAATTGGCCGGTTACAACTTTAGGCTATTCCTTTATCTAATATTAACATATTATATATATTTAAAATTGCTTTTATGATAATTGGCTGGTATTTATTTTTTGAATACAAGATTCTTATTTACAGAATTCTTAGCAGAACGGAAACACAAAACAATTTATTATAATTAATTTCAATTTAACGCATAATTTAAGTAAAACAGAAGAACGTCAAATTCCTAATATGGTGGTTACTAGTTTTATTAATAGACTCGGTCACGGGCTCTGTTCGCGTTGAATAAAAAAAAAGTTAATAAGCCTATGTGTTCTTCCAGACTATGTTCTACATCTATGCCAAATTTCAGCGAGATTGATTCAGCCGTTCTGGAGATACCATCAAATATCCATCTAAACTTTCGCATTTATAATATTAGTAAGATTTTCGTATTCATTTATTTATTATATTCGTAATATAGTACTTTCATTTACATTATACAAAATAATTAAAAACTAGCTGTCGCCCACGACTACGTCCGCGTAGAAATAAAAAAAAACTTAATTAGTAAAACCCATCCATCTATCCACATCACATCCATCTAAACATTTATAATATTGGTAAGTTAAATAAAAAGCAGCTCTTCAAGGTATAAATTCAATATAAAAAATGAATAAATATCCTATATCCGTCTCCTGGCTCTAAGCTACCTCCTCACCAATTTTGAACCATATCGGTAAAGCCGTTCTTGAGTTATAAATAGTGTAACTTACACGACTTTCTTTTATATATATCGATATGTTTTTACTTCTGTTATATACCCTTAAACATTATCAATTTTATTTCCACTGTCCACTCCTTATGACTGTTAAAGGGTTAAAAATCTTCGTCTGCAACTGTGGACTGACATAGGAAACAGACACAGGATGAATGTAAGTTCCAATCCAAAGCGTATTTTCACCATAGACAAACTGCATATTTTACGGAACAGACTGGCGACGGCTATTTGTTATACACTAATATCCGTTTTTTTTATTTTTGTATTTAATCCTACTATTTATGGTTTTGTTATTTCATTCAAAAAAAGCTATTTTTAGTTTATTTAAGACGTATTTTCCATTTTTAATATCCCGCTGAGTTTTAGAATGTAAAAGTTGGAATCTATTTTTATATTTTATAACAGTTTGCATTTTGGAATTTAATATCTACAGTTAAATAGAAGTGTATGTATGTAAGATATATTAGTTTGACAACTCATTTGACAGTTCACTAGAGATGGGTTTATTAAAATCGATTATGAAAAAATTTACGATATTCGATTATTCTCTCGATATGTTATTCTCATATAAATTGCGATCGAATATTACGTGATTATTGTTTTTGAATTATAATATAAATTAAATTGTTTCTTTCTAATTATAAATTATAAAAATCTACGTACAGTTTTATGTAACACAAAGTGCGTTATTAATTTCAAAAAGCACAAACGAATAAAATAGAAAAGAATGCATACGAAACCGCGTGCAATAGATAGTAATATAATCCGTTATCCTAGCATCATTTCGTGCGGACGTTATATTAAGAACACATATTGAGGATGTTCTAGTAACAAATAGTGACGGGCTTTGATGATTATCGATATTATCTTCTGTTATCAAAATTCTTATCTTACTAATATTATAAATGCGAATGTTTAAATGGATGGATTATCATCATCAGCTCACTATACGTTCCCACCGAGGAGCTCGGAACCTACCCTAAATTAAGAGTGATTAGGCCATAGTCAACCACGCTGGCCAAGTGCGGATTGACTTCACACATATCTTTGATCGTCTCAGATATGTGCAGCATCACGATGTTTTCCTTATATATTTGTAATATATTCTATAATTATACACTAGCGATCGCCCGCGACTTCGTCCACACGGAATGAAAAAAAAACTTAATAAGAAAGTAGCCTACGTGAGACTATGTTCTGCATTCAAAAAATCCATCCATCCAAACATTCGCATTTATAATATTACTAGCTAGTTTTCGCTCGTCACACCGGTCGTTCGGAATTAAAAAGAAAACATAATTAGTAACTTATGTGTTCTTCCAGACTCTGTTCTACATCTATGCATGATTTCAGCTAGATCCATGCAGCCGTTCTTGAGATACCTTTAAACAAACATCCATCCATCCATCCATCTAAACATTCGCAGTTATAATATTAGTAAGATATATTTTTTCTAAAGGAATAATTAATTAAAATTATTAAAAGGACTCCCTTTAGATAAGGTTTCGAAGATACTGGCAGCGTTCCCCCTTTGAATAGCTAAACTAATTCTTTATCCGAGCTTTAGCTGTCAGCTCTTCGGTCCTCTGTGATGTCGACTAACTTTTTTGATATTTTTTTCTTAAACATATTTAATAATAGTCGATATATTTATCGATAAGTGCACATCTCTAGTGGGCAATCTCCCGCGGAGTTGCATGCTATAGATTTATTAAATATTCGATGTTAATATTTCGTGAAATTAGATGATTTAGCAAAACTAATAAAATATAATGGCAGTTATTGTCCTACTTTTTATTAAATAAAGAAAATAAAATTAACTGTTATTTTACTAATATTATAAATGCGAATGTTTAGATGGATGTTTGTTAGATGATATCATTTTTCAGGAGTAGAGTGGGCTTTAATCTTTAAAGCTTATAAAGTTGGGCTTCTTCTCTTAAAAAAATCTTTATTGGTCAAAAAAAAACATTTTGTGGGCTCTGTCTCCGGAACTAGTTAATACTGTTTCAGGAGACAGCACCTTCTCTTATCTATTGCCTAAAGATATATATATAGTTTCCTAACATATATGCGAATGAATATATAAACACTAGATATATAGTGTGCGAATATAGTGATTCTGTTCTCAGAAACCCTATAATTTAGATCTATCAGAAAATATTTAACAAGTACATACACAGAAAATGACAATCCAACTGTAGACCGATAAAGTTATTTGACCCGGTGGGCAGAAGTCAAACTAAATTGACAGCTCACTAGCGCCCCTGTGAACATCACAAACATCGTGTTCGTACTGTAGATGTCACGTTATGTTTTTTCTTTTATTCCATTTACAAAGTCCGTGTAGGTTTTGTGAAACTAACAGCGAGCTACTAAGGACTACTTTGTGACATTAGAGCGTCGGTGGCTCAGGGATCAAGCACTTGACTTGCAATCTGCAGTTCCTGGGTTCGAATCCCGCTATGTACCAATGTGTTTTTCGATTTCCGATTTACATATGTACATTTATACGACGTTACGGTGAAGGAAAACATAGCGATGCTGCATATATCTGTGAAGAAATACAAAGATATGTGTAAAGTCAACCCACACTTGGTCAGCGTGGTTGACTATGGCCTAATCACTCTTAACTTAGGGTTGGCTCCGAGTCCCTCGGTGTGGCCTTATAGTTAGCTGATGTTGACGACAGCGATAGTAGCGCCCCTCTTACCGGACCAGACAACATTGTCGCTCTATACTTAAGCGGGCTTGTCTATTTTTAATCGTTAAGATAACCACATACTATGAATAAAAAGTTGCAGTTATATTGTAATGTGTTTAAATAAATAAGATAAAGTTAATTTATTTAAGTTAATCAACATTTTATTAGACTAAACCAAAGTGAACTGTTAACTTTATTACACAATAAAAGATAAAAAAAGATAAAAAGAAAGTATATTGATTTTAAAAAGGTACATTTTTACTTTGTGTAAATTTAACACTGGCAAGAATT
The DNA here is from genome assembly GCF_000836235.2 of Papilio xuthus. Taxonomy (NCBI): domain Eukaryota; kingdom Metazoa; phylum Arthropoda; class Insecta; order Lepidoptera; family Papilionidae; genus Papilio; species Papilio xuthus. Next base: position 1,049,360 of record NW_013530779.1, on the reverse strand, counting down.
TAGTTATCTAAAAGAGAAATTGTTTTTAAATTTGAATTTCGATTACTCGATTATTTCAACGTCAGTGGCTCAATGGGTTAAGCACTTGATTTGCAATCTGCAGGTCCTGAGTTCGAAACCCTTGTACTTATGTTTTTTTGCGATATACATATGTACATTTATCCAACGTTACGGTGAAGGAAAAGGTGATGCTGCATATATCAGTGAAGAAATTCAAATATGTGTGTGAAGTCAATCTGCACTGGTCCTGACTATGGGTTCCGAGTCACTTAGTGGGGATGGTGATGATCGACTCTTTTCCACGTCCTCCGTCGCGTAATTAATCTATAGGAAGAAAATTCAACACTGTGCCGGTGTTTTGGCGCAACACTAGTCTTACTAAAATGTCGACGTTTATGTCCCTTCACTAATAATTCTGACACTTGTCTTTATAATGAAAGCGCGCCATTCGCGACAAAGGAAAGGTTGTTCGCGGCTTTGTAAGCGTGGAAATAAAATAGCCTGATACTAGCAAATAACCTTCTAGTCAAAGTCCTATCAAAATCTGTTCAGCCGTTACGTTACGTGGAACAAATGCAGACTTACTTTCAGACAGACGACAAACATTTAAAAAATTATTTTTTCTTTTATAAGCTAACCAAAAACTCATGATCACGAATTTTTTAATTAATAGATTTATAGTTAAAGGTTGCTCTCATGCCAAGTCTGTATCTGATGAATATATAGTACTTTTTTGTAGAAAAATCTAGAAAATTACAATAAAACGTATAAATATGAAGGTTTGATGTAATTTAAAACTTATTCCGAAATGTCAAAAACGTTTTATCGAGGTTAAAAAAGTTGTCATAAATGTATGAGAATTCACGAGACGTCTAGATGTTTCGCGAATGATTATAGTACGACAGATTTATCTGGCCCGGTGTGAGGCGCAAGCAGCGTTAGCTCTGACAGAAAATACGTAAGACATAGAAAATGACAGAACTGAACTCTATAAATGGACTGGCTATATCATGATAATTTGTTCGTAATCGATTTGATTAGCGGGACTTTATTCATATTGTCATCCCTTTTATTCATTTTCACATAATAGAGATAGGAAAATCCGATTAACGGTCCAATGCCTTCTATGAATAGACTGGCTATCAGGTGTAGTATTTTGTGCCTTTTTGATATGCCATTTTGGCGCTAATGATAGTGATTTAGCGTTGGTGTGGATTTGAACTTATAGAGATAGAATTAACATTGAAAATGTAAATGAAATTTTTTATTGCATATTAAGTTAAAAATACAATGTTGCTTTGACTCCTTAACTAGAAATAACTGTACTGATATAAAACCGGCTGAACACTCACGTATATTCGCCCGGTGGCGGTACCGACTAGTCGAGCCCATCGGGGGCCCTTCATCAGGATGAGTGGTACTGGTATTTCGCGGACGCGGCCCTTCGCTCACTCTGATCCAGATGAAGGGCCCCCGATGGGCTCGAAACTAGTCGGTGCCACCGGACGAATATACGTGAGTTTAGCCGGTTTTATATCAGTTTAGTATAATGTCTCACGAAAGTTTGAATAGTTTAATAGAAATACTGTATTTAAGGAGCAAACGACTGCCCTTACATGTAATTTCATAACTATTTGTGTCAATAAGAGATTATTGACACAAATAGTTATTTTCTTTTCCCGCGTCTAAGTCACATAAAAACACGACACGTACAGGCACGGTTAAATGGAAACGAAACGAAATATATCATTTCTAACTGCCTATTAATTTAAAAAGATTATACAAGTATCTTGTGACAATAGGAGGAATTTAATATGCTATTGTACTTTAGTTTAATTTACTCCCACCGGGTCAAATAAATTTATCCGACTATATGAGTATTCTCGGCTAAGATACAGGTTCCTTTGACTTCTTTGAATACAAGATCCGGTCACCTTTCACTCCTAATTATCAATATTTTTTTTTTAAATCATAATCTTTGAAGTACGATAATCGATAACCAAATAAGGATATCTTCTCAGACAAGTTAACACGAATATTTTTTCGATTAATAGAATAAAGGCAATGGACAGGCTACGTATTTTCTACGTATTTGATTTTCACAATAGTGAAGTCATTCCAACTACAGTCTGCGTGTGTGCTGGAGGCTCAATTTTAGTTATCTTTCCATTCCCAACATTTTCTTAAGTAAAGGATTGGTAGGAGAAGTTGATTTGACGGATGTAGGGATAAGTATTTTCATACTGTGCGTTCAATTCATGACATGGGCCTACACCAAACGCAGAGCCCAAAATAGAGCGAACTGGCGGCGCATTGTGGACGCCCTCTGCCCCACTACGGAGACATAGTACTTTAAGACAGTGCGTTCCATTCTCCGTCCATTAGAGGGAACGCATTTGCAATTGCGGATATCTGGGTTTCGGTAACTGTGTTATTTTTCAGTTTACTCGTTTGTCATATAATATAAAAAAATGTGTTTGTATGGAAGAGTATTTTGTTCCAAAACTACGTAAGGAAAGATAGGCTGATGATGATTTAGACCATAACTGAATTTAAAGTATTGACTTGCAGATCATTCAGATCAGTGAACCGGATCAGTTCAGCTTAATTTGTGTCGTGTTATGTTTTTCATTTCGAGCTGTTAACTACTAGTCGCCAGGCCGCTCGCGGCTTAATTTATATTAAATGTGAGCTGAACTTTTCAATCCATTCAGATCTGATTTATATCTTACTTCTTACTAAAATTATAAATGTTTAGATGGATGTTTGTTTGAAGGTATCTCCAGAACGGCTGTATAGATTTTGCTGAAATTTGGCACAGACGTAAAACGTTTGGATGAACACATAGACAACTAATTAAGTTAGTTTGATATATTATTTTCTATTTGACAGCCATGACGTCACAATATGGCGCCGGTGAATGACAATTGAAACGGTACAATTTGTAGCTTAGTATTCAAAGGGGAAAAAAATCTTATTATTCTTTATTTAAAACAAACGTATATATAAAAACTGGTAATAATATGTCTAGATAAAAAAATACTGTTTTTATTTAAGATATGAATAAACATAAAGTGCATAGAAGTGTGGGAAATAATTTTGCGGTCATTGCTCTTATATACGTATTTAAAATTGTTTTCAACGCATTTTTTTTATATGTATGTATACTAACACTGAAATATTGTTTGAAATACCACAATAATTCATAAATAAAGATTTTTTAAATATACAACTAACTGTCGCCCGCGATTCCGTTCGTGCAGAATTAAAAAAATGCTTAATTAGCCTATGTGTTCTTCCAGATTATATTCTACATATGTGTCAAATTTCATCAAAATCTGTTGAGTCGTTCTGGAGATACCTTCTAACAAAAGTAATTTAACAGTGGTAGAGCGAGCTTTAACATCTTCGCAAGAATTGGCCCGACTCGCCCGGTGAAATACCACGACCATACAGAAGACTGGCGTCAAGTGGAAGCAATTCCGCGTTTCGTCTGATGAGTGTGCGTCCCGGAGGCCTAATTTAGTCCTCTTTCCCTTCTCACCATTTATCTTATAAGGAAAGGATGGGAAGTGGAAGTGGACTTTCCGGACGAGAGGATGCATGGAAAGGGAAAATACTTTCTTTCTGTGCATTCTCTCCTCCGTCGATTAAAGGTAGACAACGCATATGCAATTGCGTATGTCTATGAGCAACGGTCACTTCGCTATTTCAGCGATTTCAGGTGGCCGCTCGCTCGTTTGCCACCTTATGATATAAAAAAAAATATTCGAATTTTATATTACTTTCCTAATATTATAAATGCGAATGTTTGGATAGATGTATAGATGTTTGTTAGTATGTATCTCCTGATCGGCTCAACGGATCTTTATGAAATTTAACACAGATGTAGAACATAGTCTGGAAGAACACATAAGTTATTAAGTTTTTTATTCCGTTACTTAATTAATAATAAAGTGAGCTACTTTAATGCGAAAAACTCGATGAAATATATCAACTCATAAAATTGGAACGGAAATATTAGTACTAAAAAAAAACACGTCAAACTTTTTTTTTTTTGCTCATTTTAATAAATACGCCTTTAACAATAAATTCGCGAAGCTTATCATAGTAAAACATGTTTCTTTATATATCAACACTATAAAATAGAAAAAAAAATGTTTTGCATAAAACTACGCTAGTATCAACGAATAGAAAATTAATAATATATATTTTAGTCATTTAAATCTATGCCTACAGAATAAAATAATTATTGCCGATAAATATTCCTTACAATCTAATAATTTGCAAGACTCTGAATACCAATAAATTTACATTAATACTTTGACTATAAAGAAACGGACTAGGCAAAGACGCGAGCGCGAGTTCCGTCATCGGACACAACTGACCGCCAAATTCCATCCATACGATGGCTGACAATCTAAAACCGTGCACCGAAATAATATCAGTACCACTCATCCTGATGAAGGGCCCCCGATGGGCTCGAAACTAGTCGGTGCCGCCACCGGACGTATATACGTGAGTGTTTAGCCGTGTTTATATATTAGTTTAAAACCGTGCAGTTTTCGCGCAACTTCCTGCCTCGCACCGCCAATTTTTACGTTATTTCCAATCCGCTACGACTTAGGGTCTTTCAAGAAGCGAGCGTAATATATCAAAAGCCGGCAACGTATCTGCGATTCCTTTAGAGTTCCATCTGTCTGTGGACGTCGTTGAATACCTCGGTATTTCCGCTGTACGTTTGCTCCCTTATTTTATATAAAAAAATGATATTTTTGTGGGGGGAAACGTAATGATGGCAATCACATACCGACACTTGTCTTTACTAACTCAAAAATCACACCCAAAACGACACAAGCAATCTTAGGACTTATTATCCATTTTGTATGGTAGAAACCAATACGCATACTTAACAGATCCTGTCTTTTAAAAGTCAAAGTATTAAAACAACAAAAACCTGCCAATACAATGCAAATATATTCTATTTAAATGATCTTATATTTATTTATTCTTATTACGAAGGTATTTTTTTCTTCTACGAGCTAAAGAGCAAGTCACCATTTATCCGTTATCCATGGACATAAAAAATATTTGGTAATGTTGCAGATACGTTACTCAGGACGCATATATAAAGAAGTGTACAGGCAACGAAAATCTTCGAAACTAACATTGTTTCCTTGCGACGCACACGTTGAATCGTCTACTTCAGAACGGTCAGTACAGACTACATATCATCTATGTATATTTGCCTTCCCTCTTGAAAATTACGACGATTTTTTGCAACAATCTTAGTCTAAAGTACACAAAGCAACGTAAATCTTCGGAACCCAGTGATTTTTGATGCTAAGAGACTTACGCAATACATGGTTAAAGTTCGCACATAGCGCGTCGCCATTTCCGTTTGTTTGTCAAGACTAGTGAAAAAAGTCGTTGCAATTTTCAATATGACCAACGTGTGTCTGAAGTGAAACGCGATTCTTGTGATTTTTGTATACGTTTTTTTATATATCACAAGATGGCAAACGAGCGAGCGGCCACCTGAAATCGCTGAAATAGCAAAGCGACCGTTGCCCATAGACATACATATTGCATATGCGTTGCCTACCTTTCATCGACGGAGAAGAGGATGCACAGAATGAAAATATCTTCCCTTCCCATGCATCCTCTCATCCGGAAAGTCCATTTCCACTTCCCATCCTTTTCATGTATGAAAAAGGATGGGAAGGGAAAGAGGACTAAATTAGGTCTTCGGGACGCACACTCATCGGACGAAACGCGGAATTGCTTCCACTTTTTTTTTTTTTTGACTGAGTAGTCACTGTTTGCCTTAAGGAGGCATTTACAGTTTCACCGGGCTTGAGGTGGCCGAGCGCAGATGGCGCTTAGCCTGAACCTCGTTTATGAGTAACAAGACTCGAGGGCTCCCTCAGGAGCCTCGGCTCGGGCTGTTACTTCATTATAGTTACCGGGTTGGGAGGTCACCAAGCTCTTAGATCGCTTAGGTGGACGCTCCATGGAGTGACTGGTCTCAAGGGCCCCCGAGAGGGGACCTCGGCTTGGGCTGTCACTCATTACGCGTTTAGCATTCCGATTCAAGGGTGCCCGAGAGGGCCGAACCTCGGCTTGATCGGTTGCTATTATCTGATTGCTATTAATACATCTAACATTACTACCACTTCGGAAAGCGTTATCGCTGGGAGAAGAAGTGGCGGAAGAAACTCCAGCAACGCTTCTATTATTAATAGGAGAAAATCTACCTGCTATGAGGCCGTATCGCGAGAATGATTGCCGCAGCCGACAGCGACTGCGGCGTGTGGTCTGTCTGTGTTGTTTTACCTTAGCTTGAGCGATAGTAATTGGATCGTCTTGAAAGTCAAGTACGTTTCTAGGTCTACGATGATCCCGACGGAATTTACCGAGCGCGATTGGATTGTAAGTGGCGGCACTTACAACTAGTGGATTAGGATGGCCGACGGCAGAGTCAAAATAACGACGCGACGCTAACTTCAGGTGTTGGGCGATGGTGGGCAAGTCCAAGTCTATATGAAGATCACTGTTGCGCATGTACCACGGGGCTCCCGTGGCTCTACGCAAGAATCTATTCTGAATCACCTGAAGTCGGTGTATTTGTTTCGGAGCTATGTGCGCGAATACCGGACTAGTGCTTCCACTTGACGCCTGTCTTCTGTATGGTCGTGGTATTTCACCGGGCGAGCCAGGACAATTCGTGCGAAGATGTTATAGCGGGCTCTACCACTGTTAAAAGAGCCAAAGACAATTTAAATGCCCTTTACCCGCTAAATCTACTATCCTTTCTAAGTAAATATTGCGGTTTATTGACCTATATATGAATATAAAATCAATTGCTGTTCATTAGTCTCGCTAAAACTCGAGAACGGTTAAACGGATTTATATTATCTTGGTCTTTAAATGTTCGTGGAGGTCTAGGGAAGGTTTGGAAGGTGAGAATTCGAATAATTGCACGGAACTAATTGAGAGCATCGGTGGCTCAGGGATCAAGCACTTGACTTGCAATCTGCAGGTCCTGGGTTCGAATTCCACCATGTACCAATGTGTTTTTCCATTTCCGATTTACATATGTACATTTTTTTAAGTCGAAGGAAAACATCGTAATGCTGCACATATGTAAGAAGAAATTCAAAAGATATTTGTGAAGTCAACCCGCACTTGGCCAGCGTGGCTGACTATGGCCTAATCGCCTTTAACTTAGGGGAGTTCCCGAGCCCCTCGGTAGGGACGTATAGTGAGCTGATGATGATGGTGATGAATTAAGTTTTCATCCACGCCGACGGAGTCGCGGGAGACAGTAGATTTATGAAAGAATAACAATGTTTAAATATAAAAAAGCCGAAACGAAAACTCTGGTAGGCCTCATTTTATCCTTTCCAATTGTCGCTTTATTTGGTACCTAACCGCTTTCTTTCTTGAGCCAGTTACAAAAATAACTTGAAGTGTTTTTGTTGATTGCCTAAAAGCCTTAAACTCTTACGACGAGTTTATTTTTAAAATACTTAAAAGAAACAGTTGCGAGGACCAAAATAAATGTACTTTTTCTTTGCCTTGATAAAGCATGGTTACATATACATATCATAATTTTTTTTTATATCGTAAGGTGGCAAAGTGACCGTCGCCGATAGACATAATACGCAATTGCATATGCGTTGCCTACCTTTGATCGTCGGAGGAGAGGATGCACAGAAAGAAAATATGTTCCCTTTCTATGCATCCTCTCATACGGAAAGTCCACTTCCACTTCTCATCCTCTTCTTATAAGAAAAAGAGTGGGAAGGAAAAGAGGACTAAATTAGGCCTCCGGGACGCACACTCATCAGACGAAACGCGGAATAGCTTCCACTTCACGCCTGTCTTCTGTGTGGTCGTGGTATTTCACCGGGCGAGCCGGGCCAATACATGCGAAGATGTTAAAGCTCACTCTACAACTGTTAAAAATTATCTGGTAACCAATTTTAATCTTACTAATACAATGGGAACATTTGTTTGAAAGGATCTCCAGAACGGCTGCATGAATTTCATCTAAATGTATATCTGTCACTGTCACCCGCCACTCCGTAGCGGAATTAAAGATAAACTTAATTAATAGCCTATGTGTTCTTCCAGAATATGTTCTACATCTATGACAAATTTCATCAAGATCTATCCAGCTGTTCTGTAGATATCTTCTAACAAACATCCATCTAAACATTCGCATTTATAATATTAATAAGATAACATAATTGTATTTAACGTTACAATAATGTAAAATTTTTTATTAATATTTCTATTTGACTAGCTGTCCCCGCAACTACACTCGTTGGGAATTAAAAAAATATAGTAGCTTATGTGTTCTACCAGACTATGTTCTATATGTATGACAATACATCGAGATTCGTACAGTCGTTCTGGAGATACCTTCTAACATCAACCATCCAAACATTCGCATATTATTCATCATCAGCTATACGTCTCCACCGAAGGGCTCGGAGCCTACCCAAATTTATGTGACTAGGTCATAGTCAACCACGCTGGCCAAGTGCGGGTTGTGTGTGCAACACGATGTTTTCCTTCACCGTAAGAACGTATGATATGTACATATGTAAATCGAATATCTAAAAACACATTGGTACATGGCGGGATTCGAACCCAAGACCTGCAGTTTATAAGTTAAGTGCTTAATCCTAAGCCACCAACCCTCTTATTAAGATATTCCACCTTACTGTCTGGTCATTTTGTCGGTATTTCATCACACCAATTTCCTTCGTTCTAAAATAGAATGCAACTTTTTAAAAAGTTTTTAATAGAATCAATGACAGTCGTATCTCTTGTATCAATGTTATTTAAATTACATTTAACTTAACCACGAAACTATATCACTTGTTAGGGTTGCCACATTTTGGGCCGCGGACGAGAGCGAAAGCGTGCCCGTGGTCCCGTCCCGATGCGTTGGAGGAACAGAGGGGTTTAGTGGGTATGCTTCCCATCCGGAAGAGAATCCCACATGACTACCGCGTCCCCCCCCCGGGGGGGGAGTATGCATAAAGCATTCCCCTCTAAAAAAAAGGGTTGCCACATTTTGTGACGTAATTTAAAAAGGGTGTTGACAGTCTGTCTGTTGCGTTGCCTAACTTTAAACGACGGAGAGGATGCACAAAGAAAATATTTTCCCCTTCTATGCATCCTCTCATACGGAAAGTTCACTTCCACTTCCCATCCTTTCCTTATGAGAAAAAGGGTGGGAAGGGAGAGAGGACTAAATTAAACCTCCGGGACGCACACTCATCAGACGAAACGCGGAATTGCTTCCACTTCACGCCTGTCTTCAGTGTGGTCGTGTTATTTCACCGGTCGAGCCGGGACAATTCGTGCGATATTAAAGCGGGCTCTACCACTGTTAATAGTTTTATCCATTTGTTGTAATTGACAACCCTAGTAACACACTTAAGAGATTACGAAGTTTATTTTAATGCAAAACGAAGTTAATACCGGGCTTTTTTAATCTTTTATACGCTTTCCTCGTTCTTATCTGTAAATACATGTTATTTAAAATATAAAAATATATATATTTTTATCCACATTGTAAAAGTCGAGAGAAATTGTAAGGCTGGTTGATTAGCTGTTGCCCTCGACTTTGTTTTCTTTTTAACTTCGTACATAATATTATTATACTGAATTATCTTACTTCTTACTAATAATATTATAAATGCGAATGTTTGGATGGATGTTTATTTAAAGGTTTCTCCGGAGCGCAACAACTAATTTTGATATCATTTGTCATAGATGTAGAACATAGCCTGGAAGAACACATAGGCTTATTAAGTTTTTTTAATTCCGCGCAGACGTAATCGCGGGCGACAGATCATCATCATCAGCTCACTATACGTCCCCACCGAGGGGCTACACGTGCCTACCATAAGTTAGGAGTGACTAGGCCATAGTCAACCACGCTGGCCAAGTGCAGGTTGACTTGACACATATCTTTGAATTACTTCTCAGATATGTGCAGGTTGCGTCACAATGTTTTCCCTCACCGTAAGAACGTCGGATAAATGTACATATGTAAATCGGAAATGGAAAAACACATTGGTAGATGGCGGGATTCGAACCCAGGACCTGCAAGTCAAGTTCTTGACCCCTGAGCCATCGACGCTCTGCGGGCGACAGATAGCCGTATTTAAACGCACAATTTTGCTATCGCCCAATTAATTTGAAAGTAATTAAATACATTTCTTTTTGATTATCAACACTATCATTTTTGGTTTAATATTTGATTTCTTTATGTAGTTATAAAGGATGGAGTAGGAATAGAAAGAAACAATTTCACTTATATCGTAATTCAAAAACAATAATCACGAACTTATCCATCGCAATTTCTATGAGAAAAAACATCGAAAATCGAAAATTTTCGTAACCGATATTACTCAACCCATCTCTAGTAAGTTATCAAATAAATTGTCAAACTAATCTATCTTAAATAGACTTTTTAATTTACACCAAACTAGTTGTCGCCCGCGACTCTGTCCGCGTGGATATATAAAAAAAACTTAATTAGTGAAGCCCACCCATCCATTCATCCACATCACATCCATCTAAACATTCGCATTTATAATATTAGTAAGCTAAATAAACAGCAGCTCTTCAAGGCATACATTCGAAAAAAAAATGAATAAATATAATAGTATCCTATGTCCGTCTCCTGGCTCTAAGCTACCTTCTCACCAATTTTCAGTCATATCGGTAAAGCCGTTCTTGAGTTATAAATAGTGTAACTAACACGACTTTCTTTTATATATAGATATTTTCATGGAAAATAAAGAAATGCTTTTACCGACATATCGCAAGATGTCCGCCAACACAAAATGGCGTAACTCAAAGATCACAAAACTATTCGGCCCTTGAATACCACTAGGAATTAATTCACAGATAAAAATGACATTTTATTAGGCCTCCGATAAACGTGATACATTAAAAGCTTCCCATATATTTTAAATTAATTTTTGCTTTTAGTTTTCTAAGATAAATGAATTTATTTTCACTCAACTGTCCAATAATATTAATTTCTTTTTTAAAGAATGAAGAGTTTACGGACCCGTGCTAAGTGATAAGTGTGCCTAAATAAATACGAAATGTCATATAATTTATTCTTATCTCTTCAAATACATGTTCTTGCATTAGAGTTTTGCAATACAAACATCTATTTAATATTAAGATATAGTTCTGATATATAGACAATTTAATGCATCGTTTACATTAATCCAGCTCAGTAAGTAAGTTGCGCTGGCTTAGCATGGACTGTCTTTTTTGTTGTCAATATCAGTCCACACTTAGGGAACATACCCATACTACGTGACCTATTTTTTCTGGTTTTTTCGACCCCTCCCTCCCCTCGGTGACCACTCGTAGTACTTGTACTACGAGTTGGCATGCCAAGACACCCACCCTTTAGTTTTTACGTAGTAATTCATAATAATATTTTTTAATCATTTCACAGATAAAAATTGAAAGAGAAATAATTTGGCTCATACTCTTATTTATAGCATAAGACTGCGCGCATTCTTAAATTACTAGTGAATTATGTATTATATAAAAAAACAAGTAACGACTACGTGACTAAAATCTGAGCCATACCCCCCGCTCCTGTGACTAACCGAAGTATTTTAAAGACTCCGCTCCCCCCCCCCCCCTAAACGGGTCACGTAGTATAGGTACGTTCCGTAGTCTGTCGATTCGTAGACTACTGGAACAATGATCGTCGGTGGCTCAGGTGTTAAAGCATTTGACCTGTAATCTACAGGTCCTGGGTTCGAATCACGCCATGTATTGTGTTTTTCGATTTTCAATTTACATATGTACATTTATCCGACATTCTTACGATGAAGGAACTGTGAAGCTGCACATATCTGAGTAGAAATAAACTCGAAATAAAGAAGTAATTTTTTGGATTCTCCTCCATAACGGAGGCATATCCACTAAACCTCTCTGTTCCTCCAACGCATCGGGACGGGGCCACGGGCACGCTTTCGCTCTCGTCCGGGACCGAAACTCCTAGACCCTAAGTGGGGACGTATAGTGAGCTGATGATGATAAAAAGGGTGAATTTATGTGTATCCATTGCCGAAATTATGTGGCGTACTGCTTTATCAATTATATTGATAACATTTTGAAGAAATTTGATGTGATATCGTATATGGCGAGTACAAGACCAAATGTAAATAATGATTTTAAATAATAAATTAGTCTACACGACTTGAAGATTAATTGAATATTAACAATACAACATGGCGTCTCTAACCAAAATGACGGATCAGTTTTGACAGGTGCGAGTTTTCAATATTTACCGACAGAGTTCTAACCCGGTGGGCATAGATTAAACTTAATTATAAAAGCGCTTTAACTGTCTGAATGTCAAAAAAAAATGTCGCAAGAATGTAGTCTGTAGTTGTCTTGTCGTGTTTTGTATTTTATGTCATTTTCTATGCACTAATGGGTTTTACATATTTTCTGACAAAACTGACCACCATAGTAACTCTTTAACTGGATTAAACGTGTATCGAAAAAGTTCGAACCGATATATGTAGTTGTGGGGTTGTTGTTGCTTCCACTTGACGCCTGTCTTCTGTGTGGTCGTGGTATTTCACCGGGCGAGCCGGGCCGATTCGTGCGAAGATGTTAAAGCGGGCTCTACCACTGTTAAGTTCTATGCATCCTCTTCTCCGTCAATTAAATTTAGGCAAGGCATATGCAATTGCGTATGTCTATGGGCAACGGTCACTTCGCTATTTCAGCGATTTCAGGTGGCCGCTCGCTCGGCGATGGCATAAAATTTAATTCTGTATACCAGCAATTCCGCGTTTGTTCCATGTAATCTATAAAATATGTAGACTGCTTTCCGTAAGTCTTTTAATGGAAAACTTATGTGTGCGGGAGTAACATTGAAAATAAAATCGTTACTTAGTCCCCATCTTCATCGCCTTTCCATTTTATTAGTCAACTATTTAAATAATCAATTTTATGATGAAAAGAAATGGAAAAGCATAGTTAAGATGTATCTTAATGCTATTACAATTTATTTACATTCAGAAACTATTTGTTACAAGTATATCGTTTGAATTGAAAGGCTACAACTAAAGATAACTTTACATAAATACGGATTAAGGAAATAGCCGTTTTTGTACTAAAAAAGATAAATCCAAAAACCATTCGCGAGAATTGTGAGAGGCGCTACTATCGTTGTTTGTTCTTTCAGAAAATATATAAAACCTACATCGACTCTCTCTAACCATGTCAGATATTCTTGGCTGTATAACTCATGTCATTTTGTAAAAAAAAATAAAAAACAAATGCTTCGTTACAGACGTATTAACGACTACTGATTTCCGAACGGAAATAAAAAAAGAACTCACTAAAAAGGTATTAAATAGAGTTAAAATAACCACATCGATGCCGGAATCGATTTAAAAAATAAACAAATCGATTAATTAATGTGTCTCGAATAAAAAAGAGAGAAGTGTTTAGCCCTCGCTCGTTCGGAAATCATGTCGCCGACCGATTAGGCCGTAACTAATGTGTTTTTCGACAAGTTCGGAAATTAACAAATTACATATTTTTTCTTTTTCGACATAATAAGACGGCACTTTAATTATGATAATTCAATTGATTATGTTTTTAGATAGTGATGTAAATATATCGATTATGGAAGAGGCTACTTTGGTACGATTTCCTTTGACTTAAAAAAAAACAACCTGTCAAGCACGCGCATTATTCTAAACTTGGTTGTGTGCTTGTTTTTTGTATGTTAAATTTAAATATTCGTTCCTGACTAACAGACTTTTTTATATCATGAGGTGGCAAAGCGTAATCCTTCTGTTCGGTTCGGTTCTGTTCTGTCCTCTGCTGTCCTGTCCTGTTTTGTTCCGTTCTGTCTCATTGATGGACGGCCTAACGTTTTCATATATTAAGATGCGCTAATATAAATTAATCGACATCACAGGGGACCGAAGAGCTGGCAGCTACCTCGGACAAAGAATTAGTTTAGCTGTACAGAGGGGGAACGCTGCCAGTATCTTCGGGACCTTGCCTAAAGGGACTCCTTTTAATAATATATTTTAGTAAATTATTCGTTTTTAATATTATATTTTATTTAATATCATAGATTTAAGACTATTCTTTAAAGAAATTGTTACTCATATTTTTAATTACGGTATAATTTGGTGACGTCATAGGAATAAATATTATAGTGTGTGTGCACATATACATAAAAATTGTAGTGTCTGTTTGTTATATTGAAATAACCGTTTTTACTACATGTATATATACGGTACATACACCAAAATAACATTTTTTTTAATTTTTGTCTGTCTGTTTGTGTCGGCTAATCTCTGAAATGGCTGGACCGATTTTGACGGGACTTTTATTGGCAGGTAGCTGCTGTAATAAGGAGTAACATAGGCTACTTTTATTTTAGGAAAATTCTTGTATTTTAGAAAAAAAAGTAATGTTGCAATGTCCTAGTACTGTCCAGTACCGCTCGCAGCTAAAAGACAATTCACGCGGACGAAGTCGCGAGCACAGCTAGTAAAAAGCTACCAGCATAATTAATTCCGTTTTAAATTATAATATAATCTGAAATACATGTTATTTATTAAGATCTAGATATTTATTGAGCCTAGCCCCTGAATAATTATATTAATAATATTTTATAGCAAACTAGTCTGAACATCTGTTAGCCAAAAAACAACACAATAAAAACCATTAAGACTTAATAATGAGATATCTATAAGAAATTGAAATTCTATATATAAATAAAATTGGATTGTCTGAGCAATCAAAATATAACTTTCATATTTCGTATGATTTATTTTGTGCTATCATTATTGTGCTATTTAAAACAAAAAAAAATCGGTCTATCTGTCTGTCCGTGTTAGTGCCGTGTCATCACAGAAACAGCTGGACCAATTTTGATGGTACTTTAGTATATCCGGAGGAATAATTTTAGTCCTCTTTCCCCTCCTTTTCTTATAAGGAAGGCGTAAGGGAAATGGATTTTATGGAGGAAGAGACGCATAGTTAGGGATTCTTTCTGTGCGTTTCTATCGATTAAACATCGGCATGAAATATCGGCAACGCATCTACAATTGTGGCTGTCTATGGGCACCGATCGCTTCGCCGTTTTGGCGAATTCTGAAGTCTTGTTCGTGGTTGCGAATGCCCAACTGTTTCGACTCTCAAGAGACAAAAGAAAATATGGTGAACTGATCGCCAACCTTCTTTGGTCGAAGAAGCACCTCAAGACGAAGAATTTCACGTGTCCCTCAACGTGATACAAAAACATAAACATAAACTACTTTCAACAGGAAGGAGGAAACATTTGTTTTTTAACTAGGTATTGGGCAATATTTTCTTCATCATCAGCTCACTACGTCTCCACAGAGGGGCTAATATTTTCTTACTATCATACTAATATTATAAATGCGAATGTTTAGATGGATGGGTGTTAGAAGGTATCTCCAGAACGGCTGAACATATCTCGTTGTTTGTCATGTCATAGATGTAGAACATAGTCTGGAAGAACACATAGGCTACATAATTTTTCCTTTAATTCCGCACGGACGGAATCGCGGGCGACAACTAGTACTATGATAAAAAAATATCTATCTTTTAAAATAATGTAATTGAACATGAAATAAAAGATTTTTTTTAGTTAATTACAAAAAAAAACGAGGCGTTATATAGAAAAGGACATAAAACAAGTAACACACGCCCTCGAATACATCGTAAATATTGTAATCCAATTCGTAAACGAGTTGTACAAAAATAAAAGTTCAACCAATAAACAACCGGTTCCATCTGTGGTTAAAACTCAAAATCAAGATATAAAATTAAAAAAAAAAAGATTGTCATTGATATAAAGTTAAAAATAGAAACAGGCGCGTCAGGCCACTTTCTAAATTTGGAATTGTGTTACGTAAAACAACGGTACAACAAAATGGCGGACGCTCGACCGAACAACGGACCATAAAGAATGGGCGCGAAAAAACCGGACGGAAATTGTGTTGATGCTAAAAATAGCAGTCGACTACCAACGAACAATTATTTCTGTATGCAACAGTTTATTTAAAAAGTAAACAAGATATATACGTTTTAAAAATAATTCTTTTTCGACTTGCAAAATATGAAACCAAAATCACAACCATCTAATTATCTTATCTTACTAATATTATAAACTCCATCCGCGTGGATATATAAAAAAACTTAATTAGTATAGCCTATGTGTTCTTTCAGACTATGTTCTATACGTATGCCAAATTTAATCGAGATCCGTTCAGCCGTTCTAGAGATATCTTCAAACACCCATCCTTCAATCCACATCACATCCATCTAAACATTCGCATTTATAATATTATTAAGTTAAATAAAAAGCAGCTCTTCAAGGCATGAATTCGAAAAAAACGAATAAATAGTATCCTATGTCCGTCTCCTGGCTCTAAGCTACCTCCTCACCAATTTTCAGTCATATCGGTAAAGCCGTTCTTGAGTTATAAATAGTGTAACTAACACGACTTTCTTTTATACATATAGATAGATGCGAATGTTTAGATGGATGTTTGTTTGAAATCTCCAAAACGACTGAAAAGATCTCTCTGAAATTTCGCATAGAGATAGATAATAGTCTGGAAGAACACATAACGTACTAAGTTTTTTTTTATAATTCCGCACGGACGGAGTCACGAGCGAAAGCTATATTATGAATGCCAAAATTTAGACGTGTTTGTTAGAAGGTTTCTTCGGAACTGCTCAACGAATCTTAATGAAAGTTGGCACACATGTAGAAGATTGTCTAAACGAGCATAGGCTAATTATTAAGTTCTTTTTTATTGCGCCGATATTCGCGGGCGGCTAATTTATACTATTTATAAAAAGGCTAGCTATCGCCCGCGACTCTGTTCGCGCGGAATTAAATAAAAACTTAATAAGTAGCCTATGTGTTCTTCCAGACTATGTTCTATATGTATGCCAAATTTCAACAAGATTCATACAGCCGTTCCGGAGATACCTTCAAACATCCATCTAAACATTCGAATTTATAATATTAGTAAGATACAAACATACGGACACAATATTATTAATTAAGTGTATTGTTTTACTTATAAACAATTTATCTATCACTGAATCAAACACCGTTCAGTTCAGTACTAATAAATTGACGGAAAATGTAATAAATCTTAAAAAGAAACTCATTACTTGTCGAAAGCGTCAAGTATGTGGGTAGCTTTAGCGATAGAAAATAATTAACAATGATATATCGACTAACTCAAATGATAAAGTGTTTTATTAAATACAAAATATAAGCTTCTTCTGAGCGTCGGTGGCTCAAGGGTCAAGTGACTTGCAATCTGCAGGTCCTGTGTTCGAATCCCGACATACCAATGTGTTTTCCATTTACTCTCTTACGGTGAAGGAAAACATCGTAATGCTGCACATATCTGAGAAGAAAGTCAAAGATATGTGTGAAGTCAACCCACACATGGACAGCGTGGTTTACTATGGCCTAATCATCCTAACTTAGGGTAGGCTCCGAGTCCCTCGGTGGGGACGTATAGTGAGCTGATGATGATTGTAATTACGTATGCCTTTCTTCGTCAAATTACCGCTTGGCCGTTTCATAATTAGCTGCTAACAAACATCCATCTGTCTATTACGCATTTCATCATCAGCTCATTATACGTCCCCACTACACCTCGGAGCCTACTCCGGCTGCGGAGTCCCATGACTCAAACAACCAGTGGTCAGGGCTACAGAGACAGGAACCTTCTCACGATGCGCGCGGTTTCTAGGATAACTGCCTTTTGTATCGGGCCCTTAATCCATATATTACTATAATTAGTAAGATTATTCATATTGTTTCTCGTCTTCTTTTCACCTTTTTCTAAAAGCAGCACCTCCGCCATGGACTCATAGTAAGGGCAAATATGCTCTTCCTCCGTCGATTAAAGGTAGGCAACGCATCTGCAATTGTGAATGTCTATGGGCAACGTTTGATTCGCCATTTTAGTGAATTTAAGTGTCCTGTTGCTCGTTTGCCACCTTATATTAAAAAAAAATTAAAATAAAAGCCCCGTGTTCTTACGTCGAATATTCATTTCGAATTGAGCCGTGTTGTAATTGGAAAAAATGACTCTTAATCGATTATAAAGAACGTTTTTGAACTCTGTACAATTCAGGTCTGATTTTGAAATTTTTTTTTTAAATGTTTTAAATCGATTTTCATTTCGATTTCGATTTTATAAATAGACATCGGCACCGTTAAACATTCGGTATTAATTCGTTTTGTATGTTTTTTTTTTTGATAAAGTCAATTTAAAGATAAAAATTGACATTTAGTGTTTTGAAATTTACATAAAATGGAGAAAAGGGTTTCAAAATGTATTTTTGAGTTTTTAAAAGTTTGCGAAACTCTTATACGTAATACGTATTCTCTTTTCCCGTCCTAATCTTTGACTATAGAGAAACGGACTAGGCAAATAGCCGCTGCGTCGCGCGCGCTATTAAATTCTGTTACTGATCAAGGTAACACTTTATCATAGAAGACAAGCGTCAAATGGAAGCAATTCCACGTACAGTCTGATGAGTGTGCATCTCCCAGGCCTAATTTAGACCACTTTCCCTTCCCACCCTTCTTCTTACAAGGAATAACGAAGTAACCGTTGCCCATAGACATACGTAATTGCATATGCGTTGCCTACCTTTAATCGACTGAGGAGTGGATGCACAGAAAGAAAATATCTTCCCTTCCATGCATCCTCTTATCCGGAAAGTCCACTTCCACTTACCATCATTTCCTTATAAGAAAAAGGATGGGAAGGGAAAGAAGACTAAATTAGGCCTCCGGGACGCACACTCATCAGACTGTACGCGGAATTGCTTCAACTTGACGCATGTCTTCTGTATAGTCGTGGTATTTCACCGGGCGAGCCGGGACAATTCGTGCTATGTTAAAGCTCGCTCTACCACTGTTAAATTAAAAAGTAGAATCAGATAATTGCTTACTAAAAAATATAATCGACCATAAAATTATATACGATTTATTTACATTGAACACGTTGAGTTTTTTTCACAAAGAAATCAATAGAATCACATTATAAATTACAAAATAAGTTTCCAAAAAATCTTATTAAGATTGCTATCGTATTTTATTAAGATTAAAATTCTAATAAAAACCAACATTAAAATTTAGACATAAAATTACTATTAAGATAAGATAAATCCATATAATAAGATAAAGGCAGATTTTTTAAATATCCTGTATAAAGACGACGGAAAATATATGGATGGAAAGAGCGTTTGGATTATGATGAATAGACTTATTAGAAATAAAGAGAAAAGCACGCACTGTTACAAGAATATATTTACAACTGATGGTTTTAAATATAGAGAAAAAGGAAGAAAAAACATATAAAGTTCTTAATTCAAAAATATAACAATTATGAATAAAAACGTGTAAAAAGTTCCGTATCAACTACTAAAAATAACTAGTAATAAAAATCAGACTTTGGTAGGCCTTTTTTTATTTTTTATTCAAACAATGTTTCTCATTTCGATCTAAAGCCGATATTACGTAAACAGTAAAACGTCAAATTGTGTAAAATATGTAAGACTGGCTGTCACCAGCGACTCCGTCTGCGCGGAATTTAAAAAAAAACTTAATAAGTAGCCTATGTTGTCTTCCAGACTATGTACTACATCTGTGCTAAATATCAGCGACATCTATTGAGCCGTTCCGGAGATACCTTCAAACAAACATCTATCCATCTAAACATTCGCATTCGTAGTAGTAAGTTAGTACAAAGCTTTTATTAAGGTTCATCTCACTTAAGTTTCATCACACCCGATTTTTCTCATCAAATCTTGCAAATTAAAAGCCTACTTCATTATAATGACTTGGTCATCTTATGATGAAATTAGAAGGTCATAGAAACTTCGCAATTTAATAATGATAGGAGTTTTTTCCTCTACAACTTAGGTAATGACTTACATTTATACGAGATTTACGTCTTTAGGTTTTTTTTACGAATGAAGGTGGCAATTTGTTGCAAAGTTACCCCTATATAGATATGTCGTAACAAATTAAAAACAGAAAATAACGCTTACCTTTAGCCCTTACTGTACCCAGAGATGAAGCCATAGAAATATATTTCCCTTTCCTGTGCGTCTCCTCTGCCGTCAATTTCACCTTAGCTTAGTAAAAATAGGTTAAGAAAATCATGATGGGTGTTCTTGTTGACTCGTAGTCAAAGTACGACGATGCATTAATAGTAAGTTGACACATTTACAGATGGTACTTAGTCTAACGCTCGTTTAACACGTTAAGAGACATAATAGAAATAGAAAAAATCACAAAAAAAAAATGATGGAAATAGATGCGTAATATCGAATCTTTAAAATATGTCTAGTTTAGGTTTGAATCAGAAGCTGGGTTTCGGAGATATAGTAAAAAAAATCATGAGGTTACAATTGCCCAACACAGCGCTTAAATATTTACAAGCCGGGATACAGTTACCGGTGACTGGAGTGGCGTTTAACGTGTTAAGAGTAACTAAACTCGTAGGCTCCTTCAGGAATATCGGCTCCATTACTTCGTTATTCTACTATGAATATACAAAGACGAAAGTATTTTTTTTATTTAATCTGTTAAGCTTATCGCGGCTACTTTCGCGTATTATCTTAATTATTTATCTTGAATTAGGTTAATGATTATGTTAATAAAGCCCTCTGAGTTAGGTTATTTAAAAAAAATGTATCACTGTATTACATGTATCGAAGATCGACGTTCATATCACTTTTATTTCTACTTTATTCAATGCCTAAAACAGGTTAGATAGTATTTGAATAATGAGGAAGTTAAATCCAATCAATTTGTCAATGATATTATGGTCTTCGTTGATATCACTGACTGCTCTTTGACAGGTGACAGTTCTTCTTAATTATTTATTCACCTCTGTATATCTTTTAATCTATGTATAGATAATTTCTGACAGGCCGTCGGATTTCCTACGGGTCGGTCGTAAATTGTACAAGTTATGCCTCCGTTGAAATTATCTTAAAGATAAAATTCGATTCAATCAAACTATAATATCTCTTCGACTAGAAAGAATATTTGCGACAGGCGCCTTCGTGTCATTAATTATGTCAAAACTAACTGTCGCCTTCAACTTTTCGGGCGGAATTAAAAAATAAGTGTTCTTCCAGACTATGTTCAATATATATTCCATAGTTCATCAAGTTACATGCAGCCATTCTGAAGATACATTCTAATAAACACCCATCCATGTTTATCTTCGCATTTATAATATTAGTAAGATTAATATTTAAGATTTTTGGTGTGCTTTTTGTCGATGACGCTAAGATGGCGCTTGTTGTAAATATTCCAGGACTTCTGAATTAAAAAAACGCGATTTTTTTAATTAATTTTATTTTCAACTATTCAATTTGTCTTTGATAGTTTCTTGGAAACACGAGTAGTGATGCGAATAAAGATTAAATCAAGTCGTTTTAAATGTCGAATATTCGAATTTATTATGAATTTACGGCCGAATTTAATAATTGATGCTTACAGATAACAATTTTAATTAATCTTATTTCAAAAGGAATGAAAAGGTAAAAAAGGTAAAATAAATATGAAGCACTTAATAATCTTTTGAATTAAAGGGCTGAAAGCTTACCTACCTTAGGAAAACATCGTGATGCTGCACATATCTGAGAAGAAATTCAAAGATATGTGTGAAGTCAACTAACCCGCGCTTGGTCAGCGTGGTTGACTAACTTAAACACCCTTAACTTAGGGTAGGCTCCGAGTCCCTCGGTGGGGATGGATAGTGAGCTGATGATGATGATGATAATGCAGCTTACCTAGTCGATAAATAAACCATTGGTCTGATTAAGTCAGAAATAGACAGAATTGAGACATGAACTTTTTTGTATTTGGTCTTGCAATATTTTTACATCTGTGTCGCCATCTATATTCATTAGTATAAAACTGCGACTTCTTACATTTACTTTTCAAAGATATGACATAGATGGCGCTGTATCATATTTTTTATTGAAAACTTTGACCTATATTATATGGCTATTTTATTTTCCGTTTTTTATTTTACAGGATTTAAAGCTTGTTTTACTATCTTACTAATATTATAATTACGTATGTTTGAAGGTATCTCTGGAACACCTCAACGGATCACGCTGAAATTTGTCATAGATGTAGAACATAGTCTGGAAGAACACATAAGGTACTTATTAAGTTTTTTTTTTATTCAAAGCGGACGGAGTCGCGGGCGACAGCTAGTACCACAAAGTGCTGGATAACTACCAGATAAATTAACTGCCCACAATACTTTGTCAAAATAGTTTGTATTTTACAAATTATTTAGATTTTGAAACTCTAACGACTTTATTTGATAAAAAGTAACCAAAGTAGCTTAATTGGAGTTTAAATGAACATTTGAAACATGCTCTTGGTTGTTTTTTGAGACAAAAATTTCTGTATAAAACGTGATCCCTGTCATTTGACACAACAGATAATATGTTTTAAACAGAATTTTTTTTATCTCAGAAACCCACGTTTACTAAATAAAACTACAAATAAAACAATCTAGTTCAGTAACCGACCATTTATTTTCTATATTACAGGAAGAAATTAAAAAAAAATGCCTCCATTTTAAAACATACATTTGCTAGATACATGTGAGCCTAGAAATTGTAGTAAAATGAGTTCTCTGCTTTGCACATAAAGTTCAATATTGCTTGTCATATATCATGTTTAATATTCTCCATACATTCATTTTACACTTTTTTATCATACTAATATTATAAATGCGAATGTTTGAATATATCTCCAAAACGGCTCAAGATATCTTGATGAAATTTGGACATACATATAGAACATGGTCTGGAAGAACACATGGGCTGAAAAGTTTTTTTTTAGTATCCGTGCGGACTTAGCCGCGAGCGACAGCTAGTCAATAATAAAAAACTTCTTTTTTTAAATTCTAGGTCGAATTTCGATCAATGTCAGACCACAAATAAAGGCGTTATTTATCTAATAATTTAGAAAATAATATTGTGAATGTTAAATATTGCAAATATTTATATTCCACTAACAATGGGTTTCTGAGACCAAAATATTTGTTTAAAACATATTCTCAGTTTTATTAAATATAAAGACGGGGATGTTTTATACAGAGATTTGGATCTTAGAAACCTACGCTAAATAAGTTTTATATACGAAATTTTTAATCTATTATACTAATTATAGTAAAAAGATTTCTCTTTTGAATCGATATTACTCGATTTATATATATGAATAAAATTGGATTGTCTGTATGTATGACATATATTTCGTACAAATATTTGCGATACTTTAAAAAAAACAATTTATTTCTTGTCTGTCTGCAAGTTTGCGTTTGTTCATGTTATCAAAACGGACCTATTTTGACTACTTTTACTGGATAGTAAAAAATATTTCCAAGAATAACATAGGATTTTTTTACTCCAAGTTTTTAAAATCTCGGGCTTTAATTAATAATACCAATATTTATTAAATATTTTAATTATCTTATGGTAATTTTATATTGCCTAGCGTACAATAGTTTTTCATTTTCAAAGTTTTTCTTTTTTATTCAACCCTTTAGGGGGCGTCCATAAATTACGTGAGGTGTTTAAGGGGGTGGGGGGGTCGAGTCAAATCTCATCTCGGCAAATATCACGCAATTTTTTCTGATCGAAACAAATGTAAATAAAAGCACGAAGCATTTTTTTCACAATAACGATCCAACGCGTTTACGTAACTCACATTTTGAAAAATCTCACATGACATTGGTGGATGAGGGAGGGGGTTGAATAAAATCTCACGACATCTCACCAGGGGGGAGTGAGGGGCAGAAAATTAAATAAAAACACCTCACGTAATTCACGGACGCCCCCTTACATTGACCTACAAAACATAAGTTCTCTTTCTGACATTTTTTTTTAATATTAAATAAAATTTTACAATCAAATATAATTTTTATGCTAGACATTTTTAGTGTTGACAACAAAAAATTCTTGATACTTTTGTGCTCATAAATTTGTTTTTTTTTATTGTATGTTGTTACAAAATTATCTAATTTAATCCAAAAACACGACATATGACATAGCTCCCGATCAACAATGTAACAGCGACTGAGATATTTTTTTTATTTGAGCCATAAATTACTCATATCTCAGGAAATACATTAAAAAATTAAAAAAAAAACTATGGCTTTTTCTCGAATAACTTGTATAAATACATTTTAAAATCTCCAATACTTTGGAAAAAAAATTAGCGAAATTTCACAGTTAACAAGTACCAAGATTTATTAATCGAATTATACAATATCAAAGTATCAAAATCGATTTTACCAATACTATAATTTATTATCAATTTATGATTAAACCACAAATATAAAGTATTTAAAGAGTATCACAAATTGTAATTTAAGTATTGCAAATTGCAATTTGTGATTTAAGTATTACAAATTGCAATTTGTCACTCAGTATTATAAATTGCAATTCACACAAATCAAGTCGCTGTTACGTAAAGGCACATACATGTTTGTTCGCTTGTTTAATAGTCGTCGACGTCATAAAGGTTGTCGATTTCTTCATCATCAAGCTGCATCGATTGGAAGTCCACTTTGTAACGAAGGAGACCTGTAAAATAATTTAGACATTATTTCAAAAATGCAATAGAATTCAAATTTATATAATTACAAATATATGAAATTGAATTTGATGTTAATAATTTTATTTGACAATAAATGCCTGATTTATTTTATGCCAGTACAGTAGGATGATAGCACTGGCCTGGGTACTGTTTTGGGTCAGTGTAAGTGGCCTATACTGGCATAATGTAACCCCTTACTTAAAATTATATTAACAACTATAGCAGATCTTTTTCTTAGAATAAACAACAAAAAATCTTAAACTATTGAAGTAAAAAAAAGAAAATTCACTCTGAAAGCATGCATAAAAAATCATCGATAAAACATACATAAGAAAAAAAACGTAATTTAATATTTTTTTATAGATAAACCGAGTTTTCTTTGACTTAATCCATGCGTTATTATTCCAATTAACTATGGCTTTCGATCTTTGAACAAAACAGAAATAAGACAAGTATCACATAATGTTTCAATAAATTATAAAACTACAAAACCCACTGACCTATTTACATGGACAGGCTACGAGTCATAGTATTTTGTGCCATTTTGACTATGACTCAAATACAATTTTACATTACAGCTAAATAAAAGTTGTAATTTCCTGTCCATATCAAAAAAGGTCAGTGACAAAACAAAAAAAATACATCAAAAAAAACCAATGATTTTTACCTCGTTCCAAATATAATTGCGTGTAAAGAAATGACATATATTTAGTAAGACACAGAATAAAACAATTCACATACAAATTATCACCCAACTTACCAAAAAATATCTCTTGATATATTTAAAATGAAGACGTAATTAACTTATAAAAACTAAAATTTAGACCCTTAAAACAGCTTTAGACATATTTGTAGGATTTTTAATTGGGTTATTATATTCGTAAGCGCACCGTCTTCGCCGCGACGTACACGCGTAGTCAACCCGTACAAAAAGAATGACACGTTTAGTAAACTTTATCACTCTTTCGCACTCGACTTGAGACGCGCAATCGTATGGAAAAGACGATGCTAAAGGTTAGATAGTCAAACAAGGATATCTAAATCTAAAGAGGCGTTGCTATCACGTTTCCGATACTAAAATCTCTGTTTAAAACATGTCGTTATCTCTGTTTAAGACGAAAGGCAGAGATGACGTTATATTTTACAGAGGTTTTCATCTTAGAAACCCACGGTTAGATACAGAAAAGGAGACAAAAGAGACATGATAGCTGCAGTACAAATGGGATGGTAACATTTTTGACATTGAGAGGGGCGCTAGTGAGCTGTCGTAAGCCTTATGCAAACCGGTTCAGACATCCTTATCGGACTATAAGTTACGGTTGGTTTCTGAGATCCAAAAATCTCATCCATGTCTTTGACAAAAAAGAGATATAAACATGTTGCAAACGGGTATTTTGGTCTCGGAAACCCATAGTAAATGTCAATGACATTCAAGGTTAAAAGTTAACATTTAGTTTTAAAATAAATCACACAATTATTCAATATAAGAACATTTTATGTAGAATAACTATATGAAGTCGGGAATAACCAATAAACATTTTTTTTATATATTTTTCATATGTATATTGTAATATGAGAAAAGCATACATTAATTCCATATCAGAAAACCCGCAAAAACCTTATTACTATCACATCTTATAAATATTTTTATTCGTTTCAAACTTAAAACTATACTATTTTAATATTTAATTACTAATAAAAAACATCTTTACACTCAAAATTAATAATTAACGGCACACCAAAAAAAAAACATCAAAACCTACTTTAGTAAAATTTGGTTATCAAATTATAGAATCTGGCAACACTTTTGATAAAGCTGGTAATACACCACAGTGCAATGTATGCTTCTCCATTACACTAGCTTATCGGATATGAATGATCATTTTGGATATACATTGTCGTACCTGGATAAGCGAGAAACCTCTTTAAGCGAGAGTTATTATCAGGTGCCAACAGACAACTTTCATATGCGAGAAACTCGGGTTAGAGATACCTCTATTAGCGAGAAACTTAGGTAAGAGAGAAGCCTCAATTAGCGAGAAACTTAGGTAAGAGAGAAGCCTTTATAAGCGAGAAACTCGGGTTAGAGAGAAACCTTTACAAGCGAGAAAAATATCGCTGTTCCTTGGACTCTCGCTTATCCAGGTTCAACTGTTCTGTGCCTAGAAATATAATATGTGAAGATATTACTATCAAATAGATAAACAAAAAAATAAATAGATTGAATGTGAATAGCTATAAAAGTAATTGGAGAAAGTACCTATGGATTGTGTGAAGGAGGATGTGTGTACTGAAGGAAATGTATGGAAGAGTACTGTGCCGATAATATGTAGGGAAAAGAGCAGGCTGTTGACACAGTTAAGGTCGTTAATTTCCTATCCATTCAAGTAATTTGATGTTCAACAATAATCGCCATCTTACAAATGTTAAATGAGAATGTTTGGATATATGGATGGATGGATGTAGATCATAGTCTGGAAGAACACATAGGCTACTTATGAAGTTTTTTTAATGGCACGCGGATGAAGTCGAGAGAAGGCAACAGCATTGCAACATCTATACATATAAAAGAAAGTCGTGTTAGTTACTCTATTTATAACTCAAGAAGGGCTTTACCGATATGGTTGAAAATTGGTGAAGAGGTAGCTTAGAGCCAGGAGACGGATATAGGATACTATTTATTCATTTTTTTTTAGAATTTATGCCTAATTTATATAAGCGAATGTTTAGATGGATGTGATGTGGATGGATGGATGGATGGGTGTTTGAAGATATCTCTAGAACGGCTGAACGGATCTCGATTTAGATTTTCGTTATGTACCTCACAATAAAACTTCGAAGACGGTTACGAAGACGTTAGACGTTAGACGAAAAGTGGTTATTTTTCACATATATATTTCTAGGCACAAACGTCATATAGCATGTAGTTTTATATATTAAAAATTGCCTCCATTCAAGTCGATTCAAAGTATCTGGATAGGCTTTAAATACGAATTTAACTTGTACAGTGTAATTTATAAGTAATTTAGTCTAAGCTATTACTAATTTGGACCTTTATATGGCACCCTAATTATGTAATATGTTTAAACACCATAGATATAAAACCTATAGATACATAATCTGAACCATCATCATCAGCTCACTATAAGTCCCAACTGAGAGGCTCGGAGCCTACCCTAAGGTAGGTAACTAGGCCATAGTCAATACTGACCCAGTGCAGTGACTTCACACATATCTTTGAATTTCTTCTCAGATATGTGCAGCATAACAATTTTTTCTTTCACCGTAACATAAGATAAATGTACATATTGAAAAACACATTGGTACATGGCGGGATTCAACCCAGGCTTGCAGATTACAAGTACGTAACCCCTGAGCCACTGACGTACTTTAATATTGTTATTGACTTCACTAATGACATATCCAGTATCTCTATGTTACGTCCAACTTGTAACACTCATCTATAGATTATATATCTATGGTTTGGCATATTCCTAGATATATTTCTTATGTTTAGTAATCGTCAAAGCTTCATGTTTATATTGGTTAGAAATACGGTATTCAAATACGTAAGAACTGACGCCATATTGTCACATCATGGTAAATCATAAAATCGGTAGGCAGATAAAATTGATACGAAATTTTAATTGAAATTATTAGAGTTAATACTAAGAGTTTTATACTTGAAAAACAAAACAGTATATTAAGTTTAATAATTATTTGATTATAGTCAATAAGACAAAGAAATATAATAGAAATAAAACAAAGACTAATTTTTAAAACACAGACGTAACTGGATAAGCGAGAAACCTTTATAAGCGAGAGTCATCGTCCGACGGACACCCTCCACAAGCGAGAAACCCCTATAAGAGAGTCATCGTTTGTTCTGACAGACAACCTCCATAAGCGAGAAACTTCTATAAGCGAGAGTCATTGTCCGACGGACAACCTCCATAAGCGAGAAACTCGTGTAAGATATATCTCTATAAGCGAGATATCGCGGTGCTTTCGATTCTCGCGTATCCAGGTACAACTCTATTTGACAATCCCGCAAGTCCGTGTTTGTTCCGCATTCAGTTAAACGGTTTATCAATTTTGACGGAACTTTTAATAGAAAATAACTTATGTATTTACTGTTAGTAAAATCCGACACAGTGCCGGTGTGTCGCAACACTAGCCTTATTAAAATGTCAACGTTTATGTCCCCTCACTAATCAATCTGACACTTGATAACGAAAGCGCGCCATTCGCGCCAAAGGAATCTAACTAATAATGTCTAAAATTACTTAGGCATTTTTTAATTCCACGCTGAAAAAGTTGCGGGTAATAAGTAGACGATATTTAAGGAACTTTAATGCATATATCAAAAGTCAAATGCTTAATATATTTGAACCGCTCTAGCGGTTTATGATATCATTTTCTGTCTCTCAACAAGAAATCACTGTAGCTAGCTTTACTAATTTTTGGTATTTAAATTTATCCATACATTAAAATTAAAGTAATGATAAAGTTATTTAATTTCTCACTAAGTAACGAATCACATATTCACTGTAGTCGAAACCCCACTTGATTTGAACCCACGAAGAATAGATATAGCCCGTTTATTACGTGTTTTTGGCAATTAACCGTGAAAATAATTTAAAACTTTGTTAACTAAGCATATCACTGTTTCGTGTCGATATATCAAGGATTCCACGCATTTTTACTCACTGACAAGACATGGTAAAAGCAGAGTTAATCTGTGCCTATTTGAAAATCGCCATTTTGGAGCAGTGTAGTTGTAGCGGTGTTGGAAATTAAAACTAGTAATATGAAATTAACCGACAGTTACTTTAACCAGCACATATAACACGAAACGAAGCAAAAACTATAATTTTCAAGAACCTATATAATAGAAAAAGGTAGAAAATGAGTTAGTGGCCACAAAAATTCGACATTTGCAGATGCGTTGCCTGCCATTAATGGAAAGAGGGGACGCACGAAAAGAGGGTTAATCACTTTTCTATACGTCCTTTCCTCTGCCACATCCACCTTCCCTTCCCATCCCTTCCTTAAAAGATTGGGAAGGGAAAGAGGACTAAAATTAGGCCTCCGGCACACACTCATCAGTCTGTACACGGAATGACTTCCACTTGACGCCTGTCGTCTGTCTAATCTATCCAGATTTATTCTAGAGGTTTAAATATAAAAAGAAAGCTCTACCTAACATCATTTCTTATTCTCACGCTTATAAGTTCGGATAGCACCTAGATTACTATGGATAGCATAAACTAGCTTCACTAAAGACTCAAATATATCGACTTGAATGGAGTACAAAGTACAATTTCATAAGGCTATACTATTGCTCAAGGCATTTTCGGTTCAAAAGGAAAGCTTGTATAGTTACATACAAACTTTATGAAGGCTCTGAATATCGCACTTTTTTGTCTCTTGACCTCGCAACAACACTGCGCATTTTACTACTAAACGGCCTGTACTTAACCTCGAGCGTTCATAAAGTTTGAATCATGTTATACATACAGTCGAATCTAGAGAGCGAGAAACTTCTATAAGTGAGAATCATTGTCCGATCTCGATCGACGACCTCTATAAGCGAGAAACTCTGGTTAAAAACCTTTTTAAGCGAGAAAAATATCGCGGTCGTAATCTCGCTAGTCCAGATTCGACTGTATTTACATATTAAGCAAGAATAAAAGACAAGATTATAGAAAATTAAATGAAATCAAACTAGTAAAGTTATTTGTGGGGAAAATTTACAGTAAAAACCGTTTAATACAACATACAACGGATTCTATTTCTTTTAAATTATATTTATACGCAAAGTCGCTTATAACGACATACCCTTATTACGACCATTTTTAATGAATATTTTTGGAAAATCTTATTAATTATAACGACTAACACTTTTTTGCTTTTGTATTCTGAACCTTTAATTACAATCGGCTTGCCATTTTCCCTACGTAGTGTCATATCTGAATACACTTCCATATTTTTTCTTGTGCTTCGTTTTTGCTTCTCAATAAATCACCGATGTCATTCAAATTTCCTACAATATACAGTCGACCCTGGATAAAAACCCTCTATGAGCGACAGACACTGTCCGATCCCGACGGACAAACTCCATAAGTGAGAAACTCGGGTTAGAAAGAAACCTCTTTTAACGAGAGTCATTGTCCGGTCCCGAAGGGCGACCTCCATAAGCGAGAAACTCAAGTTAGAGAGAAACCTCTATAAGCGAGAGTCATTGTAAAATCCGACGGACAAACTCTCTATATGTGAGAAACTCGGGTTAGAAAGAAACCTCTTTAAACGAGAGTCAGTGTTCGGTCCCAAAGGGCGATCTCCATAAGCGAGAAACTTAGGTTAGAGAGAAACCTCTATAAGCGAGAGTCATTGTAAAATCCGACGGACAAACTCTATATGTGAGAAACTCGGGTTTGAAAGAAATCTATTTAAACAAGTCATGGTCCGGTCCCAAAGGACGACCTTCATTAGCGAGAAACCTTTATAAGCGAGAATTACTGGTCGGATCCGACGGACTCCATAAGTGAGTAACACGGGTTATAATGAAACTTCTATAAGCGAGGTAAAATCCCTTGGACTCTCCCTGGATAAATATCCAGGTTCGACTTTACTTCATTGGCCAATCGGTTATTGCGACTGCTTAACACCGGATGTTCTAACGTCGTTGTAAACGGTTTTCACTGTTCAATGTGGGGTGTAAGGTTTGGATCGCAACAGTCGGTTTAGTAATTCGTCGTTTCCAATCTACGTTTTATTTCGCTTGGTGATTTTTTTTTTCAATTTCACAACATCAAAATAATGATATGTATTCGAATGTGAAATCATTTTAAATGTTTAAAAAATTTACATTTAAAAAAGCTCAATCGTTTTAACTGATATTCTGAATAAGATCTTATTATTGAGTTATAGAGAAAAAAACATGTTTACTTGTGAATTAAAAAAAAAATATTCAAATAATTAAATTAAAAAAAATTGAATTTTCTTAGTATTCTAAAAGAGTGGTGGGAGTACTTAATTAGGTGCAATATACCCCCATTATGTTACTGTTCAAGTAAATCCAAAAATGGTAACTTCTCAATAATATCTAGTGCAAAACGCAATGAAAATGGACCCTGCATATTGACATTAGTATTATATAACCGTGGGTTTACACTGACACACTATTTTTTTTTGCATTAGCGTTCCGATAGTATAGTTCCACTTTAAAATAAATAAAACCGACTGTGGCGTATCCAAGCTTTTAAAACAAATACAAGCTTTTAAAACAAATACAAGCTTTAAATCTACATTGTGATTGGTGTTTTTTTTTTATAACCGACTTCAAAAAAAAGTCATTTTTTTGTCTTCATTTATAAACCGATTGAAAAAAAATATGTCACACAAGACATTTTTGTATTTTTTTCTGACTTTTAATCGTTTAAATTAACCTTGAATTCTGGGAAAATTAAAAAAAAAAGAAATTTACTTGTCTACAAAAAAAATTTTTTTTGAAGTCGGTTTTTACAATTTTTTCACAATCCCGTCTACCCCCCTTCAATAGTCGTCGAGGTCGACATCGTCCAGCGGTTCGTCTAGCTGCAGCGATTGAAAATCCACTTTGTACCGTAGTATACCTATTTTTTACCCATCCAAGCAGCATTAACCAAAATAATATTGTTAGTAATAAGCATTAGTTAAAATAATCTATACTTAAGAATTATTTAATAATCATGTTACCGTACACCCATAGTACTTACATACTATGTTATCGTCACTGTATAGTACAATTTACACACATCATGTTATGTTACACGCATAGTATCTACATATAAAGTTATCATGGTCGCATAGTATTATAAAATTCTCATCACAATGTCAGTTATGAGAACTCCATACTCCTCAGAAACAACTTGACACAGACGGAGTCGCGGGAGAGAACCAGTAATACTAACATGAAATGTATTATTTCATAGTAAGTAAATTTATATACTACATATCATGTTATCGTAGTCGTATAGTCATGTTTTATTGCTCAATTATTATGTAGAAATGTCATTAAAATGACCTATCAAGTTATGCTAACTGTTAGGAAGAAAATCCGACACTGTGCCGGTGTACTGGCGCAACACTAGCCTTACTAAAATATCAACGTTTATGTTCCCTCACTAATAAAATATAACACTTGACTTGGTAATAAAAGCGCATCAATCACGCCAAAGGATTCTAATAATGTCATAGTATCTAGGTATCATGTTACGGTACCCGCATAGTACATAAGGTATACTGACCGCCAATGCCACCAAAGCCGCGCACAAACTGACTTCCCTCCTGACTCTTGTCGGTGATGATTTCAAGTGTGGCACCAAACGACTTATAGTTATTAGCGAGCCACTCCAACAACGGCTGGCACTCCACCAGCTCCAATTCAACTCCGCTCTGAAATATACAAAGAATAAATTAACAATATGTATGATTATACTAATACTAGCTGTCGCCCGCAAGTCCGTCCGTGCGGGATTAAAAATAGATGTTGTCCGATTCTCAGACCTACTCAATATGCTCACAAAATTTCATGAGAATCGGTCAAGTCGTTTCGGAGGAGTATGGGAACGAAAATTGTGACACGAGAATTTTATATATAAGATTATAAATGGATGGATGGATATGCATATGCGTTGCTTTAATCGGCGAAGGAGAGGATGCACAGAAAGAAAATATCCTCCCTTTCCATTATCCTCTCATCCGGTAAGTCCACTTCCACTTCCCATCCTTTCCTTATAAGAAAAAGGGTGGGAAGGAAAAGAGGCCTCCGGGACGCAAACTCATCAGATGAAACGCGGAATTGCTTCCACTTGATGCCTGTCTTCTGTGTGGTCGTGGTATTTCACCGGACGAGTCGGGACAATTCGTGCAAACATTTTAAAGCTCGCTCTATCACTGTTAAATGTATGTATGTATATAGATATTTATATAGTCACAAAAATATAAAATCAGTAGAGAATAGATTACATGATAGGTTTCATATATTCCTGGTCAGACTATAAGTGAAATGAACTAACCTCTTTGTCAGTGAAATGCGACTTGTCTTTCTCTTGTTCAGGCGTGAGGTGCAGAATGGTCTCCTGGTTGGTGGCATGAGATTTTAGCACGTATCTGAAAATTAAATACAATATTATAAGATTTAATACGACAAATAGACAGACCGGGACAAAGCAGAGCAGATTTTTATCTTACTAGTATTATAAAGGTGAATGTACGGATGGATGTTGGTTACAAGGTATCTCCAGAATGGCTTCATAGATCTCGCTGAAATTTGGTATAGATCTAGAACATAGTTTAGAACAGTGGTTCCCAAACTTATTTTGTCTACTGCCCACATTGAGAATAAATATTTTTTTAGCGCCCCCATATTTTCACATATTTAAAAACCACTATAACTTCAAATTAAATTAATTAATTATTGTGACGTATATATGTATATTAACGGAAAATTGTAAAGGAAACTTTTACTATAACCCACAACTTGAGACCTGCAGCAAGCACAAGGGGACGTTATCGCACACTTTGGGAAAGACGTCTAGAACAATGCAGGCTACTATTTTTTTTTTAAATTTCGCGACGACGTTGCAGACGCCGACTAGTACATATCTAAAGACATACAGACAGACTCACCTTTGTATATCAAGATTCTCCCAGCAGATGAGTGTTTCCACGGCACCAAGTTCCAAAGCCCGCAGAGTGTCATCCACACCAAAGCAGTATTTACCGGTGTCCTATTTTATAAATAAATAAATTAACTAAAATTTCCACTGATCTAACTGCCATGGATATTATTCACAAGTTTATTGGAATA
The DNA here is from genome assembly GCF_000836235.2 of Papilio xuthus. Taxonomy (NCBI): domain Eukaryota; kingdom Metazoa; phylum Arthropoda; class Insecta; order Lepidoptera; family Papilionidae; genus Papilio; species Papilio xuthus. Next base: position 1,014,753 of record NW_013530779.1, on the reverse strand, counting down.
AGAGTCTAAATATCACAACCATACAAAAGACAGGTATTAAGTGGAAGCAATTCCACATGTGTGTGTTCTGGAAGCCTAATTTTACACCCTTTCCATTTCCACCCTTTTATTCTAAGGAAAGTATGAGACAGGAAAGTGGGTTGCACAGAATAAGGGACGGATAGAAAAGGAAAATATTTTTTTATGGGCTCCGTTCTCATTCGGTTAAAGGTAGGCAACGCGTTTGCAATTGCGGGTTAGAAGGTATCTCCAGAACTGATGAACGGATATTAATGAAATTTGGCTTAGATGTAGAACATATAAGCTCTACTTAACTTTTTTATAATTCTGCACAAACGGTCAAAGATGAATTTACCTGTGAGATCTCATCAAAGTATCTTCCGATGAGTTTCTTCTCTTGTATAAACTTGACATTCTGTAGAGACTCAGCGGCCAACTCGATAGCTTGATTGAATCCATTCTCACCACCATAAGATACATCCACCAACTTGATGATTTTAGATTGGAGACGCTGAAAATTGAAATATTTAAAATGAAAAAATATAACACAGCAGTAATTATATAAAGACCAAATAGACAATTATTCAGGTAGAAAATTAAAAAATAGGACTAAGTTTGGAAAAAATGTAGATATTTTACAACAGAAAATGTCTTACTCTAGATTTCGGACTAATTTTAAAGGCGCAATTATAGTCTACATGACTACATCTGCTAAATCTATTTTTTATATCATAAAGTGGGAAAAGAGCACAGAGCAACCAGAATTCCACAATTGCAGATGCATAGAAAAAGGATATTTTTCCTTCCTACGAGTCCCCTCCTCCAAATCTACTTCCCCTTCCCATAAATAAAAATGTTTTAATATTTTTCCCTATGTTTTACTAAATAACTGAATAAAAATTGAAATTGAAGAGTATTAATTCTAAGAAATTATTAACCTTACTCATATTATAAATGTGAAAGTATCGATGGATGGATGAATGATTGAAGTTATCTCCGGAAGAGCTGAACGGATTTTAATGGAATTTTGCAGACATGTAGAACATAGTTTAGACCAGTCTTTTCCAAGTGTGCGATAACGCCCCCTTGTGGGCGTTGCAATCCACAAGGGGGGCGGTAAGAGACCCAGAAAGAAAATGGGGGCGTTGTGTAGAGGCCTGGGGGGTGATTTGTATTTTTATTTAGCTAGGAGGCCTCTCAGACAACGACTGCATGAGCTCTCCACTGTCAACAACAACTTGTGAACATCAACATATATGAATTAAAAGATTGCTTAAACTCTAATATGGGGGCGCTAAAAAAAATATTTATTCTCATTGTGGGCAGTAGACAAAATAAGTTTGGGAACCACTGGTGTAGAAGAACGCATAGACTACTTATTATATTTTTTTTATTCCGTGCGGAAGTAGTGACGGGCGACAGCTAGTTATAAATATTCATAGTATCCTTACCGGATCAAACATATCAGACTGGGACAACTCAGTTTTGAAGTCAGCGGAACCAGCTAGAATCAAACCAGCTACATTCGGTCTATCCGCACTTATGAACAACTGTGTTGCAACTTCAGCCACCTTACGGACATAATTATGTCGCTTTTCCATACGTAGACGTGCGAAACGCAACGCAGATTGACCACCACGACCGTGCTTCTTGGGTAAATCTACAGTGAACTTGTGGAGTACCTGGGAAAAGAATCAAAAGCTATAAATCCCCACTGAGGGGTTTGCAGGCTACTCCAATATCTCCATGCAACCAGCATGGATTTGACTTGGACTTGGAAATTTGGCATAGATGTAGAACTGTTTGAGGAGAACATATAGGCTACTTTTTAGTTTTTTTCCGCGCAGACGGAGTCGGCTGCTAGTAGTTACTACAGAAATGAACAATTTTTTCGACTAAATGAGAATTACATGTTATGGTGTGTTTCTGTGAATGTTTAAAACAAGTTGTAACTCTATTTTGTCAAATATAACGACAGTGATGACAATATGTTTGATATACATCTTAGAAACAGTTTAACAAGGTTGGTAGTTAGTATCCTTGTAGTTAATTATAACTCACCTCTCTAGTATTTCCTTGCAGTGTACCAAACAGGGCACCATTACCATCCATAACGATGAAACCAAATTTATTATCATCAGCCAGTAATGCAGTGAGAGCTTCTGTATGGAACTTATTATCACATAAATAGAGAGATGTATTAATAGGCTTGAAAGGTTCAAAATCAATGTTAACCTTCTTTTCTTTGCCCTCCTCAGTGACAATGGTACCACAGTAGATAACTAATCCATTTGGCGGTACTGGAAAAAAAATATAAATTAATTCTCTGATTCAATTATCATCATCAGCTCACTATAAGTTCCCACCCAGTGGCTCGGAGCCTACCCTAAGTTTAGGGTGATTAGGCCATAGTCAACCATGCTGGTCAAGTTCAGGTTGACTTCACACATATCTTTGAATTTCTTCTCAGATATGTGCAGCATCACGATGTTTTCCTTCACCGTAAGAACGTCGGATAAATGTACATATGTAATAAGAAATCGAAAAACACATTTGTACATAGCGGAATTCGAATCCAGGACCTGCAGATTGCAAGTCAAGTGCTTGATTGATTCTATTAATGTAAGCCGCTATTACGCATACAGGATAATTACTAATAGTATGATTAACACTATAAAAATAGAAACAATAACAAACATAACTTTTAACTATAGTTTCACTCACCTTTCGTATATAATTTGAGTCTATGTTGTACAGATGTAATAGCTCCCAGGACAGATAATCTGTTCACTCGGGACTTGATGTTAGATGCTGTACCAAATTCATCAGCCAACATCTTCGATACACGTGAGATTTGATCCTTGGGCGGTATGATCAGGGATATCATTGATGTACCATTACTGAAATTAAAATAGAATTTTTGTTAGAAAATCTTAAATATATATTTTTTTATCCTTCAATCACAAAGGCCTAATTGTTCTCTTTCCCTCAGCAACTTTTTCTTAAAGATTTGATAGTGGAGAAGATGCATAGGAAGGGAAATATTTTCTTTCTATGCATCCCCTCCTCTGTCAATTAAAGGTAAGCAACATATCTTCAAAATGTGTATGTCTATGGTCAACCTACAACTTTATTTCTCAACTTTGTAATCCAAGGTGCTCTGTGGACCCCAGTTGGTTCTTTTGAACTGCTTTGAGAGTTGTTGGTCTGCCCAATGTTAAAATATAGCAACTTGGACTTGTTATTTGATAGCTATTGTGCCATAAATAACTTCAGTTGTATTAAATGGGGGATGTCAATCATATTTTAGACTATGTGGGGGACATATACTATGTGGAGATGTATATTAAGGGAGTCCGAGAGACCCCAATATTCATCGCTTATCCAAACTCTACTCTATCTTTAAAAATAACAAAAATAACCAAGAAGGATATGCATAGACTATTTCAATTTAAAAGGGAAATAAAATAAGCATAAACAAATAAAGAGAACTAATGTTTTTTTTCACAATTGAAAGTCTGAAGAAACTTTACTTCTTTTCAAAACAAAAAGACAAAGGCTTGTTATATTCAGCCAAGTCATGTTTGTTTTTGTGTGATAATTGGAAACAAAGACACTTGTATAAAGTGTTTATTTTAAGGCAGCAATTTGTTAATTTTTCCATACATGTAAATATTACTGATTCATAATACCATTTATAACGCTGGTCATAAATGAAAGTATGATTCGAAGAAAAAAAAATCGAGTGAAGTACGCCGAAAGCTGCAGAACCGCATTGCGCGAATGCATTCGATTTTCAAAAGCAGCCAAAAGGGCGCGTAATTCCAAACAGTCCAAATCAGCTGGACAATTTTTTCCCCAGTTCTAACAGACTACTAAAGTACTTAAATTTCATTTTGAGAACGTAATTTTTCGATTATGATACTCAGAGTCTATTAAATGCGCATTCCTGCATCCTTTGCGTTTCCACAAGGTTATTTCTGCGCATGCAAATCGCGCATGTGCCCGTCCATCGTGCAAGTGACGCAGCCGTGTTGGCAATTTCATCCAATGAAATAGCCACAAACATAGCATAGTACAATGACCACGTTGTTACTGCATAGCGTCAATCTATACCAAGAATGTGATACTTCATTCATAACTCACCCTCTCGCCATCTCCAAACTCTTGATAAGTTTCTTAATCTTCCAGATTTCGACATTGCGATCCGCTGACGATTCTTCGGACATTTTGGATCGGGTTAAATAAACTAATACACCACTAAAACACTCCGAATAACGGATAAATAAACGTAAAAGTCTGTAAAACACACCACTAAACTTTAATAATAAGGGAATTCGAGGGAAAGGGACTTCAACTCGCGGTTAAAACTGCTTTAATCCAGATCGAACCGGACGGACGAGACACCTCGCGACTTCGTTCACTCACTTTCTAGTTTACATTTACGTCTTTCGTTACTCGTACTTTTCTTCTGGTGCGGGGATTCTTGGATTTTTTCTTTATTCGGTTAACCCTAAGCATGTGGGATACAAAAATCAGACATTTGAGGATAAAAAGATGACGTGACGGAACTAAGCGATCGAACGAACGCCTCCACTCGTCGCCGATCGGGGAAATGAAAGAAAAAATTGAACAAATTGTTGCTATACTTAAAATTTGTTGACAGTGTTAACAGCACTACATTTTCAGAATTTACTAAAAATAGACGGCCCTACTGAACTAAATCATTCAAGAATAACCAGACACTCGTTTTTATTCTTGCTTATAGAATTTGGATGTTGTGTTTCGTCTCAGTTCTCATAAATGAGTCAGTTTTAACTCTTCTCATTACTTACGTGTACGTGTCCGAATAAATTACTTTGTATGTATAAGAAGAAATTCTATAAGGAAGGAATTAAACCGCCGAACGTCGAGGAACATTATGTAACTTCTCATTTTCGTGTTATCTATCTTCAACGAGATAATAATTAGTGATTACATAATTTTGGCATGACAACATTGTATCCAACTGTCAATTATACATTGGGCAAGACGTCTTATCAATTTAAAAAAGAGGTTATAATTTCGCAATTACAAAAAACCTATGGTTTGCCTTGAAGGTTTGCTGTAAATTTACAATACTAAAATAAACGAACATAATGTAAAATGGATATATGTAGGACTTGAGATATCCAACACGTTTAAACTCACTAAACGAATATTAAACCGGAAGATAACCAACCGGGATGTCTTCGTTTGGATCGATCTTATTCAGGGATATTGGTGTTAAAAGGTTTTGGAATGCATGGACTCGTGGTTATAGATTCAGTTATGTGGTGCGGCGCTGCCGACGGGAACGTACAGTGCGGGAAGTGTTACATTGTTTTAGGACGGCATTTTTCAAACCGAGCAGAACTCTATTAATGTCTGTAACAGCGGCTTACAACAGTCGTAGTGAGGAGACAACGGACTGTAACGTTGGAATTTCCGATGATGAACTGGAGGTATGGAGAATTCCATTCGTCAAGGTCATTTATGTCACACGATTGACATACTAAGTATATTCATACATATATATATGTATGTATGTGCACAACTATTAGATATATATAATTTATTAGTTCAATTATTACGTAGGAACTATTTTATAGTTAAAGATAGTAAACAAGATAGTGGCCAACTGATTTTGCTAAAAATAGAAGTTAAGTGAATGCTGCATACAAATACCCCCAACTACTTTGCCTACCTAAAAGGAACGGAGGAAGATATAGGGTGTTGCACCCTTCCTATACATCCCATCCAATGCGGGATCCATATCCCCCAACCAAGTTATACTTATGAGGAAAAGATGAGTGAAGGACTAATTTTACTGCTACACAAGGGACCCTTAAAGAGTCTGTAACTAGTCTTAACTTAATCTGGGGTAGTAAGATTAAAATAAACATTGAAATTAAAACATAAAATTAAATGGATCTTAACTATTTATTTAACTAATACAAAATACTGTCGAAACTAGATAAGCAAGTCATTTTTCGGTCCTAATGCCTTTTAAAAGCAAGGAAAATACAGCAGACCTTAAGATACTTGCTTACCCAGATTCCAGTCCAGTGTTATAATGACTTGTTTACACACAACATATCGGTTTTCTACAGGTTTTACTAAGAGATGTGGACTTAGTTAAGGATTTAATCAAGGTGACTCTACAATGCAGGACATGTTGTAAACGTGTTGTTATAGATAAGAAGCAAGCCGGCGTGCAGTACTGTGAGTACGTATATCATTTAATACATAACATTTATTTCAAACAAACAAAAAGGATAAAGTTAATAAAGTGTATATTAGAGAAGTTTGAAAGTAGCGCCAGTGATCGAGAAATTGAGGAGTAAAAGAATAGCATGGTTTGGACATGTTATGCGGAGGGATGATGATATAAGCAGAAAAGTAATGAGATTGAATGTGGATGGCTCAAAGGTAGAGGAAGACCAAAAAAAGTATGGAATGACTGTGTGAATGAGGACATGCGTAGGAAGGGGGTAGACTCAGATATGACGGCTGATAGAGATGTATGGAGGAGTAGCACATACTGTGCCGACCCTCAATAAGGATAAGGGCAGGTTGATGATGATTTATTTCAAACAAACACACATACTGCATAGATTGGAACATATTTAAGACATAGCTTAAGAGAAGGCACTACCTCCTGTAACACATCCCCGCCTACCGCATAAGGCAGAGTCCTAAGGAATTATAGAGTTTTTTGGTTCAATACAGTATTATTTATTTATATAACTGACTAATCAGAGATATTTCACATGATTGGTTATTTTTTTATAATATAAGGTTGCAAAAGAGCTAATGGCCAACCACATTCACCGAAGTGATGAAGCAACCTCCGCCCATAGACATCTACAATTACATATATTGCCTAACTTTAATTGACGGAGAAGGGGATATACAGAAAAAGGATATTTTCCCATACTAAGCCCTAATACCCTCCTCCACCAAAATCATTAACTAAAGTTGGGCATCTGGAATGCTTTGAATTAGAGGATAGATTAGATTTTTTTTTAATTTTTATGTAACACATATCAAATTCCTTTCTTATATGGTGTAGGCACAGTATTAATTTTGTATGTAAAAGCCATATCTTTTGGAAGCAAAGGTCAGCTTTGGAATGCGCATTCCTTTGGCCCTGCTACAACTAAGTACTTGCTACTTGAAGTAAGTAGAGAGATTATGTTTCCTATTCTGTGTCCTCTTCTCCGACAAATTCACTTCCCTTTCTTCATGCACTAATTACTTAGTACTAAGTAATGAATGAAGAAAGGGAAGTGAATTTGTCGGAAAACACGACACACATAACCTTTCTATTCATCCTCTCCCCCATTGATTATAAAAACATCTGCAATTGCAGATGTCTATAAGCAGCGCTTCGCTGTTTTTGGCGAATCCGCTTGTCTGCTATTTAATAATATAAAATTCTATACAATTAAGCTATATCATATAGTTTCTCATCTATTTTCAACCATTTTCACAGTTGTAAAGATGGTCATCCTGCGGAGGACTCTTCAGACGGCTGGGTCCCGTTCATGGAGGCGGAGGATGTTATCATCTGGCGCAAGGAGTACAAACCTGGACAGGGTTTATATGCTTACAAAGGTAATAATTTAATCATTTGAATGGTTTTATGCAAGATGTAGTCATTGTGTTATAGTGGGGTAGGCTCAACAGTTTACGTCCGCTAGACCGATCATTTGTCATTTCAGACATCACTTCTCACACAAAACATTATTTTTTATGATTTCATACTTGAATATTGAAGTTGTTTAAATTTATTTCAAGTTTATACTTTTGACTTGGCTTTTGGCCAGCATGGTTGACTATGGCCTAATCACCCTTAACTTAGGGTAGGCTCCGAGCCCCTCGGTGGGGACGTATTGTGAGCTAATGATGATGATGATTAGGTTTTAAACGTTATTTCGTAGGTTTATTTAATGAGCTTCCAAATTATTTTTTAATTTGAGCTATAAATAGTATAATAATTTGTCCATCAGAATTTATTATGTTTAAATAAGATGTTAAATAAAACAAACATTGCATGTAAAAAAATAGTTTCACGTTTTTTTTTTAAGTACTCTGTGTTTTATATTGGCGGCCATTTAAACGGCACAGGTTTAAAAAAATACTTCCGTGTTGCCATATAGGTATATAAAATTAGTTACAAAAGTTTCCATATGACCTCGACTGATCGTTATCATAGTAATAGATCTTGTCTACGTTATGTTATGCTGAATTATGTCATAGTTATGTTTTGTACGTGATGCAATCCAAACAAAGTTATCTAATGCAACCAATTGGCACGTCAAGAGCAAGAAAACTTTTGTGTGCGATGTGCCAACTTAAAATCTGGAGATCAGATTTTTTTTTCTTTCTTCTATTTATATTTCGAACACTTAATTTTATCCAACGGTTTGCCCACGTCGAGTCTTCCGTGAATAGATGTGTGTCTGTGGGGTACGATCGCCGGTATTGGGCCGGTTGAACGGGATTTCATGTTTGGATAGATGGACGTTTGTTAAAAGGTACCTCCAGAACGGCTGTATATCGATTAATATAGAACACTAGCTTCCTTGCGCGGAATTGAAAAAAGAAAAATTAGTAGCCGATTCCAGACATTTATGCGAAATTTCAGCAATATCGATGCCAACTTTCTGTAGATACCTTTTAACAAATATCCATCCATTAGTAAGATAGTCTAGAAGAACACATAGACTAGTTTTTTAATACTTGCGGACGGAGTCGCGGGTGACAGCTAGTTATATTTATGTAGCTGTTTTCCACCATTCTAGTATACGGTCGCTACCCCGAGGTGAGTGCGCGGGATTTTGCGGCAGTACAACTAGACGGGGCGTATCGACGCGCGTGGGACGCCGCTGTCGCCGCGCTGGCTGTAGTACAAAGACACGCGCTCGGTGTACCTGGTCAGGCGGTGCTGCATTGGGAGGTGTTGTGGCCGGTGAGTACACTGACGAAACAGTTACAACAACATGTTTCATGTTATAATACTACAAATACATACGAACATATGTAATATGATTATGTAAGAACTTGATGTTAGGTCATATAGGTCTGTAGGGTGGAAAATATACTGCAAGTAATATTATGTTTTTTCTTCATATTTTTTATATATTTTGTGTACTACATAATACAGATTAAATTACTTGTGAGAGGCCCAATTATAGTGCTCTTACCCTTCCCAGTCTTTTCTTATAAAGGTTGGGTATGGGAAGTGGATTTGACGGAGGTAGAGATTAGGATAGAAAGAGAAAGTCTTTCGCTTGCTCATTTTCCACTATGTTAAATATAAAAAAATATGATATTTACGCTTTTTAAAATATATTAACTTTCAATTTTTTTTTATATTAACTTTAATTTTTTTATGGTTCAATTATTTGTTTTAATTTCTTTGAATGAGAACATATTATTTACAAATTTTCAGAGGTTATTCGCGAATCGAGACTACGTGTATATAAGACGACATAAAGAATTTGATGCATTTAACGAACGTCTAACAACCAAAGATAATCTAGTCGCCGACTGTACTGATACACAAGAGGAAACGAGACGGAAATATGTTGACAATACGAGTGAGGGAGACAGAGTTAATAATAAAGTATACGTCATAGTGTCCAAGTCTTGTGAACATCCGGATGTACCAGAAACGAGACATGCTATCAGAGTGATGGAGTATTGGAGTCATATGGTCGTTAAAACTATTCAAGGTGCGGATAAGGTAAGGAAAAACACAATTTAATTTAAAAAAAAAAATTAACCGAATTTATGACACTCAGGGGAATGGTACGAATCGAATGATACCTCAGTTGTCGAAATCAGTTCAGGTACAATTCAAAAGGTCTGCGTCCATTGGCACGTAATAAGGTAGAAGGGAGGGACTGAAATGACGAAAGAAAGTTTGGTCTGGGGGACTAAAACTGTTGTGTTAACCCCACATAAAGTGGGCAGACCATTCTAGAGGCAAATTTCTATGTGGGGTTAAAACAACAGTTTTAGTCCTCGTTTCATCTTAATTCTAATGAGGTCTGAGAGATTTGTTTTTAAATTGACTTTCCATTGTATATAGCCCGGTATGGAGTTCGTGCTGACATACTATGACGAGCCAGCGCGTGGTGGCATGCCAGTGGGTGTGGCGGCGTGGGCCACTGGCCGCGCTGCACCCGGCTACCTCGCGCGTATGCGTCGCGCTGCCAACCACTACCACGCGTGGGCAGTCAACACACCACCTCATCAGCAGGTAATGTGTTAATCCCGTCATGGAAAATAAAAAAAACCCTTAATTAGTAGCCTATGTGTCCTTAAATACTGTGTTCTACATCTATGTCAAACTTCATTAAAATCAGTTGAGCCGTACCGGAGACACTTTCAACATCCACCATCCATCCATCTAAAGAATTGTACTTATAATAATAGTTGTGACTCCGTCCACGTGGAATAAAAAAAAATAATTACTAGCCTATGTGTTCTTCCAGACTATGGTTCTACATCTATGACAAATCTCATCGAGATCCATTGAGCTGTTCCGGAGACTTCTAACATCCATCTAAATATTCGCATTTATAATATTAGTAAGATTTAATTCTGTTATAAAGGAGATGCCAGACTTCACACCCTTCGATCCTGAGCTGGTGGAAAAGCAGCAGAAGAATGCAAGCACACAGATCAGTGAAGAGGATATGGAGGTAAAGTACATAATGGTTAAACCCAATAATCTAAAGATTGATTTATTTTCATACTTTTATAATTAATCGTCGTCTAAATTAGGTTTTTACATAACTATTACGATCTGCTTTTGAATCTAATAAATAAAAAAAGATTTTAGATAAATATAATTTACTAACTATCGCCCGCAACTTCGTTTGCGCGTAATTAAAAAAAATATTAAATAGCCTATGTGTTCTTCCGGGCTTTATTCTAAATATATGCAAAATTTCAGCCGCTTTAGAGATATCTTCAAACATACATCCATCTAAGTTTTTCTTGACAATTTTTAAAACTCAACCAAATGTATATTTATTCACAATGTGACTTGTTAGATTACAAACGTTTTAAACGATTCGCTTGTGACATATAGAATTTAACTATTGTTTAAAATATTTAGGTTTAATAATAATTAAAAAAAATATTTACAGTCATCAAAAGAAGGTCCTGAAATGGAAAATAATGATATCACAAGAGATCAAAGCACACAGACAGAATTAAATGAAAATAGAATAGAAATTAAAGAAGTGATAAAAGAAAAATGTATAGAACAAAATACACAGAACAATGAAATAAAGAAAGAACAAGATGAGAAGAAAGAAGATAAAAGAAAAAATAATGCAATAAATATTGAAGCGCCTGTCCAAAAAGATACGGCAAAGGTGCGTAAATGCATCAATTAATATTAATAAAATGGTTTAATATGACATTCATGAAAAAGACATCGGTTATAACGACCTAAGTTCATTCTCCTGTTCTCTTTCACGATACTTTTTTCAGTCTTTCTCTATTTTTAATTTTAATTTCCTTCCCCTTTCTTAAAGGGATTTGGCGGGGAATGGGATACATAGGTAGGGAAAAATCTCCTTTCTGTGTTCAGTAAACATAGGCTACTTATTTACGAATGCAAATGTCTATGGCCATCTGTCACTTCGCTGTTTTGGCGAATTTCAATTAACTTTTTTTAACGCATTATAAATCTTTGTAGTCCAACAATCTAATTTCTTCTTTATGTAATACTAGGTGTTGCCCGCGACTCCGTCTGCGTGGAATTAAAAAAAAACTTAGTAGTCTATGTGTTCTTCCAGACTATGTTCTATTTATATGCCAAATTTCATCAAGATCTGTTGAATCGTTTTGGAGATACATTTAAACTTGTTAGTAAGATTTTATTTTTTTTAATTTTAAAAATTGTTTCCACCGATAGAAAACTGTTGCATCGAGAAATGAAGAAATTTAAAAATAAAGTAAATACAAGATTTTCTTTAATGATTTTACAGTTAATTTATTTTGTAATTATTTGACTTGTAATTAAGTAATTTGAGTATTTAAAAATATTTTTATGTTTTGAGTTTTTTTTTTTATTTTAGTGATTTTTTTTTTGCATTTTAAAAGTATTTTTTTTTTAATTTATTTTAATTATTTATTTTGTATTAGATATTCTTGAAGGATTTTGAAAGTAAAATTAAGTATTTCTATAAGTAATTTATATTAGAAAAGTAATATTGAATACTAGCTATCGCCCGCGACCTCGTTTATAGAAAAAAAAAACTTAATTAGCCTATGTGTTATTCCAGACTGTATTCTATATGTATGTTAAATTTCAGTTAGATACATGCAGCCGTTCTGTATATACTTTCTTACAGACAACCATCTAAACATTCGCATTTATAATATTAGTAAGATTTCTCTTTTTATTTTTCAGGAGACAGAGTTAGAAGGAGAAGAGAATAATGGCAGTTGGTGGAGATATCTCTATCCTTTTTATTATTTTGTATAGATAATATTAATAATTGTTATAATAGTTATAGGCTGATAAATTTATTTGACCCGGTGGACAACCGTTGGTTTGAGACCAAAATCTCTATATTGTTATCCCTGTCGTTATCTTTGATAAAATAGAGATATGTTTTTTTAAATGTAGATTTTGATCTCAGATACCCACGGTAAGTTGATATTTAATTGCAATTTGTTATAAATTTATCACAAGATCCTTGTTTTGTCATCTCATCGGGCCATATAAGTTTGTAGCACTATGTTTTTTATAATATAAGTGACAGAATAAGTGATAGGCTTTTTCGTGTTATGTCCGATTTACATTATTCCAGTCCAGCGATTGTATTACAACTGGAATTGTGTGAACATACTGGAATGAGTTTTTGAGATCAAAATCCCTGTATATTCAATGTATTTAGTCTCGGAAACCCGCTGTAAGTGGGTCTTTGTTTGTGTTATTATTCCAGTTGTGATCCAGTTATGATCGCTGGACTGGTATTATGTAAATTGCATTTTGTGTTCATTAGATGTGAAAATTTTGTTATATATTTGGGTATTTGTTTAAAATTTGGTATGAAATTTTATTATATGAGATTCTTAAAGCTTTTTAGTGCTTGCTGTTTCCGACGGTATAAAATATTATTTTCTAAGTACTAAAGAATAAATGTTGCTATTTATAAGCATTTATGTCCATTTTACAGTAGATGATAAATAAAAAAAAAATGTTTTTCAATTCGAAATTCGATTGAAACAGATAGTAAAAGATTTTTTATAAAATTTTCCATACTATCATCAAATATATCAAATTTTACGTATCTTAAATTATTTAAACTTTCGTGAGACATTATAAACTGATATGAAAACGGCTATACGCTCACGTTTTAAGTGAGCTGGTGGTCGCGTCCGCGAAATACCAGTACCACTCACCCTGATGAAGGGCCCCCGATGAGCTAGAAACTAGTCAGTGCCACCGGACTAATATATGTCAGTATTTAACCATTTTTAAATCGTCGTCAATATCAAAATCACCGTCTTTGAAGCGACGGAACCAATCACGGCATGTTGTTTCGCTTAGAGCAGCATTTCCGTACACTTCTTGAAGCTCTCGATGCGCTTGAGCTGCCGTTTTTTTTCGAATGAAAAAAGAAAATCAACACTTCCCGCAAATGACGATTGTTTGGCACGAAATTCGACATTTTTACTTGACCAGAAGTATATAATGCGAGAACAAAATCACTCATGTGTCGCAACGGTTTGTTTACCATATGTCTAAGCTTGGTTCATGACGTTTTGGATATGTCAAAATCGACCAGCTCTTACTGCTAGAGCCGTCTACTGACAAACAGCGAGAACTTTGTTGCGCACCTATCAGTTTAATTTTACGTTTCTTAGTTAACGTAAAAAAAGTGGTACAAATTTTTCTTTTTACGTATATTTTGAATAAAGTTTCATTGGTGATAAAAGCCATAAAATATTAGAAATAATCCTAACCTAGTCCATAATCTATATAATTACATAATAAAATTGGATTGTCTGTATGTCATAAAAAATTCAGAAACATATATTTGAGTTGCTTATAACGTCGTTTGTCTGTTTGGTTGTTGGAAAATGGTTGGTCGAAAGTAATGTAGGCTGTTTTTATCCGTGCTGACAAAGTCGTAGGCAAATGCTAGTTTAAAATGAACTTTAGGAAAAATTATAAATATTTGTTAGTGTTGTTTCCGCTTACTAACAGATGGCGCTGTGAAGAAACTGTTTTTGTATAAACACAATATTAAGTATCTTGTCTCGTCATATAGTTCGTTTTTAATAACATTTTTGGATATTATTTGTGTAAATACGAATACCTTTGAGAGAGTAACATGATTTTCGCTACTAACTTCTACTGTCATTTCAAAAAATGGTTTCAAAATTGCTACTACGGTTTCAATTACTTCCCAATGTGTATTTTGAAGATTGAGCTCATTTTTTGTAAGAGCCAATGTGCTTATCACAGCATCTTTTAATTTTTTAAATTCTCTCTAACATCTCAAAACACGAGTTCCAACGTGTTGGGCATTCTTTTTTAAGTTTTAACAATGGTAAACCCATTTGGTTTAGTGTTGATTCTAACTTCGTTTGTGCAGTACAACTTTTTTTTTAAATATTTTACTATGGATTTCACTTTACCTATAATATCAGATATTATTTTAAGGCCGTTCTGCACAATCAAATTTAATGTATGGGCGAAACAACCCACAGGTCGCCATTCGCCTAGCCTGATAGCAGCTTTTTTTTTTTATTGGGCGGCGCTATGCCGCCCTCTCGTTCCCCCTAGTATGTTGTGGCCAGAGACTTTGGTTACTTTTTTAAGTTATTCACAAAATTCTTACACTAGTTGCTTATAAATTAATACATTTTTACTTACTGCTAATTTAAAACTTCTATATAGCAGCTTGGATGTTAGCTGCATTGTCACTAACGACGTATCACTTTATTTGTAATTTGCCAATCCTGCATCATCTGCCGTACGAAGGCAACTAAATTTTTCACTTGTATGCCTCTGATCATAATTAATACAGCCCAGTAAAACAGACTGTATCACAGTGTTCGAATTAATAAATTGTGCAGTGACCGCGATATAGTTTTCATTAGCGTTAGATGTCCATGCGTCGGTACAGAGACAAATAGCAAACGAATCTTTTAAACGTTGAAATACTTTTTCAAATACTTCCATGTAATTTTTATTAATTAGCGTGTTAGATAAGGTTTTCCTAGTTGGTAGTTGATAATCGGCAATCATTCTCGCGATACGACCTCATAGCAGATAGATTTTCTCCTATTAATAATAGAAGCGTTGCTGGAGTTTCTTCCGCCACTTCTTCTCCCAGCGATAACGCTTGCCGAAGTGGTAGTAATGTTAGATGTATTAAGTTGTTTTTTTTTATTCAGAGGAGACAGAGTCTCAGGTGACAGTTAACACAAATATTGTTTTTTTTTACATTTAATTGACAAAGAACTCGTTGGACCGCTGGTTTTGGTTGTGTCGCCACTTGCACGCCCAGTTCCAGCACGACATGCCCGCCCATGGCTCGTCCGTGTAGAATACTTGCCCGTTCTGGTACATCTGGAAGTAAATGTGTATGTTTGTTTAAAGTTATCTCCATGAATGCATGAAAGCATCACGCACGCTATCGTTTTTGTTTGCTTCTGCATCAACAGCCGCAATGTCACAATATTTGGAAAGTAGTTTCAAAGCTTGTAAATATGTGTCAATACTTTCTTCTGGTCGTTGTTTCCTTGTTGCTAACATGTGTCTAGCTAAAATCTGATTTTTCGGTTTTACATATAGTTTTTGTAGTATTGTGATCGCTTATTCGTAGTCCATCTTGATGAAATTTGGCATACATATAGAACATAGACTGGAAGAACACAGACTACTTATTAAGTTTTTTTTTAATGCCGTACGGACAGAGTCGCGGGCAATGGCTAGTTTTATCCACATTCTCGGGGCTCGAGCCTACTCTAAGTTGATGAATACAATTTGAAATTTGATCAGTTTTCAGGGTTCTATAGACCTAAAAAGATGTCAGACCTTGTCTGGCATAAGTCAAACTAAATTATGACAACTGTCAAAATGTCAATATCGTTTTTATACTGTTGCTGTCAGGTTATGTTTTATCTTTTATGACATATGGTAGCTGATACATGGAATAATATAATCTAATTTTATTTCTCTTTCCCTTCAAACCATTTTCTTATAAGGAAAGGAAGGGAAGTGGAAGTGGACTTTCCGGATGAGAGGATGCATGGGAAGGGAAAATATTTCATTTCTGTGCATCCTCTTCTCCGTCGATTAAAGGTAGGCAACGCATATGCGATTGCGTATGTCTATGGGCAACGGTCACTTCGCTATTTCAGCGATTTCAGGTGCCTGCTCTTTCGTTTGCCATCTTTTGATATAAAAAAAAGCCTATTTTTTATACCCTCGTGTGAAACTATACTTACAAATGATAGATCGGAGCTCTTATAACTGACGCCATCGTATCCGAAGCGTAGTATAAAATTCATAGAGAATATAGAGAAAATGCAACGGACGTCAGTAGTGGCAGGCAAGAAGTATCGATAGGGTCCGCACCAGTACGACACCTTAGGCTCATACTCCACCGATTCAGGGAACTCTTCGCGAGGATTTATTCTGAAAATATCTTACTAATATAAACTAGCTGTCGCCCGCGACTCCCGACGTGCGGAATTAAATAAACATATTCAGTAGCCTATGTGTTCATTTAATTCTGCGCGGATTTAGTCGCGGGCGACAGCTAGCATATTTTTGACATCTGTTGCACCTTGTGCCTCGTCGACCACACAGAAGACACGCCCCAAGTGTGAAGCAATTACAACTACAGTCTGATGAGTTCATTCTGGAGGCCTAATTTTATTCTTTCCCTTACTACCCTTTTCTCATAAGGGTAGGTAAGGGTTGATGGATGAAAGAGAATATGCTCTTTCTATTCACTCTTCTGTCGATTAAAGTTATTCAATGCATCTTAAATTGTGACAGTCTATGTGCATTCGCTGTTTCGGCGAATTAAAGTACTTGTTCGCTCGTTTCCCAATTTAAAATGGCGTGCCTTCGTTACAGCTAAGTGTCAGAACGATTAGTGAGGGGACATAAACGTCGACATTTTAATAAGACTAGTGTTGCGATACACCGGCACAGTGTCGGATTTTCTTCCTAACAATATAAAATATCCATACTTGTAGATGCACTGTGCGTCACTCCAATTATCATCAGAATGGCAGTACAGACCCTGGCTGGGGTCTTTGGCTTGGAATTGTTCTGCGTGAGGACCCACGTACGTTGTCTCTGAATGTCGATGGTAGAAACCGGAGAATGCAAATGCACCTAAATATAAAATAAATCTAAAATCATATCTTTCGTGTGATTATATAAAAGTTTATAATTAGTTTACGAAGTAGAAATTATTTGAAAAATGGAACGTTAAATTCATGGCCGCCATTTTGAAATCGATTTCTGTGTGACAGTTATTTTGTGAAAATTGCTAAATGCAAATGTTTAGATGGATGGATGGATGTTAGTAAGTATTTCAAGAACAGTTTAATTGCTCGCTGAAATACACAGATGCAACATAGCCTGGAAGAACACAAACTACGAATATTTTTTAAAATTTTAGAATATACCATTTTCTTGGTTTCATTATCACAATCTTTGCTATTGTTTTTTAAAACGAATTTTTGTCAAAAGAAAATCACCTCTAAACGTATAGCAATGTGGTTTCCTTTCGCTTGATAATATCATTTGTGCGTCCTCTTGGTTGTGAGCTGAAGCTATGTAGTAAGATGTTCCTAGACATTTGAACTCTGGAAATAATGATTTGGCATTTTCGTATTTACTTGTTGTACAGGAGACCGTGGGAGATCTTCACTTGTATGATAAGCAATAGCTATAAATAGAAATAAATAGGCAAGCCTACCTAATTCTCTACGTCTAAAACATGATATGGAATTTATTCGGTTATCAAATATGAGACGATGAAAGAAAATTATAATATACAAGAGTGTCGGTGGCTTTGGGGTCAAGCATTTAGCTTGCAATCTGCAGGTCCTGTATGTTACATATGTATATTTATCCGACGTTCTTAAGGTGAAGGAAAACATCGTGATGCTGCACATATCAAGAAATTCAAAGATATGTGTGAAGTCAACCCGCACTTGTCCAGCGTGGTTGACTATAGCCTAATCACTCCTTACTTAGGGTAGGCTCCGAACCCCTCGGTGGGGACCTATAGTGAGCTGATGATGATGATGACAAGTTTTGTTAATCAATAATCTTTATATATATAATTCTTCTGTGAGTGTGTATGTCACTGAACTTCTCTCAAACGACTGGAGCGATTTTGATGAAATTTTTTGTGTGTGTTCAAGGGGATCTGGTAATGGTTAGATTCACAATTTTCATCAAATATTAACTTCATATTAATTTATTCAAATTAAGACGTGTAGACAGGACAACGTCTGTCGGGTCCGCTAGTATTTGATAAAGTTTTAATCTGATTTTCATATTGATAAAAGTCAATCTACCACTGGCTCTTAGACTATTTTGTTTATATTGTATTCTGTAATTTTACTATCGTTAATGAAATTAACTAACTCAATAATATATGGTCTTCGTTTGCTTCTGTACTCAGTCTCATGCAAAATATTACTGACTAAAATAATTCTAGGAAATACAGAAAATGTTTACCAGGACTGGCATATAATCCGAATGGTATTTTAGCCTGTGTTGATTTTATTTTAGCTTCGGATGTGTCCATTTTTTTATTGAGTTTTAAAAGTACCATAGACATTAACGCCATGTCTGTCTCGAAGAGTAATCGCTTTAAATCCTTTATGTGCGTGTCTATGAACGTGTAAAGTCTTTTCTGAGCCGTCTCTAGAATCTCACGTCGCTCTATCTGCAAAAGAACACAGAATCATGAACAATTCTATTCGTTAATTAAAAAAAAAATCTGACCATGATATTCAGGGGGCATTTAAGATTAGAATCCTCATTCGTCAGAATCGGATTATTCGTTTATAGGTCAAAAATAGACAAACCCTCATAAAAACTTAGTTCGTATCGAAAGAATAAGATACAAAAAACAGTTGCTTATCTTGTCGCTTAGTGGAAAAGGGGTGTTATTTACCTCTGTTCGTTCTCTGTTCAGAGTGCACATGTTTCTAATATTTTTTTAAGATAAGTTCAATAATACCGTTCACAAATATATTTAGTGTTGTAAATCCACGATCACGCAGAAGACAGGAGCGAAGTGGAAAAATTCCACCTTTCGTCTGATGAGTGTGGTGAAAGAGAAGATTTAAGTCCCCTTTTCTCTTCCCATCCTTTTGTTGATAGGATGGATTTGAAGAAGGAGTAGACGATAGGAAGGTATATCCTTTTCCTATGTGTTTTACGTCTGTGAAAAAGATAAGCATCTGCAATTGTGGATGTCTATGGGCAGAGGTCGCTTCGCTATTTTGGTACATTCAGTTAGCCGCTTGTTTTATCATCTTATGACATAAAAAACTTAAAAGAGATGATTTCAATGTAAGTTTACGTTACCGGATTGTGCGGTTCCTTGATACGGCTGTTCATATAGCTGTAGTACTCCTGCAGCCTTTCGAATTTCTCATCAGCGTAGCTATGCCGTGGGTCTATCTCTTTTACACTCGGCAAGTTGTACGGTTTCTAGTGGAGACGAATATTATGTTTAATAGGCTTTCTTTTACATTAATAGCCAAGGCCCTAGGATTGATTGGAGAGACGTAAAAAGGGAATATGAGATACAGTAGAGAAAAAGTTAATTTTAAACTTCATAAGCTGGCAACACGACTCAAAATTTGACACGAGTTTGAAATAATGCCTGGGTTACATTATGCCAGCACTGTCGAACAAGCGCTGGTCTGGTATGGACTGTTTTAGTGTTTTTAAAATGCAAGGAAGAGTACTTCCAAACACAAGTTTCTATAGGATAAAATGGAATTACCGACACTTGTTAAAAAATTATTTCCTTTATGCCAGTCCAATATATATGAATTTTTCAGTGTTTTTTTTACCTGTAATTTTAAGCATTATCTATTGGTATAATATAGTATTGTTTAAGTTAACATTTCGTAAAGACTTCTAAGAAACAGTCGAAAATACGATCGACGAAATTAATAAGAATTGAAAAAGATCTTGGGTAAGAGATTGATTTAGGGAAAGAGATGTAAAGAGAGAATCGTCAACGCAATTGAAATAGTTAAAATTTGGCGTGAGTTAGAAATAATGTCTGGTGTACATTATGCCCCAGTAGGACAAACGCTGGTCTGGTATGGACAGTTTTGGTATTGTTAACATGACACGGAAGAGCACTTCTAATCACTTCCTTTAGGATTATTTTTTTTCTTTTTTTTTATGTATTTATTTATTTTCCATACAAAAGATTTCACAAAGAATTTTATCTCGCCAAGCTGTAATGCTTAACGGCGAGACGCGCTCGTTATCACAAGAAAACAAAAATGTATTCAATCAACAACATTTACACATACTTAAGGTAAACATTAAACACATAAACATAACCTCACTTTATTACAGATTTGTTTATCGATGAGGACACTTTTTCTTCATCGAGAAACAAGTCTGTCAGCTTTGACTTTAACAATTTTCTGCTTATATCTTGTCTCTGTCTTAGCTTAGCTATTCTATTAAATAATTTTGGTACCATGTAATTAGACGTTCTTTCTCCATAGTAATTCTTTACCTTCGGCTTAACTAATTCTTTGTCATTTACTCTTCGTGTATTATATTTATTTTTTACTAATATTTTACATTCGTCCTTGTAAAAGTATTCTAATCCTAATAGATAATCAATCTTTTGGAAAACCACTTTATATTGAACTTACCGTCTCAACTGTTGGAAACGATAGTCGGGCCAGCTGAAAAGAGCAGATTCATTAGCATCTGTTGTCAAAATTGAATAAAGAAAAAGGTGCATTTGTAGAATCACACTTACCAGTTGGAATGAAGACACATCACCGTTGCCCCCCAACGCTGATGAAAACAGCATCAGGAACTAAAATATAAATTTAACAAAAGACAAAATTAGTCATCAAATACGCACTGGGCCAGTGTGCTTGTCTTAGACTTAGTCAATCTTAATTTTTTTATTTATTTATAGGTTGAACGTTGGAGCCTGTCATAGTATTAACAGACACCGGCGCCTTTCCCGTAAAATATGGGGGTAGACTCGACTCCCTCGTTCGGGATGAACTGACGACTGAGCAAATCAAACATTCAGCCACAGTTGGAACAAATCACACTGGATTTTTGCCCATTACTACTTTGAACTACTATTAAAAATATTAGCCCAATTGGCTCTATGACTATTCGTGAAACAATTCGTCATATTTTCATTATCAAGTCATTGTTTTGTGGTACTAACTTCTAGGTAAATCAAAATAAAAACAAGATCAAAATTAATATTCCTTACCATGGAAGTTTTAAAAAATGTTTTTATTGGAACCATAACTGTGGCCTGTTTGAACGCAGGTTTGATAGACTGTTACTCCAAAGCTTTATAGTTTAGTCATTAATTTTAATTTGATAAAAATTGTAATTGACTATAAAACAAGTGAAAACTAGATCCAGTAACTAGCACTACACACACGCTTTGATAGAAGTTTAATAAAAATTCTAACATGTCTTGTCTCGTTGTCAAAGTTCGTGGTCAAAACTTCATCGGTTTTGTTGTCAGTAGAATATGGAAAAAGTGAACATGCGTGAAAATTTGTTCATGCAACATTTTAGGTTTAGCAAAAAGTATATTAAGCGGCTTTGCCTTGAGCTAAATACATCGACGTCATCGTGGTCGTATATGTGGTGAGGTGGTGGGCAGAATGAAAGATTTTCGTCTTCTTATTATTTTATTTACTGCTTTATAATATATTTTCACTTGCACTCGTTTCGTCTTGCCGTCCTTCCATTGTTCCTTTCACTGTCCAACTTCCGTTCCATTCTGTCCAATCAGTCATTCATGCATCTAAATCTCGGCCATCCTGCGGGTTTGGCTGCCTCTAGCCACCCCCTACTCTCCTCTGACATACCACCACTACATTATACAAAAATATAAATTGAGATATCCCCATACACACAAACGTACAAGAGTTACAATATATCAATCTTACAAATAAAGTTAACCCATCTTATCACATAACACATTATCCTTAACAACAATGATATCCAAAATCTTATAATAACATTTACACTTTTAAATAAACAAACAAAAAATAATAACTTGAATACTGAATAAACAATGTTTTTACTCTGACAGTTATCTTTAACAGTTAATAGTTAACTCCTGTCCTTAAAATATTATAATCATACAAGAACCTCTTTATTTTTACATGAGATAACTACAAATATAGGACATCTTAAGATTATAATTGTAACTGCTATCTGACTTCTTTTATCTTATACCTTATATTATCTGGAAATAGATCTGCTACTCTAAATATTTAAAAACAAACAATATAAACAAAACTCTCTCATACATTCATACATTAGTTGACAATTCATTCGCTATCTTCCTCAGGCCATGGTTTCATGTAGTCTGCCGCTGTTGATGACTGATGAGGTCCTTCTGTCTCGCTGTAAACCTTCTGTACATCATATCTGTTGTTACGTTTGACTTTATTTTGTATGGACCAAGATACTTTGGCTTTAAATTCAAACCTGGGCCAAATTGTGTACTTTTAATTGCTACATGATCTCCAATGTCATACTTTGAACTTTCCTTTCTCTTTTAATTAAAATTCCTTATGTTTTCTTCTTGAATTCTTTGAATTTGTTGTTTGGCATTCTGCCTTAAATTTTCTCTATCTTCATTGTATTGTATTATGTTCTCTTTTTGCAATAAATTTACTAAATCAATATCTTGCTTACACTTCATCTTGGTACCTGTTAACAATTGAAATGGTGAAGTATCAATGCTTCTGCAGTATGTACTGTTAATTGCTTTTTGGACCTTACCTATGTGCTTGTACCACGCTGATGGATCTTCGATGCATAATTTAGTTAATACTGGAATCAATATGCGATGAATTCTTCTTACTTGTCTTAGCACTCCTGTAGTAATCATAACATGTTGGATACCTTCATCTTCGCAGTATGTCTTAAAACTTCCACTGGTGAACGCTGTACCTTTGTCCGTTATTATTCTTGTAGGATTTCCAAAAGTGTGCTGGTGAATTTGTAATTTACTTATAACTTCTGTACTGGATGTCGAATTGGTAGGATACAACCATACAAACTTTGTAAATGCATCAACCACTGTAAATATATGATTATATAGCTTTTTTGTTTCCGTTAATGGACCTATATGCATCTGCATGTAAAGTATGTAATGGAATTCCTTCTTTCTCAATTGGGTTCAGAAAACCTTCCTGTTTACCTTCTTTTCTGGTCGCTAACAAACAAGGTATGCAAGCTGTTATTACATCTACTATTTTCTTATCCAGATTTCTTATAAAACAATCCTTACTTATTGCTTCTTTCATCTTTTTCATGGCAAAATGACCATTGCTATGAATTTTAATTACTTCTTTTTCCAAGACTTTTGGTACTACTATTTGACGTTGATCTCCTTTGTATAGTATTCCATCCTGTAAATAAAAATCATTAAATTTTCCATCTTTCGAAATCAATTGTATTATTGAATTAAGTTCATCATCACTTGCCTGTGCTAGGCGAATCTTATCATGTAAGTTTACTATGATTGCTACATACGGCATTCTGCTAAGAGCATCTGTGTATGGCATCTTACAACCTACTCGGTGTTCAATTTGATAAACATATTGATCTAACAGTAGAACCCACCTTGCAACTTTTGCAGTTAAATCTTTCTTTTTAAGAGTCTGCTGAAATGCTTGGCAATCTGTTATTATCTTGAATTTAATACCAAATAAATAATGAAATTTCTTTACACCTTCTACTATAGCGAGTGCTTCTAGCTCATAACTTGAATATTTACTTTCTGCCTCGTTGGTTCTTCTACTTCTGTAATACACAGGATGTAATTGACCATCTACATGTCGCTGCATAAGAATCGCTGCAACTGCCTGACTAGATGCATCTGTGTGCAATTCAGTTGGTAACCTTTGATCAAAAATTCTAAGTACTGGCTCACTTGTTAACTTCTGCTTTAAAATATTAAATGCTTTACTCTGTTCATAGCCAAATGCAAACTTTACATTCTTCCTTAATAAATCCGTTAGGGGTCTTGCTATCTTAGCATAGTCTTGTATATATTATATAACCGTTTCGTTCTTTGATAGTAGTCCCACGACATTTTGGATTGCTAGCGTTCAGGGTGTGGTTCTTAACGCTCAAACGGCCCTGAGAAGGTGGTTTAGCTTAAACAGGTGTTCACGCTATTATGCGTGGCGTAAGACTGATCTTTATTGTGTTAAAACATATAAAGTTGATTATATAAACAAAGAGTTCTTATTCTCTACTTATCGCTAAACATTAAGGATGTTGATATAATGGCTTCCTTAATGGATCTAAATGTGATGCGCGTGTCTTGTGGGCTACTTGTAGATTATGCCTACCGAGCGGCAGCAGAGGTCGCCAACGTCACGCGCTGACAGCAGGTTTCTAGGGCTGCCGCAGATGTCATGGCCGCAATATGCCCCCGGCCTTGGAAGCACCTGCTTCCAAAGAAGACGCAGTGAGGTCATCCAGCAGTGGGCAGATTTTGGAGAAGGCACGTCGAGTCACTCACGAAGCCGTCCGAATGTTTGCCACCCTCGTGACGCCGTCCTTCCCTGAATAGGTCGCTTCGATGCGACCCAAGACCCATCTGAGTGGCGGAGTGTTTTCGTCCTTTATTACGACTAGTGTTTTGGATTGAAGCGAACTCTGGTTGTGCTTCCATTTGTTACTGGTTTGTAGTTCTGAAATATATTCTTTCGCCCATCGCGCCCAAAATTGTTGACGGATCTGCTCGAGTCGTTGATATCTGTTGTTGTGACCGCACCAGATGATGTTTACATGATTTTACTCCAGCCTCCCAAAGGCCACCAAAGTGGGGTGAATATGGCGTAATGAATTTAAATTTAATGGTATTGGAAGTTGCGTTATCTTTTATATGCGAAGCACAATTATATCTTAATTTACTAAATGCGTTCATTAGTCCTACGAAAGTCAAAATTGCAAACATCATCAACAGAAGACATCATGGAGTGCGAAATTTTTTAAAAGATCCCGAAAACTATGGTAAGAAAAAACGGATAGGTCGACAGATAGTATCTACACCATGAGAAAGAAGATCAATACTAAAACGACTTAGGGTCCTTCAAGAAGCGAGCCTATCACCACCTCAAAAGCCGGCAACGCATCTGCGGTTCCTCTGGTATTGCTGATGTCCAGGGGCGTCGTTGAACACTTCGGTGTTCCCGCTGCTCGTTTGCCCCTTCTGTTATAAAAAAAAATCAATACTAAAAGTTACGTCCAATACCGCTTACCGCAAGGCAAATTGCATCGGATGCTGGTGTTAGTACTAATTTCAAAAATGTTCAACGTATTATACGCGAGTCATCTGTTGGAAATGTAAACAATCAATGAAAGAGGTTAAATAGCGACATTGACAACTGTCAGTTTCAGGAATGTTTAAAAATAAATAGATTCGAATTAAGAATTCGTCTTTTGTCTACCTAATGTGTCTTTAGTTTCAGTTCAGTTTAAACTGGTAATAAATCTTTACCACTAACAATGCGTTTTGTGCATAACTCATCAGGTTATGAGTCCAGGGCGCGTAGTAGTTAATTATTTAATTTGGCAATAAAACGTATTGCCTGAGTGACTAAATTATCTCCGTTCGTCGTTGCTAAGTTAGTGTAAACCATATGATTATGATCCTTTGATCATGGCCCTCGAGAACTCAAGTACCAAGTTGAGCTGTGATGATGTCAAGGCCAAGTTACTCTAGGAGTATGAGCGGCGTGGTCACAAGACTGAGAAAGTGACAGTTTTAGCCGTAGCTACTAAAAAGCAACTCGAGTGCTTTAGATGCAATAAGCCTGGGCATTTTATTAAAGATTGCACTACGAGCTTCAAGAAGAGGAATCTGAATGAGCCGTCCTTAAAAACTATGTTGACCGCACTGTCAGCATGTATCTAGCGTGATGTGTCGTATGTGGTCAGTGGGGCGATCGTTCACATGTGCAACAACAAAGGTATTATACGAGTATGTGATTTTATCAAAAGTAAACAATCACAAGTGAGTGTTGCAAATGGTGAGAAAATGTGGTCATTAGGTCAAGGTAATGTCAAATTAAATTTAAAAGATTGTACTAGGATAATTAAAAATTTGCCCGCCTGTCCGCGTGTGCATGTGTGCTCAACCTGCCCTTAACCCTATAGAGGGAATCTTTAGCTGGATTTCAGCGTTAGTCCATTTTGTAATCTCCTCCACAATTTCAACAGTAATAAACATACTAAAACATTCTAAAGGCTCATAAAGGCATTTATTCATCCGATTGGGACCCCTAGATGTCCGTATAATATTAGCAGATGATATTCTGCCACTTGTTCTGCCTTTAGTGGCCGTCCAACGATGATCGTTTTTGTCTCTAAGAATTTGACGCTGTGGCAAGATAACTCGGCACACTTGGCGAAGCACTTTCAGAAGGTACAGACTCATTTTCTGACACATCTTCAGCATTCTGTCAACTGTCATTATTAATATGTCACATTCCCTTTCTTTTTACAGAGTGATTTTTTTAATGATAATAAACAAATGAGACAGTTATATTAAAAGACAATGCCCATTTATTAGGCTTTATTCAACTTAAAATTAGAAGTAAGTAAATGGCATAATGATTGACACAACATGTCAATTTAAATATACTATAGCTATCATTTCTTTTTCAATTTGCGCCCAGCGCGACTCCGGCGTGGTGAGCTTGCCTGCCGCGAATGCCACCGGCCGTCCGTCCTGCAGCAAGCACGCGCCTTTCCCTTGCGCTTGAATCCACTGTCAACGTTACGGCCTCTTTGGGATTGTGGAAACGAAGGGTCGGTGCCCTAGCTATCTGGTCCTTTAGTGCGTTAAGCAGTCTGTCGTGTGATTTATTGCACTGAAAGTCGACGTTACTTTGTATTAAATTGTGAAGCGGTTCAACTAATTCTACATACTTGGGTATTAATCTCGATAAATAATTAGACATTTGTAATATACGCTCTAAATCTTATTTATTAGTAGGAGACGGCACATTTTGTATTGCCTTAACGCGGTCGGTGTCCAGCCGCATGCCTTTCTCGCTGAACGTGTGTCCCAGGTATTTAACCTGCGTGACGCCGAACATGCACTTATCGCGGTTGAAACAAACGCCGAGCTCTGCCGCGCGCTACTAGCCGCCGGCTATGCTCCTCACTACTACTTCCATACACTAGCAAGTCATCTACGAATATTTCGACACCCTCCATCGCGAATATTTCCACATGGCATTGTGAAATACTTCAGTGGCCGAGCAAACACGTCTATAATATGCCCGCGACCATGAGCTACCTTCCCTTCAAAGTCCTGTTAAAATCAGTCCAACCATTCTAGAGATTGTTCTGAACAAATGCGACCTTGCGACCGGACAGACAACAGACAAAAATTTAAAATAAAAATAGATTTTTCATTATTATTAACGCAAATACAATCACATGGATATATGATATATTTTATTAATAACATAAAGGCACTCCAATTTTATTTATATGAATAGATAGCAATTGTATGTAGAGATATATTTGCTATTTAGTTTGAGAATAAACTATATTTTCGCAACATCACTTACGTTACGAAAACGTAGTTTTATTTCAAACTAAAGTTCAAAAGCTATATAAGATACGAAAAGGATTTCTTTCTGTGCGTCAACTCATCGTTCCACTAAATACTTCTCGTTCAATTATGCAGTCGTGTAGATGCGCGGCAGTCACTTTGCTATATCTGCGAATTCGGATGGCCGTTATAATGTAACAAAAATTAAAATTGTTTCAATATGTAGTTATTTATACTCTTTGGTTAGACAGTTCATTCACCTGTACTATGTCTTTGTCTAATCTATGCCGATCATCATTCACCAATCTTCATTTAGCATTTTTTTCATTTGATTTCACCGCCTGCGCCTGGTGCTTATTTTGTTCTGGTCCGTGATCATCCCCTCTGTTCTGATTCTGCATTGAATTATCATTGTCTTATCAATTTCCAATTTCAAGAGTAGTATAAAAAGGTCAAGTAAGTGTGGTGTCCATTATTACCGTTGTCTGTTCTTTCGTTGTCAGATCTGAAAAAATTGTTGATTCGTTAAAATTTTGGATAAAACAAAAGCTACTTTGATTTTTATATATTATTGTGTGGTATTTTTCTGATATTGTTGGCATAATGGTGAAGTCTTGTTCTACCTTGTTTTTGAAAAATATTTCTTAGCAAATTATGTCAAATGTCAAAAAAGTTGTATTTATTC